>NC_085048.1:103698498-103998498 GCF_963662255.1 Cinclus cinclus | reverse complement strand
TTTTATTGAGTAGTCCTACTCATTACTACTAAGGTGTATCCTACTTTTATGAGCATGTTTTGGACCATTGCTCTCCACCTGCACTCAGGTTCATGGACTTCCTTCACTTCTGTTCTGCTTCCCAAGACACCTCTTCAACTTGCAGGTATATTAAACTTCTTAGAGGCCCCAAATCTGGTCAGCTTTCCTAAAAAGAAGACACCCACTGGTCTGTGCATGGAACCCTGAGTTTACAGGTAAAATCAGAAATTATATTTGCCCTCTGATGACCTTCAAATAAAATGATGAAAATATTAGGCAGACTGAAGTGGTTTTATGGTTGCCAAGGACTACCAGTCTCGAAGTTCCAGAAGGGTGGTGACTGTCTGCATTGAAGAAGAATACAGCCACATTAAGCTGTCTTGCACCAATAAGGATAAAGGTTTGGCAGTTGAGTGAGATTATGTCAGGACTAGTCAAATAATGTCAGTATTTTTTACCTCCATGCTTTTTCCCCCCAAAAAAGGGGATGTAGCCTCTTTAATTAAATGTTATATGAATACATTCCAGATAGACCCAAACACAGGGCAACTGTGTTTCCGAAATGCTGTTTCTAGATTTAAAATGTATTTGAAATGTAATTTAAGAAAAAAGATAATGGGAAAAAAAACCCTAAAATAACTCGGAACAAGCCAGAATATAGTAGCTCATCATTACGCTAATATATCAAACAATATGAGCTTAGCTTAATTATCCCCTTTGAGAGTTGAGAAAACTAAGCACAACCTTCAATTTACAGCTGTTTGGTGCTGGGAACCTGAATTATTATTTGAGAAGAAGGGGGAAAAAAAAAGTTTATTTATTGTGACCTACACTCAGTTTTTATTCATCATGGAAAATCTGTATATTCACAAATGAGGGCTATTCATCTGCAGACTGCAGCATTCTTCAGCTGTCCGGGGCTGCATCAGCCGCACTTCTTCAGCTTTTGTGTTCATCTCGAAGCCTCTTCATCCAAATTGTTCATCATCTTGATGGCAGAGCTTTATCTTGCTCTAGTGCAGCTGCATTCCCCTTATCCAAAGTGCCGAGAGATACAAGGGAGAGGGAGAGAGTGAGAGGCAGAATAGAAAAGAGAAAAAGCAATGGCCAGTGCTCATATGAGGATAATTTGTAGTTTCTCAATAATAATAAAAAAAAATTAAAAGAAAAGGAGGACAGGCTAATTACTGGCTTAACTAGGGCAGCCTGTGGATCCTCATGTCAAAAGGACTAGCGTAATTATTTGCCATCAAAGCACATTCATATTGTGGTACAAAAGAAGGGCCTTTTGCAAATGGATCTCACTAATAAACAGGTCTGAGAGGAGCATTATGTGTCTCCCTGGATGCAAGCGCATTAACACAGTGACATGGAGCATAACTCTCAGCCTGGAGAGGGGGGGGTGGAGAGGAAGAATGATAATTATCCCCCCTCCCCATCTTTCCTCTCCTTTTCCTTTGTGTTGGGCTAGCAAGCTGAACGTGACCTGCTGGAAGGCCCAAGGCAGGCTATTAGTGACCTCTGAGCATTGACAAGGTGGCTACACTCTTAAAAGCCCAGCTCTCCATGTCAGGAGGGTCGCAGGAGCCCGGGAGAGGAGCTTTAAATGGTCCAGCAAACACTTCAACCTTAAAGACACCTGGAAGGTCGTGACCAATTTAATGTAGATGAATCTGGCATGAAGAGGGCTCTTTTGAATCCACGGACAAAAGTTTTTAGTGGTTTTTTTTTTTCCTTTTTCTTTGGTGTTTTTTTCCCCCCACATTGTTTTTTCCAAGATCTTAGCAAAAGGGATGCTGGAGAAAGAGACTTGGTTTTGGAGACCACTCCTGCACTCGCTGAGCAGATGTGGTGCCAGGCAGCCTCCAAGGCTGCGTCTTTCCATGAGGAAAAGGAAACACATTTGAAAAAAAAGGGAAGGGACTTGAATACGCCTTCCAGGCATGTCTGGAAGCCCTGATGTGCTAACACATTTCAAACTCACATATATTGCAAAACATTTGTGTGTATCTGTAGGTTTATATGTGTATGCAAAAAGGACTGTTCGTTTCTGGATTTTTTTAGTATTCCAGCTATACCAAGCTATTCCTCACCAATGGCCATTGGCAGCCCCTGTTCCTTGCCAAACATGGAATTTATCTGTTGGGATGGTGTTTGAATGAGCCCATTGCTCGTGATGGGTTCAAGGGAGAGCTGCTGGGAAATGTTTGGCACCACAATTTGTTTTTCCCAATCTCCTCTCTTAGAGCTGTACAATCTCAGCACTCAGCGGCATGAGCTGCCTTGGCTGTGCTGATTTTCCCCAGGAAATCCCTTCTGCTCCTCTTCATCCTTTCAGGGAGAGGAGGCTGTAATACGGACAGTCCGTGAATAATGGGGATGAGCCACCCACCCCTAGTGCTCCACTGCTCTGGAGGAACTTAGAGGTTTATGATGTTGATTTTGCTTTGTTTTCAGAAAGAACTCTTCTTTCAGTGCTCATGTCCCAACTTCTTTCAAGTAACTGGGTTCAGTGCTGTAAAACAGCTCTGCTGGCCATCAGAAAAGTAAAGTGGGATAGTCCTTTTTGTGTGACACCACAAAACACAGCAAGTGCAGCTGGCAGGAGGGAAGGTGTGGGTCTGAGTCGGGAGTACATGGCACACGGTGACATGAATCCAGGCATGCAGCCACATGTGACTGGGGTAAAAGGATTTTGAAGCCAAACTCATCCGTGTGACAAAGCACTGAAAGCCAAAGTTGTTTCTTTTCCAGTGCTCTTTTAGGTCACATCTAGGTCATGTTACAGAGAGGAGCCCCTTTTCCTTGTCACAGCACTTGGGGACATTGCTGTCCTTGTCACCTTGATGGGCATGAGGAGCCCAGGTCTGTGCATGCCTGGTAGCTCTGCTCACCCCAGGAACAGCTCATGGAGCTATAGGCTTAGGATGAGAGTTGCCAGATTGTCAACCTAACACACCCCGTTGTGAATCAGATTTGAAAAATGAGCAAATGAGGTGGCTTTAAAAATTGTGGAATTAAACTGGCGGCAGATCTTTTGCTGTTTCTTTTTTTTCTTCTCTCTCCTTTTTTTTTTTTTTTTCCCATTTGTTCTTCTTGCCTGGTAACTTTAGAAAGGACTTGGATGCTTTCTTCATATTTTCCTTTGCAAGGATAAAGAGTGGTAAACATGAGTTAGAAGGGGGAGAAAATAACCCAAGAGGAGGCTGTTTAGTAGAGACCACGGAAACCTGATGCAACTCAGAGTGAAACAGCAAACTTTGATAATACAGGAGTACAGACACACTCCTACCCAGGAGGGGTTTGAGGGCTGGACAGTAATTCTGGGACATGACCAATGCCTGTGGCATAAAAACTTCCAAATTTTCACCCATCCAGGAGCTGTACAACCCCTCATCCCAAGCATGGAGTGCTGAAGGGATGGAGACCCACTGGAGCAGTTGTCAGCAGCAGCCCATCACTAAAGAGACACAAAGCTGTTTGTTCTCTTGTCTTTCCTTGTCCCTGTAGCCCTAGAATGTTTTTTCCTTTTTCCCCTATTTCCCTGGAGGTTAGAAAATTCTGCATACAGCAAATTTTGCCTTTAGTTTATAGGAAACTGTGAACAGGGACTCAGCAGCAGATTTGGATCCACTGAGGTATGGATATTCTGGAGTATAAGGAACATAATTCATACAATTTAAAAAAATATGTCTCTAGGATAGGGATTAGAAAAGTTACCTTTATAAAGTTGGGAGAGTGTTTTTTTTTTCTTTTTTTAAATTAATCCAGGTAAACATTCCTGGCTTAGTTGTATCCAGCCATGCTAAGGTCCAAGTGCTGATATTAGCAATAAAGACAGTATTATTAGTAGCATTACATCAATGTAAAGAAGGTTATAAAGTTAGCATTTGTTATAAAAAAAAAATCTGTTAATGGTGACTTTTCTGCCATTAACTCACTCTTTTGCAGTATTTTATGCAGTGTTTATGAAGCTAGGTATGTATTTCTAGTGTTGCCAAGAATAATCAAAGACAAATATAGCGGTTGTAGGGTTTCTTTCCTGATGAAATCCTACTGCAGCTTCTAAACCCAGAGCTGGCCTCCAGTAAGGAACTGTGTCCTCTTGGAGTCAAAGTGTGCTGCTTGAACTTACCACATAATGCTTTCAAGGTTGCTTGTCTAAAGTGACTTAATTTGTACTGCAGGACCCACAAACATACCAAAAGCCGCGGCGAGCCAGGGCAGCAGGGTTATTACTAATTTTTTATTAAAATCCCTTAGGCACACACAGAAGGCCCAAAAGCAGCTTTAATAATAGACAACATACAGCACATTTTTCTTGTATTGCTATGTAATCAAATCTAAAGCTTCTGTTCACTTTCTTTGTTTTACCTAGAGGACCAGCTTCCAATTTAGTTGTGGCCTGCACTAAACTGATTTTTCATTGTAATTAATGCCTACTTTGGCCTCAGCCACTTATACAACTTTCCATTAGAGGTTTGCAGCCATCCACAGAGAATTTCAGCAAGTTACCCTCCTGATCCTGCTACACTTGCAATTTTTGTTAAAGTCCCCCCCCCTTTTTTTTAAAACTTTATTATTATTCTGCAAAGAATGTTTAAATTACTGGGCCAAATAGGTTTCTTTTTCCTTTTTATTTTTCTCTTTTTTGCTTCCCCCCTTTTCTTTTTTCTTCTTCCCCCCTGCCTGCTGCACCTATTAAAGTGGTTGGGCAGGAGTCCAACTGGAAGGAAAGCCTTTAAGTGATTTCAGAAAGGGCTAGTGGAACTTATTTAGGCCTGGGGTCTGCTGTGGTTAATTTTCAGTCTGTGTTTTGTGCTGTCCATTTCCTCTGAAATACTACCTGGGGTTTAAGGTTCCTCAGCACAGGATGTTAATAGGCCTCTGCAAACATTCAAAAGGCAGCTTTCCCACCACTAACCTTAAAAAGATTGTGGCACCGGGCCCAGGGTCAGATTGAATAGATGAAAAAGTATATGCTGTGCTTTTGCTTGCTCCTTGGACCTTTCCCTGTTGGCTCGCCTGACATTTTCAGTGACTTTTCTTAGTACCTTATTTTCAGCGTGCTTCCTAGAAAATTCTGCTTATTACCTTATCCTGTCCCCCAACAGCATTGCTAACTCAGGCAGCACAACAATTTGGACTTTTTCCCTTGCTGCTGCTTCCCCTGGCCCCAATGGACCAGCTGGGCCCCTTGGAGTGTCCTCCACACGCCATCACCCAGGGATACCAGGATGCTCCCTGTGGAACTGTGGTGTGCCTCTCCCAAGGAGAGCAGCTCTGCTGCAAGGCTAAAGCAGAGCTAATGATCAATTATGTGCATCTCTGCTACCCTGGCTTTCCTCCCTGCAGCAAGAAATGCAGCCATGGGAGCTCCGGGGTAGGCGTGCTGGTTTTTGGGCACTGGGGCCACACATTTCCCAATGTTCGGATTCTGGTACCAACATTCTTGCCTTGCTGTGGCACTGTTCAAAAGGAGCTGAAGGGTGCTGCACCCTCCTACACACTTCAGCACATACACTCGTCTCTCTTCTAATTGCACCTGAGAAATTAGACAGGCCTAGTGCCCAAAGGTGGTTGCTGTGCCCTGGTCTGGGCTGGCAGCTTGTTGGTTATACTGGCTGACTGTGCTGGCCTGATGGGCTCCATGCTAAGGGGTCAGTCCTGCTGGTCCTCTTCATGTGAGTGCAACTCCTTTTAGGAAAGCAATCGGATTAATTTAACTGGATTTGATTTAAGGGCTCTCTGGAGTACTATAGGTGGGGTTTTACAAATGTGTCCTGTGAGACCTCCTGGGACTGAGGAGAGGTGAATAGGTATTTGGGATCACACGGGTCTGCTCTGTGTTGTTATTGTGCCAGATGTCCCCATCTAAGTGTGGGAAGAGTAAGAAGCAGGTCTTTATTTTATATTTTTTTTTTTGTCCTAGAGTAGTGGTAGCTCTTCCTTAATTGACAGGGGAACTAAAGGAGTATTTGAGAAGAGTATATATGGATAGTCCCAGGCATTCCAGATGACGGCCACAGGCTAGGCCTTGAATCCCAAACAATGGGCTTACATCCCTACCCAAGCCACCGCCCTTCTAGCTTTTGACTGGTTCCCAACTGGACTCATTTGCAAACTCAGTCCTTTCTGGCAGCCCTGGAAACCACAAGTTTCAGGTGTAGCAGAATGAGAAGGAAAACCAGACTGATGGAAAGGCAGAGCTTTATGTGCTCTGTGTGAGCCGGGGTTGGGCAGTATGGATACACTGAACCCAGGATATGCATGACCCACATTCTGTTGTAAGGATCTGCCCCTTTGTCACAATGGCACAGCTTCCAGGGATATTTCCTCCAGGAATAACCTGCAGCACAGTGCCCCTCTGCAAGCTTCAAATCCCTCACTGTCCGTGTGCCTGTGTGAGCATCCCCACAGCGAAGCAACTGATACTGGTCTAAACACATTTGTGTATCTCTGCCTGACATTTGCTCTGTTAAAAGGTCAGGCTTCTGAAGCAGAGACAGGAGCCGTCTTCCTCATTATCCCATATTACTGCCAATTTCCAGTTCCAAAGTTTCCAGTGAATTCTGCTGCTGCTCTGGCTGGGGCAGTCCAGCACAAAGTGCCGTGTGCCAGCCTGGAAGCTCTGCCCTGAATCATGCCAATGATGCTCAGAGAGTGAATCAATGACCACCTGGGGAAAATCTGTGGAAAACCAGTGAATTTCTTACTGCAGTAAGTTCCTTGCTTGCACCAACGAGCTGGGAAAATATGTGACAAATTTAACTTAGAAATGCAAGTCTGCAGGAAGAAAGGGCTGTTCTGCAAAGAGTCATTCATATTTTTCAGTCTTCCCGCAGAAGTGCTGCTCTGAGTTTTTCTGTAATCGCTGATATTTCCTAATATCAGAGTGCAGTGCTGGCAGAGGCAGAACCTGGGGCTAAACTTCAGTCTGTGTTCTTGCTCAGAGGAAGTGGATTCTGGGACCTCTTTGGCTTTTGAATGTCTAGAGGCCAGGCTCAGAAGCAAAGGAGAGAGGGAAAAAATAAATTGCATTTTTCTTGTTAAGTGAAGGTCTTGCTGATGGGAAGACACAGAGGCCAAAATAAAAGTGTGTGTGACACTGGAGTTGGATAGGCTTTCAGGAGTTCACTGGGGAGGGTTGTGTGTTCTCTGCTTTTCACACCACCCTCCCTCCTACCAACATCAGGAGCAGTCATATGGATCTTTACATATCAAAGGGACTCCAAATGTCCACGGGATAACACCATTGTGTTGACAGCAGGTATTGTTCTTGCTTTTTGCATGTATCTGGTTATTTCCAAAGAAGAGGCTCAGGAAAAGCATTTCCTTGGTTGGTAGATGACCTGGCTGGGAGAGGGATGAGCATCTTGCTGGTCCTGCTCTGAGTCCCACGTGCAGCATGGATGGCCACTTGTTGACATTCCCACTTTTTCCACTGACTGTTAATGTGCTCTAAGGTGGCCACTCAATGGTGGCCTTGGGAGAGGGGATGATAAACTGCTGATTTAGTAATGGAAGAGTTGGGGGAGAGGAATGGCCTTACTTACTTTGGCCTCAGATATGGGTGAGACCTGGGGAGCCTTTTACAGAAACAAAGTTGAAGGAACAAATGACTGTCAGCACAGTTTTAATGTAGGTTTGTGTTTTGGATTTTTTTTTCAGTAAAAACCATAAAGAAAATATACTTTGCAAGCAAAATATTTTTTTCACATTCTTCCTCTTAGTTTTCATCCTTCATGTGGTGGTGGCAGTCTGCAGAGCTGCAGTTGGGGAAGGCAAAGTCTGTGCTAGTATCTTCTCTGAAGATATTCAGATACTACAGATGATGGTGTAGCAGTTTCTCTAAGAGTGATGCACCTACCTGCTCAGCTCTGTAATTCAGGTGGGTACCCACTGAAGAAGGATTTCCTTTACGATAGGCTGCCACAGAAGCAGGGTGAGCCTGCAGGATGCTTTAGCCACGTTCCTATCCTAATTACCCCTAGTTTTTCCCTCCCTGCCACATCTGGTGTTAGAGAAATGCCTGACCAGGAAAAAGTATTTCACATAATTTCCTTGCTCTTGCATTTTTGTCTTACAGAAAACATTATTTGGTCTAATGTTTCTAGGTGCTTGGGAAGTCCCTTTCCCTTGTGCCAGTTTATTTATGTTAATTCAGTAAAGCAAAAGGGTGCATTTGAATTAATTGCCATTGAAGTTGCGACTGAGGACAGTTGCAATATAACAAGACGAGGATGACCTCCTTTTACCTGCTCGTGCTGCTATGAAAAGTTAGTGCTGGCTTAAACCCTGGCTGCCATTAATGAAAAATTCCACTATTTTTATTAAATTTCAGAATCATCTCAGCTAGCATGAAAAACAATGATATTGGATTTCCTTTTAAAATTAACAATGTATGTAACACAGTGAAAAAAGCTGACATTTACTTAGTGCCTGGGAGCAAAGAGACTGCAAGGCAGACAGCAAGCTCTCCTTCATCCTGCAGCCTGGGAATGTGGGCTAGAGACATGGGGAGATGTGACTAGGGGTGGATCACATAGCCAGGATGAAAGCCAAGAAACAACACCGTTATTGCTACCTTTCTGCAGTAGGAGAACGTCAGGGGCTTGTGGGGGAAGAAAAAAAAAATATTTATTTTAGCAGTTGGCCTGGATGTCTGCCAAAATGAGAGGGAACTCAGAAGTGAAGCCCGGGATCTTGGTTCGAGGATGCAGGAGGTGCGAGCTGGTGCTGGACTGTCACCAGCTCTGATCTGTGCCATGGTCAGGCTGGGAAGGGAGCTTGACCTCCCTTCAGATATTGAGGGACATTCACTGTCCAGCCAATGTGCACCATCCTCACTTCTTACAGAACAAGGAGCCAGCCAGCGAGGGGAGCTGATGTTACTCTAACTTGACTTCAGATTTTTAAGGCATGTTTATTTATGGTTTAAAATTATGGTGTTAGCATTTTACCTTGGTTTCATTTCAAAATTAGCTCTCCTTAGGAAGTTTCTACTGCAATCAGCAGAATTCCTCATAAAAGTTAAAGCAGGGAGTTGCCTCATACCTTTTTGCAGGCATTGCAGAGGCTGCAGTGTCTAGTAGAGATCAGCGTATCTCAGGCTGGAAGTGTTATTTGATTAACAGTCTGGGTAATCTGGCAATGAGCTTCCTCTTGAGGAGAGTCCACAGATCACCAGGAATATATTCTTATAGGGAAGTATCCTCACTGTCTTCCTAATTAATTCCTCCCCACTTTATCCAACATGAATTGCTGGTGGATTATTGACTATGAGATTTCTTTACCTGATGCCACAATAGAAAAGGCAGGGAAATAAAGCAGGGCTCTGTGTGTTAGACTTGTGGTAATGCTGAGTAGGACTAGTACAGGGCATACTCCTCTTTTAGGGCTTGGTCCCCACCTTCCTCTGTGGGTGCTTTTAGGATGCTCTGGATGTGTAGAGCAAATGTGGGATGAGAGATCTGGCCAAGGTTTCCTTCCATCCTTGCTGTGGGAGACTCCTGATGTATCTGGGGGTCCCATATAGCACAGGAATTGCTCAGTTCCAGTGATGGCAAGCAGCACCAGTCCTCACAATCCAGATTATAAACTGATTTATCTAGAGCTGTGAGAAGTCATCCCACCTGCAAACACAGACAAGCACTGAGCATCCAAAGGAGACTGTGCAGGAAACTTGTGCTAAGTTCTGTCCCTTGTGAAAATACCAGTGCCACAAATCTGCTTTTGGCACAGGAGTGACTAAATATCCCAATCCACTCTGATTCCCCAGGTTTTCAGGAGCAGGATCTCACTGTTGTGTTTAAATTCCCTCTTCACAAGGAGTGATTGGGAGAGTTGCTGCAGGTTTCTCCTGTTACTTACCTCAGCTTCCTGCCTTGGGTTGGGTGCACTAAGCACAGTGCAAAGATGCATCAGTAAAGACAGACATCCACGTAAAGGGTGCCCTGTCAATCTGTACCGTCACCTGATCAGTCCTGATCAGCAGCAGGGTATTATAAATAGCCTAAAAGCAGCTCACCATCATCCTCTGCCACCATGGTAATAAATAAGTGCATGTTCTTTAAAGGCTTTTTACTCTTAGAAGAGAAAAAGATATAATAGCTTTTTTTTTTAATATGTCACATAATTTATTCCAACAAACAGATGTATTTTGTTGTTGCCATTATCATTTGATGAAATACTTTAAAGCTGGTCCAAGGTGGTGCATTTTCAAATATAATGTATACAGTACATCTAGCAGTTAGTGGAATTTGGATGTGCAGCATAGAATGGTCATTATTTTTACTGAAAAAAAAATAAAGGCACTAATTACTTACAGACAAGATACTTAGCACAAACAGATAAGCTTCAAAATGAAAAATTCTCGGTTTATGATAATTATGTTCTCTGCTTTGTTTTCAGAGACTGATAATTTGAGGCTTTAAAATCACCAGGAAGCCATTAATTGGAATTCTTCAATAAAAAATAAATTACATAGAAGTTCATGATGAGTTGTAAAAACACAGAGACTGTATTATGCAGTGAGCGACATTGCTCTACTATTTATAGACATGCAGAGCTATGTAACAGCAAAAACTGTAAAGAATTTGAGATGTGCAGATAGCAATTATTCACGGATCACAACGATCTGCAGATATTTCAAATAACTGCTTTTAGCAGATCAGCTATCCAATAAAAGCAGGGCTTTATTTCCAAGTGGCACTCTTCTAGCATGTTGCTTCTTGTTTTTGACATCCTGTATGACATTATTCTCCTGGAGCTGATCATAATGAGGAGACGTGGGAATCCATGTATGGGAGCAGAAACTCCACTCCATGTGTGTGTTTATCGAGAGGAGCTGAGGGAATTTCTCTCTGAAGGGTTGGTCACTGTGGTCCTTCCTCCTGTAGCAGGCTGAGATCCTGGAATCCATAGCAGCTGACCAAAAGAAGCTGTATTGTTTTTCTTTCTTGCCCCATTTTTCTGCTGTCCCCTTTTCCTTTGCTTTAACCCGGGGCCACATCTTCAGAGATGATCCTGCAAGAGCTGGTAGAGGGACTAAGGATCTGCCCAGTGGCAGTGAGCACAGAATTCCTCTTGACTTTGGAAGGAGCCCGTCTGACCCCCTACTGGAGCTATGTGAGCAATTTGGGGGTATTTAGAGCTGCTGAAGAGATCTTTGTCCACTCATACCCTTCAAGAACCCTCTTCTGTCCTTCTGAACACATGGGGCAGAGCCACCAGGTTTCCAGCAGCTTTGGAATCTCCCATGAGGAGACTGGTGTTCCTGCTTTCCTAAGGGAGATCTGACACCTCTTTGCTATTGTTCGGATGCAGGCCTGAGACTCCAGCCACTAATGGGGCTCAGTTAATTGTGTGCCCAGAGGAGATAAAATGCTGCAATATTCCAGCTATGTTCTTTTCATGACCACTGACACCCCGGGCTCCTGCAAGGAGCTCTTTAGATAAAGCAAGCAGCAAAAGTGATCACAGGGATCCTTGACACGTGCCACCTAGTAAAGGAAACAGAGCAGGTTTCAGCTCATTCACCACTGAGCTCAAGGGGATGCACAAAAGAGTGAAGTGGCCTTGGTAGAGCCTGGTCTAAAGTTACACTTCAGGAAGACAGAGGAACCGTTTCCTGAGGACCTGATCAAAGGCTCTCTCTTCAATGCCAGTTTAGTGCCTTCTGGCCACCTTCATTTGCAGGTACCATTCAAGGGTTTGATGTGACTCCCAGGAGGGTTTGTTCTCACTGCATCAACAAGCACAGAGCTGAAAACCACCTTTTTAATATTTTGTGGCTAGAATTCATCAAAAGTACTGGCTGGTTTATTCCCCCTTCCCTTGTTTGTTTAGATCTGTGTTAGTGCAATCACAGGGAAGGCTGGACGATGCAAGGGAGACAAGGATAATGTGAGACAATGGAAGAGTCTGCAGGGAGGCTGCTACAGTATCAAGACCAAATGGCATCGTGTCAGGAGACAAAGCCATACAACAAAAATATTGGGTCTCTGCTGCCACTCAAGGAGTATCGTAATTCTTGGAGAACAAAACCTCCCATACATCATCCAAAATCAATTGATAAGAGATCTCAGAGAGATGAAAAACTGTTCCCTCCCATTCATTAGTAAAGGTGGCTTCTGTCCAAAGTTGAATGTTGGTGTGGGCCAACTATGATAAATGCTCTCTTACGCACCAAAAAGAAACGCGTCTTAATGAGCGATCAGCTTGTGTACATTTTAATTTCCAAATTGCTATTGGAGCAATTTCCCCAGTTCCCCAATTTCAACAGTTCCCCAGAAGTGGCAGTGCTGTTCAGAGGTATGCTCCCCTAAGCAACACTTTGCTTTCTTTGTAGGCTCAGAGAACTATTTGATGCCAAACCAATCCCATGGCCTGATGTCTGTCTGTGTCTGACTAATATTGCAACAATGAGCTATTAACTTCTGTTTCCATGTATTGTAAAACAAGAACTATTCATATGCGGTTAGTGCATGGCACCTCAGCATTTGTGGGATGTGATTGAAGTGACTGGGCACTCACAGCTCCTGTTCACTCACAGTTCCTGATGCCCAGCACCTTTAAGCATCTGGACATTTCATTGTTGGAAAAGCCACTTCCCAACAGGGTGGTTCTGCCTGTTCTCCATGACTTGGTTATGTCCTCTTTCTCCATATGTGCCCTTGACTAAAAAATGTCCTTCTGCAGTCCTTGTGCTCCTTTGGGAGGACAGGGACCAGGATGTCCCCACGGCTGCCCTGAGGGAAGCACAGAGGAGATGACACAGAGCCTGCCTTCGCTTTCCTCCTGCATCCCTGAAGTTTGCAGCTCAGCATCAAGCCAGTTCTCAGTCCTGGAAAAGCCTTGAGTGTCCCATCCTGTCGCAGACCCCACAGCTCTAAGGAGCATCAGTGACATTTATCCTGTGTCTCTAAATTATTCTTGGTAGAGCGGTGCTTGGGCCAGTGACAGTGATGTTACTAAAGGTCACTTGATGGACCTCAATGCCCTGTTTTATTTACTTAGTTTATTTGTCTTGCAATGGAGACAGGACATGCTTAATATGTTGGCCATGTCACAGACAGCCAAGCTCCAGTGCCCAGCACCTCCTCGGATTAGAGCATTTGTAGGAGGTGTCAAAAGAAATGGAAGGAGTTCAACATATTTTTTTGGTATTTCAGAATTTCAAAGGATTTCTGAAATTTAATGAACTCATTTAATAGGCATAATTGTCTTGAGTACATGTGAGAAAACTTCTGAAATAGCAGAATTAGGCATGCTCCATTTTGTAGCCTTTCAATGACCTCCAGCAAACGTGTGACCCAGATATGAGAGCCTCCTGTCCACTTGCATAAACATGATGTTTTAAAAAGGCGCGGGGGGGGGGGGGGGGGGGGGGGGCAATAAAAGAATTGAGCTCTTAATGGCACATGGACAGAGACATACTGCAATTGCAAAACAAATTCAGCAGCAGATAGAGAATCGCCTCCAGACTCTGCACGCCAAAACTCCATTGCCTCCTGTGAGACAGGATGCTTTGATAGCTGGGGACCTTCACTCTCAGCCACCCAGAATTTCCCTGCACAAAGGCTCAGGTGCTAGCAAGGGGCACTGAGCTGCTTCTGGCCCAGGAGAAGCTCTGCTTTAATGCTTGAGTGGTGTCCAAGTTGCTGTTACATGATTTATTCAGAGTGCTCTGGAACATACGGCACCTTTTTGCTTCCTGGCTCAATGGAGGACGTGTAGGGGTTGTAGTGGCCATGGCCAGGCAGTGAGGAAGTGGCAGCTGCTTGCTCCAGCCCTCCTGCCACTCTCATACCAGTTATAGCACAAGCAAAAGCTTTAATTTTAAAAATCACAATAATTAACATGCATTTTTAATACATCATTAACTTCCCATCACATGTCTTGATCTGGAGGAGTTCTGTGGCTGGGGTCTGACCATGAGCTTCTTCGAAGGGTGAGTGGCTCTTCATTAGTTTAGGCCCAACATTAACATAGCAACTAGCCCTGACTGACAGGACTCTGAATCAATATGCACACTTAGGAGAAGGGGAAGGGGTCCTGCTGGTCCTGCTGGAAGGGTACCAGTGCTGGCCCCGCTCATCACAGGCTGTGGCTCCAGCATCCCACCTACCCAGTCCCCACTCTGTTCATTGCTAGGAGTAAGGTTTAATTAAAAGCAGGAACCAGAAAAGTGTGGCTGGGTTTTAAAATTATATGCTGTTAGTTATTAACTGCTACAAATTAGGTAGATGTTGTTTCAAGGAGAGCAATTTCCACAGCCGGCTCTGGTAAAGCGAGTTGGCGTGGGGTATGGCACAACTTTCCAAAGCAGGGATTGCCAGCTTTCTCAGAAAAGCGCGTTTTTGGCCACTTCTTGGGTTTTACGCATGACTGAGATTCAGCATTGTTCATGCTTGCTTGCAGCAATGATACTTCCCTGTCTATGAAAACTCATTTTTCATTTTAACAATAATTTCCAGGCAGGAAAAAACACGTTCTGGTTTCTCCACTGAGCCAAGCACTGAAACAGAATATTGGGCCAAATTATGCTCTGATTTTGCAACTTTAAAATCTGCCTTTGCAAGTTTGTGCTGAATTTAGTTTGCTTCCCTCAGGCATTTTGCATGCAATAAAAACTGTGTTTATTTTTTCTTTTATTTTTCTTTCCCCCTCCCCTTTTTCTCCTGCCATTTGGGGAAAAGGAAAACTCAAAGGAGAGAATGAAGGCAATTGTTAGATTAAAATTATCTGGACTCTTGGTATTCGAGGAAATACATAAGGAATGCTCACTCCAAGTATCTTGCCTGGAAATCTGAATTATTATTGTGACTAAGTTCTGCTGATACAGAACGAGGCATTTTGACTTATGGTAGCCAGTCATTTTAAAAAACCCTGAAAAACAAAACTCAGAGAAAAGCAAAACTTTGAGACTTCAACACTTCTGTTCAGCAGTTTAAAGGGAGAAAACAGTGAGCTGGTTTGAAGATTTTTCCTTCCCCACTATTCTTGCTGCTTCCACAACCCTGCAGGGGAGAAGCAAACAGTCTTTGAGCTGTAATAGGTGTCAAACCAAGCAAATTCAACAAAGTTTTAGTGAGTGAGAATGGAGAGCAGTGTTCACAACATTTTATTTGGCAGTCCCTTTATAGGTACTCAGATGTGGAGACTGGGAGTGTGATACACAGAGACAGATTGCTCTGGGATGGAGAATGGGGAATTTGAGGTACCATGCATAGCACAACTTTTATTGAGCTAAGAAATGTGGAGTGCAAACCATGGTCTTTGTCACAAACTAAAAAGAAAATGTTCTTCAGACCAAAGTTTTTATGTTAATCTGGTGAAAACTATAACAGAAGTTATCACTGGTAGCTTTTTAAAATCCAGTAAGGCTGAAGGCCACAACCCACCCATATCTTCAGAGGAGGTAGATGAATTTTTTTTTCAGGAGATAACCAATAAATGGCATGTAGAGATGTGTGTATATGTATGTTTGAGTGTGTATATGTTTTCCTGTGAGTGCGAGAAATAAAGTAGTTACTGAGGGAATGTAAAAGCTCATTATTGTTTGTCATCAAGTGTGGCAAAGGGACAGAAATTAAAGAGGCTGGGGGGAAGTGAGCAGCTGTAGCTGTACTGACACCAATAACTTTTCACAAGGGTGAGGCAAAGCATCAGGATGTGAGACCCTCTCTCCTGCCCTTTTGAACTTGCTTCTATAGATCACAATGAAATAGAGAAGTGAGAGAAAGCCTCCTGTTCTCAGTGGGGAGAGAGGAAACCAGTGGCTCATGCAAATGTTTCAGATGAGAAGCTGAAGACACACCTTACTCAAATCCGCAGGGCCAGCCACACTGAACAGCACCAACGTGTTTCAGAGGGGGAAACAGGTCTGAAGTAACAAATACATGAAGGAGAAGTGTGCCTTCCTTATGTCCACTCATGTTAAGTGTAAAAAATTACTTTAGCCATGGTGAGGCCCTGCAAACGCACGTAGTGCAGTGATGGTGCCCCTAAACATGGGTGATGTGTGGTGCAGGAAGATGAGCTCCGTGGGACATCCCAGCCAGGCTGGGGCCCAGCAGGTCGTGCTTGTGCCCTGAGCACAGGTGTTTCTGCCTGCAAGAACCAAGGATGTCATATTCCTGCTGCCAGACAGTTCATGGGCTACCCTACGGGACCTATGCAAGGAGGTGTTTGTGCTTGGAGTGTTTTGTCCCTGAGAGCTGGCCCTGAACGTCCCCTCTGTGCTGGGGATGAGCAGGGACATGATGTGGCAGCAGACCTGCTGCTGAGCCTGCTGGCTGTGCCTTTGAAGTGCTTTCCAAGGGGCCCTGCCTGGCAGGTGTCAGATGTGATGTGGCCACAAGCCCCAGTGGCTCTTCAGAGGTTTCTGGTGCCGGTCTGCAACTCAAATGGCCATAGCTGAGGTCCTGCTGGGTCCGGAGGCTCTGTGCCTTTTAGTGTTGTGTGGCACTGCATGCCCTACAGTTTGTTTCTAAAAGCAAATTGAGAAATGAGAGGCAGCTGCCATGCTCTCAGACCCTTCATGAAGACGTGGCCCCCAGTTTGGCCTCTTGGACAAAGAAACAGAGTTGTGTGCAACACCCAAATTCCCCACTGTGGCAGCACAGGCTGCCTATTCACTCACCGTAGAAAACAGAGGTAGCAAAGAATGCTCAAAGCTGAGCACTACCCAAGCATTTTTTGCTCTTCTGGATTAAAACAAGCCCCCTCTGAAATCAGATATGGCTGAGGCAAAGGGTTGCTGCTTCTCTCCTGCCAGCTCTTTCTGCTTGATTTCTTACCCCACTACCTCAAGGTCCTGGCCAAGACACGAGTCCCATTGGGGCTGGAACTGCGCACATCCCATTGAAGGAAATATTTGCTGTCTCACAAAGCTTCAGATTTAAACAGAAAACGTTGTGAGGGCAAGAAAGCAAATAAAGCCCAGTTGCTGGGCTGGATGGTGGCAGGTGTGGGATTGGACTCCACTCTTCTGCTGTTTTGGTGGCCTCAGGATGAAGCCAGGTGTGCTTCATCCTGAAGCACATGTGCTGAGTGTGTGACAGCCCAGCCTGATTGAACTTCATGATGACGTCACGAAGCAGCACCAAAAAAATGGGGGTTTATGTCTCTGTGCATGGTGTCATCATCAATATTACAAAGAATTATCATTGATTAGGAAATTCAACTGCATTGCACTGACATGGACTGAAAATCTGGAGACACCCATATTACCAGAAAACATCTGTGTTTTCAGACACCACCTCTGCTGCTCAGTGGAGTAGTGGAGAAGAGATTTTACATGAGTGGATGTGTTATTTAAAAATGCAAAGACCTCTTGTTTTACGTGAAGAGGTACATTTTCAAACATGGAAATGGGTACATAATATCCTCTGAAAGCCCCTGGAAGTACTAGTGTCATTAATATCTCTGCAAAAGTTGCCCTGTCTGCACTCCTCTCACAGTGCTTTGGTGACAATTTGTGAGTGACACTTCAAGGCTGATTTTACTAAGCCTGGCTCTGCCTGTGCTTTCCAGACCTTATTACCCACTCCTCAGTTGCCCAGAATTTGCTGTAATTTCAAAACCCCTATGTCCCTAGAAAACATTCTGTGGGTTAGCTCAGAGTTTGATCATCTGCGTCTGTTTTAAAGTGTCTCCAATAGTATTTAGATAGTCTGGGGACTTGTAAGGGATGGTTGCCCTTTCTGCACTTCAAATTTTCACATACTGACATTAGGGTTTATTCTTGACTGTGAGTAGTTCACAGAGAGCTTTGGTCCAAGCCTCCCTGATGGTAGATACTGCATAGCCATAGCCACCTTCACCCTTAATGGTGTAGAACATTTTCTGCATTAGTTTGTTTTATATTCATCATTCCTTTCTTTTCTACCAACATTTGAGCAATTTGAGTCCCAAACCTCACCTTGAATGTATTTTAACATTACTAAGTTGCATAACCTTTCTCAGGTGAAAAACAGTGAGCATGTTACTCCTATTTAATTTATTAAAGAAAACCTTCCATGGCCCTAATGACTGCCCAGATTATTGTGGAAAATCCCTGCTCACACAACTCTCAAGCTGCAGGTGTAAGTATTTTTGTGATACCTCATCACACAGGTCAGTGTTCACCCAAGCCTCTGCTGGCTGCTGGGGACTATACAGATGACAAAGTAAAATACCAAATTCAAATGCTGAGAGGTAGAGATGTCCTTTTAGGGAGAAATATTCAAACAAGGTGAACAAACACCAGGAAAAGTGGAATGGGGCAGGAGTTAGGGAGCAGCAGCCTGTCCCTTGCAAGAGAAAGCAGCAAATAACAAGTTGGTTACAGGAGAGATGAAAGAAAAGCTGACCTCTGTGATAAGCATGGAGGTGGTGGAATGACGAAGCAAGGAGGCAATTATCCCAACTCTCTGGGATGAAGTGGGTACAAGAGCTAACAGAACTGAGCAGTGAATTTCAGCAGAATCAAAAAAAAAAAAAAAAAAGTGGTGCACAGCTGCAGGGGTTACTGCCAGAGACTGTATCAGAAAGAAGAAAAATGGATATTGCCTGCAGAGGGACTCAGCACTTTATTGGGCTTCCAGGAGAAGTCGGCTCCAGCATACACAGGAATTTCTGAGATGATTTTTTCGGCTACTTTAGATTCACTGCAAACAGGTTTCAAGTGATAAAATTCTTTGGGGGATATGGGTTATAATGAATGATCCGTTTTAGAAGGGGAAACAAATAGTGGGATGTTGCAATGTTTTAGCAGGGAGAAAGCCATTGTTTCCAGATTTGTATTAATGATATGGAGTAGAAGGAGAATGGCAAGATGACAGCATTTGTAAATGAGGGAAGTGATCAAAGATCAGCAGCAGTCCCAGGAGGAAGGGTGAGAGCAGTTAGAAAATAGTAAATTTCAGCTCCAATTCTCATATATCCCCTAGGATATTTTATAAATTTATTTGTTCCTGGTGAGTTTTCTGGGTACCCCAACTCAAGGCGGTGCATGAAGCCTGCACACCTCTGTGATTTGGCCAGCAGTTAAATCCAGCTACAACTCTTGATACGGATGGGCCTGGAGTTGGGAGAGACCACGGTAGTCCTGTCCTATAAGCAACAGCCACCTGACATTGTTCCAAGGCTAATGTCATGAGCACAGCCTTTTCCATGTGAACAAATGTGTATATTACTCACAACTTGTAAGAACAAAGTACAGAAAAATATTTGAACTGCATTTTCTAAATAACCCCAATATGACTATAAATAATACATAAATAACTATAAACCCCATGAACTATACTTTGAAAGGAAAAAACTTCCTGTTTTGTATCCAACATTTCTTTCTCTTTATGAGACATCAGGAAAAAAAATTACCTGCCCTGGAGATCTAGATCTGTAGGCAGAAAGATGCAAACTAGGAAATCCCAAAACACACAAAAATTATCTTGCTCAACTAACATTATATTACTTGCATGATAATTTTAAACAGACACACTATTTGATGATTTACAGATTCATTTATCTTCTCCACTTAGTTCAGCTAAAATTTGTAGAGTATTTCTCCTCATTTGTGGAGTAATTGACTTGTTCTTATGACATCCCTGGACTTACAATCCAAAACTGAGTGTGATCTTTCCCTTGAAGCCAGATGTCTCTGTGAAACAAACGCTGGGATTTCATCACATCTTGCTGGGTTCAAACAAAAATTGCTGTTGAGACACAAACACCTGGGCTCTGCAGAAAAGGATGCCAGGGGAGTGGAGGGTTGGCTTGCACCCTTTACATTCACTGAAACAGCAAACCCCGAGGCTCTCCCCTTTACACAATGTCTGTAGTGCTGCCAAACCCAGAAGCTTTGGAGATGCAAGCATTTCAAAAAACTGCATGTCAGGGGAGACCATGAGAAGGCTTTCTATTTCCAGCACTGTGTAGGCTCTTTGGAGCTACCTGCTCTGCCATGGCTGTGGGTCAGGCTCCCCACCTTCCTTTGCTTCCCCGGCTCCCACTGTCACCACCCCAGATTGCCTCATCTCCTCTGCTGAAGGATAATTTCTGCTGTTGACACTTTCTTTGGGTGAGTTTGTTGGTTGTCCTGCAAGGCTGTTTGATGCCTTGGCACAACATCAGCTTTGCCACAGCTGGGCTTTGTCACTGGGCTCCGCCTCAAGCAAAGCTCTTGTGTATCCTTCATTAGTCCCTGGTATGCGGATACCTTCCTCTGCTCGGGGTCCCAAATCTTCTTCCTCTTATCACCCTTTCCCTGTCCTTGCATGAATATGGCCCTAGAGGAGGGCTCTCCTGTACCATGGAGTGAACAACCTCTCTGGTGTCTGAAGGCACAGGTAGCTGCCACACTTCTCAGGCTTTTAATGTGGCACAAAATACCTGTCTGTGCATACAGAGTCACCTTCTGCCTGCAATCAGAGCCCTCGTTTCAAGTACTATTCTTGGCACCACTGTCTCATTCAGCTCAGCCTCCTCTCCCCAGTGATCATGTACTGCTTCCTCATCTTTATCAGAATGGGCAGCTTTGTACTTAAAACAAAGTACACACCTCTTGTGTGTTTCAAAAATTAGTAAGAAGTATTCATTGGGAATCAGATACTAAGATATTAAATGTGCACATAGAGTTAGAAGAGAAAGTATTAGTGGCATAACCCTTTTTGTGATATTCCCTACAGATCTTAAGTATAAATATTGCCAGTGCTGAACAAGTGCTACCTTAAATCATTCAATCACTCTGTGTAGGCTGCAGCTCAGTCAGCAGCAAAGTTTTGTCCTGTTTCCAACCTCTCTTCAATAGGGAACACGGGATTATTCCATCATATTCACTGTGTTCTCTTCCGCTGCCATTTTCCATCCTTCTTGGCTGAGTACTTTTTCCCCAGCAGGGCAACTGGTAAGCAACCAGTATCTCACTGTGATTATTTGACTCTGCTGATTTAGTCTTTGCCTGTAATCAGGTGCAAATCCAACCTCTAGCAGAGGGTCAAGAGCTTCTCATATGGGTGACACACCATGGGTGACTGGTGCCAGGCTCCCATGGACATCTTGTCCTGCTCTGTCAGCAGATTTACAGCAGGGAAAGGTTTGGCACAGGCTTTAAAAACTAAATCTTGACCCAGCCACGAGCAAATGAAAGTGAAGCAGCTGTTTAAAATGCCTGATGGTGAATTCAGATAAAATCATTTCAATATTGACTGAAATGCTTAATTTTGTTGGCACTGGCTACTGTGAACACACTTCTCTTTCAGTGTCAAGCAGCAGGATTACCCAGCTCAGAGGTCACCAGGTGGGCTCTCCATCCTTGGCTCTCCTCTGAGGACAGGGCTGGGAGAAGGGATGATCCTTAGCACAGGCCATCACACCTCTGCCCTTGAACACTGGGAGAAAATGAATGAGATGCAATTGGCTGGTGATCTGGTTTTCAGCCCAGGACTTTCTGACCGGAGGATGTTGGACTGTGTGGCCAGAAGCCTGTGAGCTGCCAGCAAAGTGTTTGTATGAAGACACACGTAGCATCTTTTGGCTGACAAACCGCATTACATGTCTGTCCCCGTGCCCAGGAGTAGGCAGAGCAGTTCTCTGCTTGAATTCCCTGTGTTATATATATATACATATATATATTTATTTATATGCATATCTCTGTATATACACAGCCAAAAATGTGAATTTCTTGTGGTGGTGATTTCTCCAAACTATTGCCCAAGACAAAGCCAATGCCTCCAGGATCTGTCTGGAGAAGGGGAATGCGCTCCATCTCAACTACTGCTGCTCAATCGACTCGCTGACTCCAGAGTCCCTAAAAATTGGCTTAGCAGCGGGCACTTATCCGAGCCAAAACTGGCAGATCAGCAGCTGCTGGAAGCAGACACTCCTTCGCAAGTTCTGGTCCTCTCTGGTGTCACCCAAGCTGCTTCTCTGACTTTCAGCGATGGCTTTTTGTTAATTAGGTCATGTGTAGCCCTGTGTGTGAAGTGCCACATGATGCAGCAGGAACAGTTTAGTGCTGGTGTGTCTTTTCACTTTGTAAGTCTGGCATTTTCTTTGCTCTCCAGGTTATGCCGAGGCAGAAGGAGGGACTTGGAGAGGAAAGATTAACCTTTCGCTGGCCACAATTCCTTCCCTCTTATCACGGAGGCTTCGGCAATGCACCCCCCTCCCACCCAGACTATCTGTCTGAATTGCTGAAAGCATAATGTTCCCATATGAGAGATAAGTAAGTGAGCTCTCTTTCTTTTCCATAGGGATGAACTATAGTGTATGCAGATTATTAGGAGAAGAAAATAATATCAGAGAAAGGTGGCTTTCTTAAAAGGCATTGGTAGCATTAGTGTCATGTGTGAAGCACCCATTTGTGACAACTGTACAGACCTTTCAATGGAAAATTGTGCTGTGCTACCTTTTAAAGTATGAAATGCTAATTTTGGATTTACAGTTTTTGAACTGGAGGGCTGCATTTTGCATGGAATTTTGTTTAATTTCCCAGAGAAAAAAGGCATTTGAAACACAACTGCCTACAGCCAACTGTCAACAAAAATCAACTGTAATAACACGCGGCCTGTCACTGATTTATGTGGTGATGTGGTAATCTTCTCAATTTAGCTGGATATTTCTTCTTCATACGAAATAGCTGAAAGTCTTGCTAGACATTTATGAGTATCGGGAGGTGCTATTAGGATGATAATGGGGCAAGATTAAAGAGGTGCTCACTAGTTCAAAGTGCCAGTTAAATAGACAGGGAATCGAGAGGTGTAGATATATATGGCCCACTGGTATAAGTGAACTTTATATTTTCAGAGTTGCTTAAGATCTGGGAGACGGCATATTGAGATCCATCTGCCAGGAGAGTGTCTTTCTAAAGGGAGACTGGGGGAAACAGCTATATGCTTTTTCCCCTCCCCCCCCCCCCTAAAAACATGTTTTTGTTTAGCAGGGGGTGTGGATTGAAAATCTTGGGTATCAAAGCTGGAGAAAACAAGTATGGATGATGTCCTAGCAAGCAGAATGCTGGGAATATTCCCCCTTTTCTCCAAAGGTCTGAGCCTTAGCCATGGTCATTTTGCAGTAGGCTGTGTCTCAGCCAGGTCCGACAAGTAACGTATCACACTCTACATGTTACAGCTAAGAAAAGTAATTGGCCTCTCATAAAGAGCTAGAACTAATGCAGACAAAACGATATTGCAAGACTTGAACTGCAAATAAAGAGACAAGTTTGTGTTTTACAAAAATGTATAATTTACCAGGCATTTCATTATGCTGCATAAAAAGGCAAAAATGATAATTGAAAATAAATGCGGCTGCCTAGCTACCGTATATGCTGCCAGTGTTACTGAAAATAGAAGTGCTTTCTTGCTGAAGAGAGTTAAAATTTTCATACAACTTCTGTCTCCATACTTGTGTAATGTATCTTGTTAAATTTGTTTCAGTTTGGGTATTTGTTACAGAGAAGCGGGCAAAATGTGAGGCTCTGTCTGTGTATTTTTATATCTAGGGGGTTGTAAAATTATATTAATTATTAATAGTGTCTTCTGCAGATGCACACATCTGTGGAGTCTGAGGCAGTATTCATGTTGCTGAGTTTATTCCAGAGTGGGAAAAGTACATCAGTTGCCTTCAAGGTTGCCAGAGATATTCCACAGCAAACTCCTGTCTTCCAAGGAACATGGTTACAAATACAGATAAACCAAAGAAATGTTGTTGGGTTATTTTGCCCTGAAACAAAGGCCACTCTGAATTTTCATTTTGCTTCAGTACTTGGGGCTACTTGGGGATGCTGAGAATTACTAGAAGGAGAGAACACAGGTCTAGGAATTGTCATTGCTTCTGCCCTGAAAGCTTCTTTCTGGGCTCCTCGTTCTCTGGCAAGAGGAAGTTACCGCAAACGTGGTGTCCCTCTGTGTCCAAATGTGTGAGTCTCCCTGCAGCAGCCCCAGTGCTCTGCACACCCAGAGTGGGAAAAACTTCCCAAGGGACTTCTGGGCGGAGGGGGGGGGGGGGGGGGGTAGGGGGAGGAAATTCCCTCCTCTGGATTGAGATTTCCCCCCTAATCTCTTCAATTTGTCAACAGAGAGAGCTGTAAAAGGCTCTAGGCTCAATTCTTCCCAGGGTCTGCTCATGCCCCACAGCAACAAAATGTTGTACAGGTTATCCAAGTTACAAGTTAAACTACTGAGTTTCCATTAGCTCTGGAATTAAGCTAGAAAAGAAAAGGTGAGAGGTCTTCCCTTGGCTGAAAGCAGCTGGACACCACCAAGATGGCTTTAGAGGCCAGGGATGTAGGGGCAGAGAAACAGCAAATGGGATGAGTTCCTTGTTGGCACTCTCATTCCATGGATCCCTCACCCAGGCAGATGGGATGACAACAGAGTGGACAGGGTGCTGGGAAAGGAGCTCATCAGCAGGAAGGTAATACTTTCATGTGTGTGTTTAAATCCACTGTTTAAAATTACCTTCTTTTTCATTCTTTCTTTCCATTTGGGCTCTTTTTTTATCTATAGATTCAGCTGGGCTGCATTGTTAAGGTTGTGTTTGAATGGGTCAGGCCCTATGAATTCGCTTGGCCTTGAAGCAAAAAAACTCATCATGAATAATGAAAGGAAAATAATGCCTGAGACAGAATGGCTTTAAAAATTATTAATATCTATTCTTTCCCTTACAACCTGCCTCCAGACTTTTCCCTTTTTAAAATAGCTTGCCATTAGCAGTTAAACTTCCTATAGTCAGTACTTTGATGGAACTGGTGCTCTGAAGCCAAAGGGAACATTATTATTATTATTATTATTATTATTATTATTATTATTAATCAAGGCTCATTTTGATAAGTTCAGAGCCCTGGATGAATATACAAAGGCCCAAGTTCTGCCCTCCACCACATGTAGCTAGCTCAAATTGGCCACTTGAAACAGCAATGTTTTCCAGGCAGATACTGAAATTCTTGTGCCTGTAGATGTGTGAAGACCAGTGTCATCCAACACCAGTTCCCATCCAATAACTGCTGACAGGAAAGCTGGTCCTGTGCAGAGCAGCACCGAGGGGATTTGCAATTTTGAAGGAATGGGATATATCAGGGATGCAACTGAGTGCCACTAAGTAGCTCAGCAACTCTCAGGGGCCTCCACTCAGGCTCCCAGTGCCTCGTCTCAGGCAGGAGATTTTCTTGCTTCAAAGGCTTTTATTAAAAACCAGTTCAGGTAAATGCTGACAAGAAGCAAGCAAACCTGTTGAGCCTCGACTCCACAACTTGCCAGGCAACAGGATACTTCTCTTTGACATTTAAGAGTGCTAACACGTGAAGAAAATATTGCATGTTTTACTCTTTCTGCTTAAAATAACACAAAAAAGTGCTGCTCTTGCAATTACGTTTAGGGGCATTTTCAGTAGGCTGTGCCCACCTCTGCCCTCAGGATCTCAGAGCTGCCAGCAGCTCCCCATTAAGGGAAACCTTCTCCATCAGTGCCCTGGCCAGGACTTTGAAATAACCCAAAGCAGCTTTATCTACCCTAAAGCAGATCCACGGGGGAATTTAGGGTGTGCTGAGTCAGGGCTCCTGGCAGGGTGTGGACGTGGAGCAATTTCAGCCAATGAGCTCCAGGGATTTTATTAGTGTGTTATCCCAGTCACTTGTGGAGCATGGGTTTAGCTTCAGCTTGCTCTGAGGTGTAGTCAGGTTTTAGTGTGTGCTACTCCACTTTCCCTCAGAGCAGCTCTCTCCAGTTCCTTGGGTATCCTGGGCTTCAGGTAAGCATTTCTGTTATTCTTAAAGTTTTATGGCTTTGTAGCACAACAGTGCCCTAGGTTTCTCTATGATGAGCATAGAAATCTTGATGGTTGTAGGCCCTGAAGTTGTTCCTTTCTATGGTAGTTGTAGGGTGGAGCAGCTGCATGGTGTGAAAGGTCGTGATTTTGTCTTTCTGTGGTGAAATCCTAAATTGCTTTCTCTTTAAAACCCTCTCTCCATTTGTATTGACCCCTAGTTCCATGGTTCTGCTTTGTTGGCATATTTAACCTTTAGACACATGTATACATGCATTGCTTCCCTTGTGAGCCTTTCCCCACCTGAGTCATCTGTGAAGAGCAGCAGGATTTTATGGGACTTGGTACTTCTTAAGCCAGGCTTCTTTGATTTTCTGTCAAAATAGCAGATGATTTCTTTTTGTTGGTAATGGTCACATGTGCTAGTTGCATGAGTATTATGGTCTTTACAGTATGTGAAGTCAGGATTGTTACAGCCTTTAGTCAGGCAATGCTCCTATTGAGTGTGGGGATTTTACCCCTGATTAAAACAGGGATTGCCCCAAGCTTCCACTTCATCCCTTTCCTGGTCTTGGGGGAGGGTTGGGAGAACAAAAGGTGCATCTTTTTTCTCATCTGCTAGAGTTTGAGAGAGCCTGGGCAGTGTTAATGAGGCACAGCTGGGCCTCGTTTAAACACTTAAGGCTAAAGGGTGAAGCCATGAGGAGCTTCCAGAACCTTCTGGGCTTTTCCAATCAGGCTGTGGATTAATTAATTATCTCTTCCTGTGCTGGAGGTGGAAGGAAGCCTTTTAATGTCTGCCAGGGGATAAAACTCCTTTTACTGCCCAGGGAAAGCATGACAGCCTCAGCTTAAATGGGTGAACCTGTGTCATGTGCCCCATTTCGGGGACTTTAATGGCTCAGGGGAGGAGGTCCTATGTGGCAAACCCCCCTGATTCCAGCAGTGTGTGGCAGGCTGAGTTTTAAGCCATCAAAATGCACTTGTGTGTTACCTGCAGAGATAATTGAATGTATATGCACATCCCCAACAGAACACCTGTGCTGCCTTCCTGGCACACATAAGTATTCCCTGCATGCCTGTATGTTCTCTGCAAGCTACACTACACATTAATAAGACAATCCATATATTGCATTAGGACAGACCCTATGTAGACAATGCTCCAGCTACTGATTTTTCTTTCTTTTTCTGTGTGTGTGTAAATCCTGAAATATGGCTGATAAAATGCAAAAATGAACCTGTATTGGAAATGGCAAAATTGTAATGTAAAATATACTGGGGTCAGTGGGGTGTGATGTTTTTCGCATACATTTTTTCTCCCTTGACCCATGCCATTCTCCTGCATATCGGGGGAAAAAAGCTTCATCTCGCACAGAAATGTGATGTCCTTTACTGCCAGAGGCTGTTGCTGTTTTAAATGAGGAAAAAGCACAATGCATGAAGAAGGAAAATTAAAGCATATTCATTTTGGAAATTAGATATGGTGTCAGGAGACTCTCTGGAAATAGCTTGGTTTGAATGGAGCATCAGACTACAAGACAGTTCAGTGAACTTTTGACCACTATTTATACTATGGGAGCCTTTGAAATGGGAAGACGGCGAAGTATTTTATAGCTGTTTAATAGTGGATTGTGGTTTTTACTAGACATTTATCTTCCCTCTGAGTGTATATAAGATAAGTAAACATTATGTAGTGTAATTGCCTTGTGTTGGAAGCACTTTAATTTAGGGCTGCTTTATGTTCCCTGTTTGTGGCACGTCTCATCCCAGCCACTGTGAGGGGGTGCAGGTGCCACCTGACTCCACCCCAGGATCCAGCACCTAGCTGACCCTGCTCCTGGGATCCAAGTGATGCTTTTTGCTGCATGTATAGGGCAAAAAAAAAATTAAAGCAGAGGTGGTTGTGGCCCTGGACTGTTTGGGAAGCTCAGGTAACTTCTAGCTCCAGGCCTGACTTAATTTCCCTCTCATTTCTATATAGTGAAGCTCATTTTAACCTCCTCTATGGCTTCAGTCCCTCTTCAGCATTCCAAGTGCAGGGAGCAATACACCCTTCCAGGGCTGGCAGCTATCTCATTACAATTGTAACAATGCATCACCGGGCAGACAAGCATGAATGAAACACTGTTTGCAAAACCAAAAATGTTTGGGGTATTTTAAGGTCCTATTAACTTGGGCTGTTGTTCAAGAAAATAATATGGAAAGATTAGAATTTTGGGGTAAGCTGAGAAACGTGGTCTCAGTGTAGTCAAGACTCTTCTTTCCCTTCTCTCTCTACTTTCCATCTACATAAATTTTTAGCTTCAGCTGGCATGGGGAGAGTTGCACTGTGGCTGCGGGTCTCAAGGACCAGTCATTTGAGAGGAAAGTGCTCTGGAGAAGGAGCTACCACTGCTGAACCAGCTACCTCCTGGAGCTGAGGACTCAAATGCAGTCATGCTGTACTGGGACTGGTGCATGCAGTGCTGTTTTCCTTTCTGTTGTTTTCCTCTTGGAGGCAATTATAAAACAGATACCTTACTGCTTAATACTCAGAGGCAAGCCACCAAGCCCTTTTTTCTTTTTTTAGTATGATTTTAGGGGAAGTTTAGGTTGATGTACATTCTTTGTCTTTTGTCAGTTAGCCTTTCAAATAGTTTAGCCTATGTGGGAAGGAAAAAAATACTTTTTTTTTTTTTCCTTGTGCCATGGAAGGCGGTTTTCTTCCTTGGACCAGAAGCTTCTCTCCTCTCACTAGCCAGTAACAACCCTTCTGTTCATCCTTATGTCAAAGCCACACTACGGAGCTAATAGAGATCGCTGACAATTAGGGATGAGCTGAAATGATTTGGCAAGCTCGGGATGCCTGGGAACCCGAGGGTGCTCTGGGATCCCTCGGAGCCTGACGGGTGTGCTGCCAGCTGCGCTCTTCCCATGTCCCCTGTCCTTGTGGGGAGAGCAGTTGGGATGCTAAGTCCAGCTGGGCCCGGAGGCTGGAGAAGAGTGTGAGGGGGAGTTTATCAGATTCCTCTCTTCCCTGCTTCCCTTCCTGGCTGCTCTTTGTTGCTTCTTTTTGCCAAGATGTCCCAGGCACTGTCAGGTCTCTTCTCCTGTGGGAGATGAATATGACAATATCCCAGGATGACTGTCTTTTCCTTAGGAGTAACTTGATGGGTCACAGCTGGAGAGACAGTGCTCCTGGAACATACAACAGACAAAATGCATGTGATAATGTTTTAAAATGAATGCAAATTCCCTACCAGTGCACACCTCCTCAGGTGCTGGGTTTGTTGCCTTTTTGTAATGGCTATTCATTTTGCTTTATTTTTCTCTAGACTTAGAGTATTTCTATCTTGTGCTTTCTTGTTGCCCAAGACAATATTGTGAAATACCTTGAGATCCTGTTTATGCCAAAACTTTATAGGGCAAGTGGTAATTTTAGATGTTTTCCTTACTCTTTATTCGGCATGGGACTACTCAAACATAACTTGAAACAATACCCCAAGTAACAATTGGTGAAAAAGCTAATATCCTAAACAAATGTCTCAAAATTAGGATTTTGTCATGGAAAATGGAATTTTCCATTTTGTCAATGGAAAAGGAGGTTGGCTGATGGCTCAGTCATGACCAGCAGCTTGGTTTCTCTACCATGGTTTCCACCCTGAAAGACTGAATTTACCTTTTCTGCTCATCCTAACTAGGTATTTGTGGGAGTGTGGAGAGAAGCTGCTTCCCCAGCCTCATTAGGGAGTTCTGCTGCAGGAAAATTGCTTAGGGAATTTTTGTACATCATTTGAATCCTGTGAAACTGAAATGAAGAGGTGCATTTTCATTATTTTATTTCGCTTTTCTTAAGGCTCCAGGGTGTCTTTCACCATAGTGTGGAAATTTATACCTCAGTGTTCCTGTCTGCCAAGTGTGTCTGATATCTGTGGAGGAGTTTGGAAGTGTCTTAATCCTCAGTCCAGTAAAACTTTTAATCTGCACCATGTGTGTATTAAACAGGAGTGGTAAAGTGCAACAGGTGGCCAAAACCTAGAAATTAGCAAATTTCAATTTGTGTTTTGGAGGCATATGAAATACATCTGCTTAGTCTCTAGAAACACAGAGAGGGACTGTGCTGACAGATCTCTATCCTACATGTCTGCACATGCTTTTCTGAGGAAAAAACACAAAACCAGACCAGAACCAAGGCACAGGCATAGTGAAACAGAAGAACAAGTGGCTTGGCCCCATCATTTGCACTACAGTCGACGTGAACACATTAGACACAAATTCTTTGTGCATGTGAGGAGATAACAGATCCACATTAATTTCAGAGCTGATTGCCGTTCTTTATTAATAGAAATGTAATGTGGTGCCAACGCCAAGCCCTGCCAGCCTTTCCTTTTCATCTCCTCTTTCAAACATAGACAGTGTGGAAAGCCTGATCAGAGGATCCCTGCATTCCCTATTTATTTAACAGCCTGTTAAGCTGAGGGACAGTAATGGCACCTTACCATGGTTGAGGTGATGGTGAATTGTCAGCTAATACTGTAAAAATCACCTGGAAATTTTTTTGGAGGCTGAAAATAGTTTCTGTGGAATAATGCTAATTTAATATAGTTCCATAAATTGAACAGAATTGAATGAATGACAGTAGATTTGTGAATAATTTGCAAATTGAAGCAGTGATAAAATTTGTCAAATAATGTTTTCTATTAATAGTTTGCCCTGCTCCATGTGGCTGCCAAGCAGTCTTGGTTCTCTTGGGTTTTTTGAGGAAAAGCTGGAATAAAAATTCTTTTTTATTATTTTTCTTATTTTTAAGCATTATCCTTTTGTTTTTCTCCCTTCCCTGTTCCAAGAGCCATTGTTTACTTTTGAAGTAGATGAAAGATGAATTCAGGTTACGTTCTGACATTACAATGAAATTGTCAATAGAAATCAATGCCTTGTCAGATGATGAGTTAGGGGCTATAAGACAGCCTAACAGTGTCCCTATATCTTCAGGCTCCCTCATTGTGCTGCCCTCCTTGGGAGCCAAGCAACTGTACTGTTATGGAAAGGTGTTGTCATCGTTAAGGGGATAGTAATGGAGTTTAATAAACCTGGCAGTCAAGGCATGGAACCCTAATCCCAGTGCCAATGTTATAAAGCAGCATGTTGTCTGTTGAGCCTGGTGTTTCTATCTGCATTTATTGACCCTGGAGAGGTAATATAAACACAAGAGATGGAGGTCAAAGAGCTCACCTTCAGCTGCTACATGTGGCCATCAATGCCTTGAAATACCACTGTGTCAACTCTGTCCTCCCAAAGACCTCGGCGAGCTGAGCCACAGCTGCTTTTTAATGTTCATACGGGAATGGACAGGGGGTTCCTCAGGGCTGGGGAATGCCTGTGCTAGAAACGTGGTGTCCCCAGCCATGAAGGCTCTGGTGTCACCCAGCGCCTTCCTGGTGGCGTTTGAGCTGTGCAAGCTGGATGCTGTTTGGGCTGCAGAGTGTGCCCCGGCCATTCCTACCTGATGGAGCAAAGCTCCTGCCTTAGGCCAGACCTGCCATTTGCAGACTGTTCATTTGGGACAGCTGGGAGCTGGCTGTGCTCTCCAGGTGTGCCTTTGAACTGGGAGGGTGTGGGTTCTTCTGCCAGGGAATGGCCTGAGAGTCATTCCCCTGTCCCCCCGCGAATCACCCTCAAATCTGTCCAGATTGTAAGTTCCTGATCCCTTCCGGAACAGAAGCTCCTTCTACTTAAACTAGTTCAGCCCCAGGAAGCAATACCCCTTAACAGAAATTGTTATTATTACTATTATTATTATTATTATAATATCCCTCCCCCCCCCAAAAAAAAACCAAACAAAACAAACCACACCCAAAGAACATGATTTAGAACAATGCACAGGAACAATTTATTCTCTCACTCTCTCTCTCCATGGATTAGAGGGGTGGTACTTGGAGCAACTTGTTAAACAGAAGTGCTTGGCCCCTGGCCTTGCACTGCTGTTTAATGATCCACTCTTCATGTGCCACCTCTCTAATCCATGGAGAGCTAGGTACAAATAGTATCTATAATGTTATATTATTTAACAGTATAATGTATTATGAATCATAGATTGCATCCCTGCCTTGTAATTGGTGAGATGTGTTGCATGAGAAATCCCCTAATTCAATATCAGCTGGTTGCTCTTATGCATAACTGCCTCTCTGGATCAAACCCATTCAGCCCAAAAGTGGTGATGGGAAAGTTAAAGCTTTCTTAATTAAAAAAAAAAAAAAAAAGAAGAAAGCAAAATTATAACTTAACATGGCTTTTTAGGCCCCTCATTGTGTTTTTAGGTTCCTGCCCTCAAAGAGCTGTTCAACAGGGGAGCTTGTCCCTGCAGCAGGAACTAGTCTGGAGCATCTCCTGCTCCTTCCCAGAGGATTCCTCCCTTTGCACCAGGACTGATCCTCACTTCTGGTGCTGGATCTGCCAGAGGGAAGGAAAAACATCAGTGAGGAGCCCTTGAGCAGCCTGTCCCTGCTGTGCCCTCAGCCCCTTTTGCAGTGCCTGTCTCAGTGATATGGGAGCACTCCTGTAGTGAAGTCCAAACTAAGACCCCTGTTTTATTTCCCCCCTCCCCTTAAATCCAGTGTCTTGTCCTTGAACAGTGACCAGAAACAACCACAGCTTCAAGGAAGACTTGAAAGCATCAAAAATATCCTCATTATGTAACACATCAGTAAAAGAAGTATATTTTCCTGACCCTGATAGTGAACCACTCATATCCTAAAGCAGTTTGAGTGATGGGCTGTCTGGCTCATTCCGTGAAGTTGCAACTAACAGATGTGTCTTCCCCCTCCCCAGTAAATAACTAACCTTTCTTTAATAAATAATAAATAAACCCTGGAGCTGTTCTAGACAAACTATGCTTAATTAAAGCCTGTGACACTAAAACAAGTTACCTCTCTTTTCAATTAGAAAATGCACTTGTGGCATAAAAAAAGAAAATTTAGTGCTAAGAGTTTGTCTAAATGCATGACAAGAATGGGCCGTAGTGAAGGCAAAGAGGAAAAAGCTCTATTTGAGTTTTAGCTAAGCTTGGCTCTGGGATTAAGGGTATTGTGATGGGTCCTACCAGGGCTGGTGGTGACCTCACTGGATGAGATCATGTTGGTCTTGTATGGTTTCCAAAAGTAAGGGAGACCAGCAGTCAGACTGGTATTCAAACTCTTCAGGTCTCATGGAGGCAAGAAGTCAGGGAACCTTATATGAGTAGTAATTTTTATTTTTTTTTCCTCTTTGCTGAGCTTGGGCAAATCCATAAATATTTAGGAAACCTTACCTTGCTTTTCCTGTTGTATTTCACCTGTGAGAAAAAATCTGACAGGCTTAAAACAAAGAAAAGGAAATAAATTTTTAGACCTTTTAATGACTTAAGCCAGTCAAATTTGCATTGGGTCTGGGGGAAAAAGATTCAGTCTCATTTGAGGAGGAAGTGATGTGGGGTTTATTTCTGAATCAAAGCAGAGATCAGCCATCCCCATCTCCTTCAGCACTCACATAACATCCTGAATTACTGACTCAGAAAAGTTCCTGTGCTGCCTTATTTAAGAAGGCAAATATTCCTTCTGTCCTAGAAGGGAAGGTAGAGAGGTGTAGCACTGTTTCTCCCTGGTTTTATACACCATATACAAGGTGATACCCTTTATTAGGTTTTCTGGAAAAGGGAAACACAAACACACTGTTTGTGTTCTGAGTTTGTTTTGCTTGGCAAATAGGAAGTAGTGAGAACTTAGGAGAGGATACTTTTATTTGCAAACAAGGCAAGTGCTTCATCCTGAATCTGAAACTTGCATCAAGAGTGGGATGTACAGAATCAGTACATGCATGAGACCTAAAATCTTGACATGTCGATTCCTTCTGCTTTTGCCTTTTGCCTTTGAATTTATTTTTCTGAGGTGCAAAGATGCCACCAAAACTCAGAGTGAAGTTTTCCAACTTTCTTTTTTTAACTGGTGAAGCCATCAGAATAATGACAATACTTTGCAGGGCAATTAGAAAAGACTGTTTTTCACCCAGGTTGTTATAATTATGTCTGTGGTACCCAAGTTTCCTTCCTGCTCAAATTGTTGTGCTTTTGCTGAATGTGAATTGTGTACAAAATAAATGCTTTTTTACATTTATCTTCTCTTTCTAGTCAGTTTTACCTACTCTTACAAGTGAAAGCCTGGGGGTAGGAAGAAGGAAAAAAATAATTGCTCCTGTTTTCCCTCTGAAAGCCCCAAATAATTACATGAAGTGGGGCAGATTATTTTTCTCTCTCGTGACTGGCTGCAGTTCCCCCCTCTCTTCCTGAACACTATGAGCTGTGGGGCACAGAATTTTCTTCCCCAAGGTGGGCTGGGATTCCTGTCCTCCACACCAGTGCCTCCAAATAGATCAGGGTCTGCCTGGCAGAATAGAGAAGGGTGAGATGAACAGAAAAAAGAGGGGGAGAAAAAATGCTTATTCCTTGGTGAGCTTTAATTGATGCTCACCTCATACATTTGTAAAAGTGACTGTCTAAGAGGTGAAAAGATCCATTTCTCCAGCAGGACACACTTACTCTTAAATCAATCCAATGTAGTAGGGCACTTTTTTTTCCTCCTTACTTTTCTATTCATTTACTTTATATGACAACAAGGTTGTCTTTTCCTGGACTGAAATGAGCAGCAGAGTTCTTTGCCTCCCTCCTTTCCCCACACTCTGGGATTATTTGGAGTAGGGTGTGAATCCCCATTCACTTTGTGGAGTGTTTTATGTGCCTGTCTGCATAAAAATAGGATGTAATGATGTTGAGGACTAAAGGTATGGTCAGAAACTTTTTTTAATATGGTATGAAATACTTGCACTGAGATCAGTTGTTTCTGACCCTCCAGGACCTCCATATTCAAGATACAATAGCAACAAATCCTGGAGCAGATTAAGCAATTTCCCCATAGTAATGTGTCTATTGGAGTTTCAAATAACCCAGAGTAGCTTGAAACATTTGGATATTCCAGTCTGTATCCCATCTGTATGTAGAAAGTTGATGGCAGGGCAGCATCCTGAACTTTGACTCCTTGTAAAAGTTTAAATTGCTGCCCTGCTGGGCTGAGTGAATGCTAATTACTTTGTCTCTTACAATACGTCCGGACTACTTATTTAAAAAAAAAAATAAAAAATCCCTGAAGACACAGCTTTTGCATGCCAAATATATTGCACTCAACAAAACACAGGGAACAGTGGGCCTGTTTGCATACAGCCAATACCACTGTGAATTTGCCGGGTTTAGCAGCCTTTAAGAATAATTTCAGATTTTCACTGCTTGTGTAAAAAATCATTGAGGCTGAGCAGTGCCTGCCTGGGAGCTGCCCTGGTGGCAGCTGGGGTGTACAAAATCCATGCAGATTTCTCTGAGGACCTTGGGGCATGTCCCCCAACACAAAGATGATCTTGAGACTGAATTTATGTCTGAATCAAGCAGGGTTTCTTGCAAGCAATGGGGAACCTTTTCTGGGCTCATCCCAAGGCAGGCATTAGAGGTACAGTCAAAAAAAGGCCAAAATTGTAATCCATGGAAGCAGAGTCAAGCAGGCTCTGTTTTCCTGGAAACGCTCAAAATCTTTGCTGCACTGCCAGAGTCTAATAATTGTTAACAGTTCTGTAATAAAAATATTAATTACCAGGGAAGCTGAAGTTCACTGATGATTCTTTTGGTTCCTTTCAGCAATCATTGAGCACAATTACAAGATCAGACCTGATGAGCTCCTGGCAGTAATGTTGTAAGGGCCACTCATTGTGTCACTGCTGCAGAGCAAGGAGCTGTGGGCAAGAGTGGATGTTTGGGGGGTTTGGGCTACAGACATCAGGGTCATCAGGATGTATCCTGAAGGGAAAGAAAAAATATCCCAAAAACAGAAAAATTGAAAGATAATGGAGCATATGAGTAGGGATGGACAAATCACACTGGGAATTGAGAATTTCAATAAAGGTTAGATCCTTTGCTCTGCCCATTCCAGAGCTGCCGGTGTGCAAGCTCACACAAAAAGCTGCTTGTTGACTACTTGGGCTTTGCACTGGACCAAAACCTAATGCCCTAAAACTTTCCTGAGTTATGCTGGAGAGCACAGGGCTTTTGTCCCATTTATTCTCTCCTGGATTAGAAAGTAGTGTCATGCTGTGGGATTTTTTATCCCTCATATGCAAAGCGAAAACTCATTTATTTTCAGCAAAGGATAAGCTTGTCCTGCACAATGATGACAGCTGGGCTTTATCTGTCACTCGAGAGAGTGCTGGGGACACAAGATTTGGGGAGGAACTGTGGGTTTCAGGCCATGATAAATAATTTTAATAGAAGATGGTCTTCCAGACCTTGGGCTGGGAACTGCATGGCTCAGACTAATCTGAAATGTTGCTTCCAAGTTCTACTCCCTTGCAGGGACAGCCATGGAAATATGTGCTGATGTGTACCAGCTGCAGGGAGTTAAGGCAAATGTAGGGAACCAACACTGGGATGCCCTGGGCTGGAGTGTTTGTACACTGGGTGATGCTGGGGCACCCTCCAAAGACCCTTGGAAATCCCCTTGCCCTGATTTTGGAGCAGTGGAGTCTTTATGGTGCCCTGTGTCCCTCCCATGATTGTGTGAGGGGATGGGTAAATGTGCTGCTAGCACTGCATACAGGGCTAAGAGAGTATTTTGGAAATAGGTTAAATGAAAGGCATTCCTACCATGCTACTTACCAAATGTCCCAATGAAAAGGAATGTCTTTTATGGAGGAAAGCAGTCTGCAAATAATTAATTGAGGAAAACGGCGTGGGGGGGGGGGAAGGGGCAAAATTAAAGAATTTCAGAATATTTCAGACTCGGAAAACGTGTCACCAAATCAACAAACAGAGTATTCATTAGGAGAAATTTGCTTAATTTCAGACCAGGGATGTGTAAGTGCCATGAGAGTTGTTCTGAGGGAATTTTTAGCCCAATCAGAAATAAGAGAAGACCACAATTATTATGGGAGTCTGTTCTTCTGAGAATGCCAACCCAGTTTTGCAGACCCAAGAGGTCTGAACAATCTCAAATCAGGTCTGGCTGTACAACTCCTCCTCTCGCCACTGTCTGTGCCAAGCAAGACGTTACTGTTTTCAAACCAGTGTCATGTTTAACCTCCGAGACTCTCCTGAGCTCAAAGTGGAGAAGTTTATTTATCAGGGCTTACCTGTTCAAAACTTCCCTGCAAGTAGAGCCTGACTCCAGAAAGTTGGCTGGGTTTGCTGAACATGGGGCTGGGCTGTGTGGTTTGGGAGTGTTGTGTGCTGAGAAGACTCAGTGCTGCCTGGGCTGTGATTTAGCTGATTACAGATGTGCAAAGCACACATCTGGACGTTATGTGAAGAGCCTTGATGAAAATCATCAGGCTACAGGCTGCAGCTCCTCCCTGGAGGCACCTGTGAAAGGTCACCCCCTTAGCTTTTCCCACTGGTGAGCAGTTCTGAATCCCCAGCTGGAAAAGGTTTTCTGGATGCCTCCTCATCCAGAAGCCACTGCAGGAGGATGTGCAGGCTCTGCGTGCTTGTCACCAGGGCTGATTCAGTGGAGTACCCACAGCACAGGCAGTGGCGTGGTGGTACTGGAATTAACAACTCAGTGTTTTTGATTACTCCCTGGATTTATTACCTTCTGGGAAAAGAAGTTATTTCTAGACCCTCTGCCAACCCTCAATTTCTAGTAAATAAGAATATACCAGTTCTGGGACTTAGGATGCTTTATGAAAGGAGGAGGGTGGGGGGAAATGAAGAAGTGAAAATGATTTTGAGCTGAGACAGAAATTCAGACAAAGGATTACCCGTGTTGTTTGAACAGACAGTGCATAAACATTACCTTATATTAGAAGCAACAGAGACTCGCAACATCCAGGAAACTACTTTATTCACAAAATAAAACTAGGCCCATTTCTGCTTATTCAAATACCACCCACAACTTTCTGGGGAAAGATCATATGCAGAGCATATTTGGAAACATTATTAGGAATGCATAAAGTACAGTATTAGTCAATTTTATATGCTCAGTTGCATGAAATCTGTGTGTTTAAAAAATATAATAATTTGCATTTCATGGCTTTTGATAACCTCAGGAGTGCACTTGAAATTCAGCACATGCCCACAGCACCTCCCAGCTCACCCCATTTTTAACTGAAGACCAATGGTTTCTATTAAGGGATCAGGCAGGGACTCTGACAAGCCAGTCAATAACTATGTGAGGTTACTTCATTAATGCTATAATGGCTGATAGAGTGAGAGGCAAAAAACAGGTTCCTGACAGCAGCAAATGAAAATGATAGAGATTCCTGAAGCAACGTGCCTTTCCTTTGTCATTGTCTTTTGCTTGGCTTATTCAAAATGTGGCATTTATGTATTCAGCCTTGATGAATGTTGCAGGCTTTAAGTACTTTTTCCATCTCTAATGCAGTGCCGATTGCACATTGTTCTTTCTTTCTTTCTTTCTTTCCCTCTCTTCTCCTCCCCCCCCCCCCCCATTTTTTTCCCCCTCCTATAACCTCTGCTGTCAAGGCGTTGCGGGCTGAAGGGTTGCAGGCTATGGCTAAATGGCTTTTATGCTGTAAACGGTGAGGGTGATGGGACGATGGATCATGAGCGCCGCCAGGGTCATGTAGTGAGTGGGTGGCAGTGGCTGGAGCTGCAGGAGCCCTAGCCCTGCAGGGAGCAGGACTTCAGCCATGAGAAGGCAGCAACCCACCTCCCTGGTGTTACTGGGGTGCTCTAGGGCACCCCGCTAGTGTTCTGGGAAGCTCGTTGCACATGGACTTAACCATTTCCCCCTTGAGGGGTGGTTCTCCACCAGGACAAACAAAAACTCCATCCCGGGCGTTCCAAATCTGGGTGTCCCCTCTGCTGGCTGTCCCAGGGTGGTCCCTGCAGGGGTGTCACATTTCTGCCATTTCCCCAGAGCAGAGTCATGTGTGGAATTTGAACATCAGGATAATGGGGCTGGATAATTTAAAGCTTCTTTAAAGGTTTGTAAGCATTGCATATAAATGTCCAAATTGCGGTGGGAAACATGATAGAGATTCTTACGGTTTCCTTTCACTCTTATTTCCTTTTATTTATCTATTTACAGTATTGCACATATCTGAGTTTTGGTCACAAGTCCTTTTTGGAATTGTTTTTCTTTAGGCCACGCAGACCAGAGGGTCGAGGCAAGGCTGGCTCAATGCTGGCCCCTTGCAGAACCAGACACCCTCATGTTTGTGCTGAGGAAAGAAGCTTTTATCATTGATCAATCTTAAAAGACAGTACTAAAGGTGAAGTAAGTCTCCTCAAGCTTGACAAAGTTGCCATGTGATGAGTTACAAAAATAATTATTTTTTTTAATTGTTCCCTTCTCCTCAGTATTGCAGGTATCTCAGCCATGTGTTGAGTATTTTTTGTCCAAAACAATCTGTTCCTTTCATAGGGTGTTTGTGCATACCTGCTAAATAGCTTCCCATCTTCTCGTTTTCTATTCCAAGGCAATTCTCTACGTGCCTAAACCCCGATTTGTTTCAAGCCAGCTTCTGAAGATGTTGAGGCTTAATTCAGCACAGTGTTTAGGCATGTGTTTATCTTTAAATAGTCCCCCAGCAGTCACGTTGCAGAGGCAATATTAGACACATGCCTAACTCTCTGCTGACTCGAGCCTAAAAGGCCTAAATATCCAAATAATTAGATTAATTTGTGGCTTGATAGTGGAAGACTTTTGGCCTAGGAAATGAGAATGCAAAAAGTATGTAAAGCAGTTGCAGATGTGTATTTCCCAGTGAGCTTGGAAGAGACTGTGAGGCAAAATGTTGATACTGGGCATGCAAGAATGTCTGAACATTAAAGTGCTTTAAGCTTCTTTAAGAAGCAGCTTGGGTATGAACCAAAGATTGGGTTTAAATTGTTTCCGCAGCAGAAGCAGAGAGGCTCAGAGCTTGCATTATTTATTTTTTTAAGGCGCTGGTAACTTCAGGGTTTTTCCCATGTTTATGGTTTGACAAGAAGGGAGCCAAGTGCCTCGTGGTTAATGACACATACATTAAAATAGAAGGGTGAGGGAGATCCGGACTCTCAAACCTCTTTGGGGATTTTGGGCCAGCCAAATGACCTCCTCAGCAAAGAGGGTGGGCTGCTGCTTTCTCTAGCTGGTTCTCTATGAGTTTCTGGCAAGTCTTGCTGCTCACTGCAGGGAGAGTCTCCAAGAGATCAATGCTCAGTCTGGGCATTGCTGTGATAACAACTTAAAATCACCCAGATACAGAGGAAAGGCCCAAGCTGCTCCTTTCCAATTGCACAGGAAGATCTGTTAGAGACCGGGGCATGGAGGAGGGCACTGGTGTTTGCAGCAGGGGTAGTGATGCAAAGTACAGGTGCCTGCCTCTCTCTGTAGGCTGGAACAGGAAGCCGAGTTTGGAAACATAACTTTTTTCAAGATGTGTGGTTTAACAAGTAATGAAACCTCTCTTGAGGTGGGAAAGCCTGTATTTATTCATATATTGCAAAGTGATTTTCTATCTTGACTAGCCATGCTAGGAGTATTTTCCACTTGGAAAAAGAAAAAATCTCTGGAAACCAATAGCTTCTTCCAAGAAGGACCAGCTCTCTCTTGGGGTTACCTGCAAAATGTTTGAAGTGGCCCCAATTTCCAGCCAAATACTCATTCATTTGTTGAGAACACTGTGTGTGTGTAAACTGATGTCATCCTGTGCCCTGTGGGACTTCAGGACACTTCCCAATGGGGTGATCTCACACGATGTCCATGGTTTGGCTCAGATTGTGGTTGGTTTAGTACCTCCCTGTTGGTCTTCACACAACTCATTTCTCAGTCTGCCTTCAGTCTTGAATTATTCCACCTTCTTCCAGGCACTCAGCACCTCTCTTCCCCAGCCTGTTTCCCAGATGGGAAAGGCTGTGAACCCTCTTGGTGCAGCCAGAACAGGCTTGGCATGTCCCCATAACTGCAAATTCTGGAACTGTGGCAATTCCTGCAGACCAAAGTGTCCAAGGCTCCCTGTTGTGGAGCTGGGCTTGAGGCGCGTCCCTGGATGAAAGCTGCCTCCCAGGAGAGGATTTGCTCAAAGGGTGGTTGTGAGCAAAGCTTGCCCTCTGTTAGGATAAACCCTCCTGGAGAGGCAGCTCTAGGAGGTGCAATTTGCACCTCTCCGCACAGGCAGAGGTGTGAATTGAGTGAGGAAGCTGCCAGGCTTTGCTTCGTCCTTGGGAAACCACCAGGATTGTTTTCCACCGGGGTGTAAGGAGTAAGGGACACTCATTTTGCAAACACCAATTTGCTGTCCTTGCCCAAATAGCTTTTTCTGGGCCCTGACAGTCTGGGGAGTGGGTCTGTGGGTGATGTAGCACCTCCTGCCCTGCTTCTGTAGGACAGGGCTGGACTGAAGGTGGGAGAAGTGGTGGGCCATGGTGACAAACCTCACTTCTGTGTTCACTCCTTAAAATTACTGACAGTCCTTTACTGTTTTGGCTGATATGTGTATGCAAAATCCTGCTTTTCAAAAGGTAGCAAAAATTCACAAATTAACACTAACCCAGTGTGGTTTTATGTGCAGAACTGGGTGGTGGCAGAGTCAAGTTTTCTCTTTCTCCCTCCCTCCCTCTCTCTTTCTCCCTCCCTCTCTCTCGTGAAATTGCTGAGGAGTAACTGGAAATTAGTTTTTCTGACAGGAAACATTGCACCTATCTTACCTGCTCACATTCACAGAATGCTCTGAGCACAAAGGAGGGCATTTAATGAATCCATCAATTAAAGAAAATTCATGTGCTTTCCATGATCAGATTCCCATATCAAGGCCAAACTCTATTCAACCCAGCTCAGTATCCCCTAGCAGACAAATTTTTAAAATACTATATCAGTTGTTGCACATGGATATATTTTAAAAGATGTATTAGGCAAAAGGCATCAATGCCTGTATTACATAAAGATAGGGATGTAATGAATGCTTTTTTTAAAAGATTTTTTTGAAGAATCTCCTGCCAATGTGTCTGCGTTTATCATTTGCTCTTTTAAACAAAAGTTAGGGAAATTATTGCTAGCAAACAAAAATCTATTTTAGACAAACACAGTATGTCCTCAAAGATCCAGTTTGTTGTGCTGATAGTCTCATTGGCTGTGATTTGTATATTAAAAAGATTTTAATTGCCCAGGTAAGTGCCTGCACCTGCTAAGACATTGAATATTGGAGCACTTTATTCTAGTCTCTTATAATATACGGCACACTTCACCCATAAAATTATTCTCTGCACAATTATAGCTCGGTTTTGCTGAGGTAGAAAGTGCAACTTAACTGTTTGGTTTTGCTCATTATTATTAAAATCATGCAAATGAGGACCATTAGGTAGCAGTTGTGTAGTTAAGCACTCAGTATCCTGGTGCCTGCTTTTCCTCCCTGCTACATGCAATTACAGGGGTGGGGATGTGGTATCTTGTGCCTGTGCTGGGTGGGCAATGGGCTCTAGGAGTGTGAGGAGCTTATGTGTAACATTGCCACCAGTTTTATGCAAACTGCTGGGTTTTCTCACGCATCCTATTTCCATTTCACTGGGAAATCTGTGGTTTCAAAACGCTGAGATCTGTTCTGAATCGAAAAAACTGGCACAGAGTTTGAAATTGCCTGTAAAAAACACATTTCTGGGACATGCTCTTTTGAATTAGTCAAAATGTTCTGGTTCAATAAATCAGAAGGTTTCATTCCAATTCAGTTTTTCTTTTATAATTAGGGATATGATGCAAAGTAACAGTTCAGAACAACTTTTTCTTTGGCAATGAATAATTGACTTGATGTGTTCTAATGAAATTTAATTTTAGGGTTTATTCTCACCAAAACACCATGGTTCAATTTTTGTTCTAAAGGAAATTCTATCAGGACATGCTGGTTCCTGCATCAAGTTCCTTTCCAACAAAATGGTGTTTCCTGATGGACAATGTTTTATCCCAGCTGCTTTGACCAGCTCTTGCCTAGGTCCCCAGATCTCTAAATAAAACAAGGTTATTAATTACTGTCCCTATTATACCTTTATTGAAAGAATCCCATGCGTCTGAAAAGGGAAAATCCCATGCTCTGAAGTCCTGGACACTGTGTAGCTCTTAATTGCAGCCAGGAATACAACACAAGTGATCTGTGCTATGGGCACTTCTTCAAATTAATCTCTGGAGTAACTCCAGGGCCTTCAGCTGAGTTTCTCCAGGAATAAAATTTGACTCCCCAGTTTTCATCCAGGTAGGTTTATTTGGATATCACAAGGTAACTGTGTGGCCATAAATCCATAAAAGGATTTGCAGTTCTCACAGGCAGCTCCTGCGGGTCCTGAGATAAGGTGCTGGAATTATCAGGGTGATTTATTTTGTAATATGTGAAGGAGTAAATAAATAGTCATTATTTTATTTAGGTGTGTAACCCAGAAATGCTGGTGCTGGATGCACACACAAAGGTGTTAGGGAGAGGAACCAGAACCTCCTGGGTTGAGGGTGAGTTTTCACCCAAAGCTGGGCTTAGACTAAGGTTCCTTTGCAGTGTGAGAGGCTCACACAGTCATAAATTGAGTGTCTGACATTGGAAGTTAATATCTTCAGACAGCTCCTTGCCAAAGTGGTGAAATCCATCCTCAGCAGATGTGGCTGCTTGGCTTCTTTAGGAGGAAAAAAATTCAAGATGTCACCTGTAAGGAGTGAGGGTAGACAGGAAAGCTGCTGGTGTATGCATAAGGAGAATTATCTGGGATGTTTTAAGTGGAAAGAGTAATGGGGTGAAACTGAGCTAAGGAAAACTTCAAGCCATGGAAAAATAATACATGCTAGTGGTCTGTGGACTGGTCTGAGAGATCTAGGAAAGCCATGCCACGCTGGTCAGTGAAAACCACAGTGGGAATAGACTAAAGAAAAATATCGTAGTTGTCAGCAGGATGGACAAGGTGCCCTGTGGGATTTTCAGAGTGATTCAAGGAGTATTTGTTTTCATATTTTGTTTTCTAATTGGCCAAAACATATACAGCAGACTCTCACAGGACCATGCTGAGCCAAAACTCTTACTGAAGTCATATGAAGAACTTTTGAGCCTGCTCTGTTGGAAAATATCCACAGGTGAAATTGTGGGAGGTACAGTGTGTGAGAAATTCCCACTAAAAAGCTCATTTCTCTGTACATCCTCTCTACAGGGGACATGTGTGCAATTAGCAATTGCTTCCAGTAAATGGCTCTGATCATGATGAAAATCCAATTTGGAGGAAGTTGTTGTAAAAAAACAAAATTTATGGCTGGGCCCTCACAATAGCAAGTGCCTGGCTGCTGGAACACCTCTGCTTTCAAGCAAGTGTTGTTGGATAAAGGGTTGGGTTTGGGTTTTGCCACAGGGCTTCTGGCAGTGTGGTGGGGGGAAGGAAGTGCCCTCTTGAACGTGGCTGATCTTCCACTCCATGACATTTCATGGCTTTTGTGCACCATGGCTATGCAGTGGTTGGAGGATACAACTCCTGAAGAAACCTCTTAAAAGCAGCTCTTGTTCCATTTTTCTTTTTCCTTGGAGTAATATTGTCTCTTGATGCACTGCTGATGTAAAATGATGTTAGATGTCCCCACAGGGGAGATCGCTCTTCCCTCTCAACCAGCTGGATTGTCTGGGCTTGGCATAATTGAGGAAGGAAATATTTCTCCCATTTACTCCATTCTTTGTGAGACTACTGCTTCTTCAGACCAGCACTGTCCCTCCAGTGTCCCTGTGCTGCAGAGGATGAACTTCGACTGCTGTGCAGGTCATCAGTCTCTTGTCCTGTGTGTCACCAAGGGTACCTGTCCTTGTCCTGCTCTTTCTGGGGTCCTTGGTGATTGCACTCATACACTGGAGCAGTTCAACACTCTTATAATGCTGGCAAAGAGGGGTTCTGACCACCTCGGTGTAGAGTTTTAGCCCCTCAGGGCTAAAAATGCCATGTTACTGAGTCTCCCGAAGTGAGGGGAATACACTGAAAGTTCATACTTTTATTATTATTATTATTGTTTTCAATAAGATCATTATTCTGCAACTACATCCCTACGTGGCGAATCAAGTCTGCAGGGACAGTAGCTCCTCATAGGCCATTTCCCCCTTAGTTCCTTTTCTAAGTCATAAATATTGCAAATTGTGGAGAAATTTCAGGAACCAAGTGGTTCCTATCTGAACTCATCAGGACAATGTTATGTTTATATAAACTACTACTTGTGGTGAGGGTATATATGACAATTTTTTGTTGCTGGCAAAGGATATATTATTCAAATATATGTAGGGAAAACAAAATGAGCTTTACAAAATTGGGATGCCCCTAGCAATCAGAGTTGTACTTTAAAATAGTAATTGTAGCACCATTTTGCTCACCTGCACCACAATCAGTGCTGTACTGCTTTTGCAAATGCCACTTATTTTGTGCAAGTGGTGTGTCTGTGGTGGGTGAGGAGTTATCCCAACTTGGGGTGAACTGCTGGGGAATGGGCTGGAATATCCCACCCTGCTGATGGATGGGCTTCCCTGTGCTAGGACCTGGCTCCGTGGGACTGCTGCTTCCCAGCTTCGCCTGTTGACCTTGGTGCTTTTATCCAGAGTAACCACATGTGCATTTATCACACAACTTTATGAACAGTGAAGGTTTATTATGTTGCACTTAAACCTTGTTTAACCTTTTCTCAGGAAGCAATGCTCTAAAGTGGGATTGCAGGAGTTTGCAAAATTCTGTGAGCACTTCCCAGGCAGGGTGTGCACAAGCTACCCCCAAGAGAAAATGCATGTACAAACCTCACATCTGTTGTCTTCACTGTTCTGCTGTGAGGAAAAAATATAATATTGTAGCCTAGGAAAGATTTATGGGCAGACATAACTTTAGAATTTTTTTTAATTCCTAAATTAATCATTGGCTCCAAAGTATGCTCATCACCCTCTTGTATGGTAGCACTTTCAGCCCTGATACCTCTCTGTCCAGGTGGCCTTGGGGCAGTCCTCAGGCCCAAAGACCTCCTCTGAGCTGTCACACTGCTCAAAAAACTCCAGTCCTGGAGGGAAAAGGGAGAAATAGAAAGCTGGAGCTGAGCAGTACAGAGAGCTTCCTGGCAGGAGCAGTGCCCCTGCGGAGCTAATGCAAATCCCATCACTTCGGATGGTAGAAACTTGAGTGAATGAAGTTCTGGCCTAAAGATAGTAGGGAAGCATCCTTCAAAGGTGAGGAAGGGGCTTGGAAGACTTCCAAGATGGGTAGTCTTTGTTCCAAGTGTACTTCTGGTGATTTACATTTCTATTCTGGATCAGCCCTTAGCTTGTAAAGTGTTTGTGTCATTTGGAAGTGGAAAAGCACAATGAAAGAATGTGAGGGATGATCAACAGCGCTTATTGAAATGATGAAAGTCTTAATTCTGGAAGAAAAAAAACCCCTTCAGTTTTGGTTTCTACAGAGCCAAAAACTTTATAAAAATAGCTTTGATCACCTCTCACCTGATGTCCCCTCCACCTCCTTGAACATTTTCTCTCATAGGAGTTGTGAACACAAAAGTTTCTGACCATTGCTGACGAAGACATTTCTAAAAAGTCTTAGAGTCCCTGCAAGAAGCAGCCAAAAAACCCCCATGTCTTCCAAGTGAGTGGCAAATGTTGCCAGAGGTTGATAGAAATTTTCTGTAGGTCTAGGAACAAGTAGAGGAGTTGTAGGAATGGCTCTATTGAAGTTGCTTGGGCCAGAGAGTGCAGCTTGCAAGGCAACCTGATGACAAAATCAATAATTTACCTCATGGTAGGACTGAGATAGGTTGAGTCTTCCCAAGTCAACTTAGAGGTAAGCACGAATGTGCCATAACAGTGTGTTTTTGAGCCACAGGATAGAGGCTTAATTGATTTGCTCTTTATTCTTTGCAAAAGACAGCTGAATGTCAAAGGTCTTTCTTTTGTGAAGTACTGGAAAACCCGTTGTCAAACAACCTCTACTCATTTAATAATTTATCCCATTTTGTAAAAGAAAGGCAGCTGACATGCACTAAATCTAGTCCATGTTTAAATTACTGCATTGAACAATAATAAGAGGAATGAATAATCTAGTACATCTATTTAAAATTAAACATATATATGAAACTGTTTTTCCAAATGATCACCAAGGGCTATAGTTTAAAGGCAGGACAGAAGCCACGCACAGAATGAAAATGCCGAGCAGTAGTTTGCAAGTGGCAGCAGAATTATTTATTCTATTTTTTCTATACATAAGGAATAGAGCTAAATGAACAATGTTTAAGCATGTCAGAATTTCATCAATTTTGCATGAGCATTCACAAATATCCTGGTGGGGGTAATTGCTTGCAAATACATTTAAACTAATGATATGTTATGTCCTTACTTGATATAAAACTATTAAAAGATACGCTATTGCATTTGACAATGCCATGAAGCTGGGTCAAAGCTTAATGACAGATTTCTGCATTTGTAAATTAAGATATACTCTGCTGGAAGCAAATATTTTGTAAAAATAAAAGCCATCTACTATGAAAGTTTGATCATTGATCTAAGGTTGCTTTTTTGGTTTCTCCAACCACTGGACTTGCAGAAGTAGAGGAAAGGGAGATTCCATTGCAGAGGCAACTCTGGAAATCCCAGAGTGGCTCTTGCACATGCAACAGGAGTAAGGAGGTTTGTCTGAGACACCCAGTGGTTTTAACAGTCCCATTGGAGACTTGGAGTGAAGCTGGTGCACCAGCTTCACTCCAAGTGGGAGTGCTTGGTTTTCCTGTGGGAAGGGCAAGAGAGTTTATTCTACCTAAAGCTAAATGTGCTGCGGAGGCTTTTTAGCCTGAGAAGAAATTTAGAAAACAGGTACTGATGGCATCAAAAGATTCTGAGGAAGCCTGGTAGGCTGAGGTTGGTGTGGTGAGTTTGTTGGCCATTGCTCAGATCCCTGTCTGAGGTTTCCCTGGCTGATTGTTGGGGGTTGGTTCTTTCCCTTTTCCCTCTGTGGAATTTTCCCCATTGTCATGCTAAGATACCTGTTGACTGGGCCCTGGTGGCAAGGGGGAGGGGAGAGAAGAGGGGAACCCCATGAGATTCAAACATCCAGAAGAGCAGACCGAAGGCTCTGGCTCAGCCCATTTCCCCGCGGAATTCGGACGAGAGGGACGATCGCCGCCTCTGTCCCATCCCTGACATCCCAGCGTCTGGAGCCATCCTCACTGCTGTCGGACCCTGCCCTGCTGCCTTCTCGCTTTAACCTGCCACCATCCAGCACTCTGCTGAGCATCGGGACCGACACCGTGAGTGGAGAGCTCTCTCCATCTCTCTCTCCCCTGGGACAGCGCTGCCATCACCCCCAGCCCTCCTGCAGCTCTGCGGGACCTGCCCGCCCCCAGCACTGGGAACTGCAACTCAGGGAAAAGGTGCCTGCAGCCAGAAAGGGACTGGGACTGAGTTACTGTTTGTGGCTAATTTAATAGCTGCTGTTGTTTTTGTTTGTCTTGTTAGCTATACTAGTAAAGAACTGTTATTCCTATCCCCATATCTTTGCCTGAGAGCTCCCTTAATTTCAAAATCGTAATAACTGGTAGGAAGGAAGGATCACATTTTTCAGTTCAAAGGGAGGCTTCTGCTTTCCTTAGCAAACACCTGTCTTTCAAACCAAGACACTGGTTCAGTGTGGCAGGATTGGAGCAGCATCACCTCTTAATTTGTGGCACTGTGCTGGTGAGCGATTTCAGTTATTTACTGGAAGTTATATTAAATATGAAATACTTAGAAAATGAATTGTCAACAGGATGCAGACAGACAGTCTTCACCAGGCCATAGAAAGGTCTTGGAGCAGTGCAGATGCCTGGGAAATACTGTGTTGTCCTAGGAGAAGCCATGGGACATTATGATTGTAAGAGAGAGGGACACTGATCAACTTTTACTAATCGTTTCTGGGTGATGTGAGTTTTGTGATGATGCATCCATAATAGCAAAGGAAATATTCCTTGTGGGGGGCAATGCATCCCGCAGGGATGTGGCCGTGCTCTGCCTGGCACCAAATGGAGAAGCACCAGGAGTGACGATAAACCCTCATTTGCCTCACCCAAAAAGCCACTCCAAAGTATTGTGATGGCCACGGGATTGACCCTAGATGTGTCCTGATGTGTGCTTGGGCATCTGGAGGGGGTTTGAGCAGCTGCTCTGGGATGTTTTATGGCTTTTGCCACAGCCAGCGGTCTCTGCAGCACGGCAATCCTGAAATATCCCTTCCCGTCACCTCTCGCGCTCTCTTCCACTCTTTGAATTGCTCTGATTCCCAACATCATTGAGGATTATTATAACCTCCCCTCATAACGTACTATAAATTTTATCATGAAGCACGAATTCTTTGGCTCCCAAGCCCCGTCTTGCAGGGAGACAGCGCGCTGTAGTTCTTCCGCTCGCAGTAATGTGAGCAGAGAGCTAATGAAGATCTTTATGTAAATTTTCCAGTTATCAGGTGAAATCTTCACATCGAAATCTGTCACATGTTATAAAAATTCTTTATGTTATCAAATGCTAATGATAACTCAGAACACAGAGCCCACGGAGGAGCTTTGAAATCCTTCATAAAAACTGCATTCGGCCCCAGCAACAAGAGCCTTGGATTTCTACTCTGACTACTCCAGTTTGTAATTAGCATAGTGCAGGCTTCTCTGCCCTCTGAAACCATAATGTTAATTACAAAAATTACACTGTGTTTAAAAGTGCAATTAAGAGACTGTGCTGCACAAAGGGAGCCGTGGAACCTCTTTGCACACTTTGAAGCCAGGTCACAATGCAGCCCATGAAAGAGAGTCCAAGGCTCGCTTCCTGCTAAAGGCTTGGGAAGATCATAGGGAGAGCTCAGCTAAAATGAGCTCCAGTGGGCTCGGCTCAGCCCTTAATGAATAATACTCTTCCTTGGGAGGGAAAGTGGTAAAAGACAGAGGGTGGGGGGAGAATATTGAACTAATTAAGGACCTGATCCTGCCGTGGCTCTTGCATTTGCTTTGGATGGCTGCTGCAGTGGAGAATAAGTGCAGGATCAGGCCTTGGGAGGTCATGGTGCAATCACAGCTGCAAGCAGCCTGTGATTGCCTCGGTATTTACACAGCTCCTGAAAGCCAAGAAGCCCTGTGTTTTGTTGTGTCTTTGCTTGCTGTATTGAGCAACTTAGAAAAAAAATAATTCTTCTGTCCTGGTCCATAGCTAGAGGGTTTGTTCTGCTCTGGGGAGCTGTGGTGCCCCCTGTGATTTGGGTAGTGCCTGGTCTGAGTGGTGGTTGCCAGTTGAGGGAACCCTTGGTCCTGCCCTTCTCAGCTCACAAAGGCAGGAGAAGGCAGCTCCAAATACTATGTGGAGGGGCATGAACAAGCTGGAAAGTTGAATTTCACAGGGCCAAGTCTAACAAGAAAGACTTGGGGAAAGAAAAAACATTAGATTCTTTTGTTGTTGTTGTTTTGGCCTCTTAAGTCACTTGATAATATGAACTTTGGTAGTCTCCTCCACCAAAGACCTTCCAAGTACCTTGAGCAAGGTGTTAATTAATTAAGACCCAGAGCACCCCTCTGTGGTCAGTATCTGCCCACCAGCTTGCACATAGAGAAATTGAGGCACAGCCAGTGGCCAGAGGGCACGTGGGCAGCTGCACCTGGGGCAGGAGAGCCCCTGGAGCTTCATCTCTTCCTTCTGCACCACCAGAAAGTTGTTCTTGTGCATGTGCCTGGCTGAAAGAAACCAGGCATCCCTGTGACATCGGCTGCTGTGTGTGTTTGGGAGGAGGGTGGTGTAGGGAGCGAACACTGGACCCCACTCTCTGCAGAGGGCTGCAGCCCTCTGCTCCAGCTGAATTCCAAGGCCACCTGTCACCTCCGTTGGCACAAATGGGAGTTCACAGTGACACTCGTGGGGCAGGATTAGCCCACTCTGCTGTGGGAAGGCAGTCGGCCTGGTTCTGATACAAACCACGAGCCAGTTCCTTGAATTTTCTGGTAACTTTTCCCATACAGCCTCATGTAAAAAAGCTTCAATAACTATTCAATAAATCATCCAGCTGACCTTTTCCAGTGAAAATGAGCACTATCGTGGGTGATGCTGAGAGTGTGTGTGTGGCTGGGGGCATGGGGGAAGGCAAGGGGGAGCCCAGCTTTGCCAAGATACTTCAGTGCAGCCAGCAGTCTTGGGTTTATTTTGCTTTGGTGTTTAAAAAAAAAAAAAAAATCCTCTTTCCTTCTCTTTGCCTTCTACCTGCCCAACTGGTTATAGACCCAGACAGTTTACATATGTGATCCTTCCTATTTAGAAAATTAATGGTGTTTTCTGGCTCCAAATCACAGCTTGTGGTGCTCTGCAGGCGATGAAAAACTTGGCCAGCTTCAGCAGCAAAGCAGCCATTAGAAAATTAACCCTTGGTGGCAAAAGAGCAAAGGTACCCAGTGAGGTCCATGAGAAGTGGCAGGCTGCAGCTTTCAGGTGTACCTACATATGTTAGCAATGTAAAATCAGCGCAGGCAGTCCCCCCGGAGAGTGCCCATCAAGTGTGTTTGTAGCTGGATACTGTGGAGAGGGCATGGCCATATCACTTGGCAGCGAGAGCGACCAATATGCCACAGTTTTCATTAGAGCTCAGAAGAAGTGCTGAGTGCAGATTATGAATCAGAGATGCCTCTCTCAGCTCTACCTGGCTGCACAGCACTTGTGCAGCTGCTCTCCAGTGTTCCAGGAATTCCTCACTGCTCCGGCCTTAGTTCTCCCGTCCTATTTGTTGTTGGCAGCAGCGCACAGGAGCATGCATGTTGCAGAAAGCTTAAAATAATTTTTAAAAAATGGATGTGAGGGGACTAATGCATTGCCACATGCTCTGTTTTGGCTTTGAGTGGTGAACTCTTCTGGGTTGCAGAGCATGGTTGTGGTCAATGCTGTCATTTCCCCTATCCCAGGGAGTGGTCTGGGGATGTGTGAGCACCTTGTGGGTTTTGCAAAGATCTTGAATTTCCATGATGTGAAAGCTGTAATTTTGTGCCAGGGGGATCAGTGGTGCTTCCCCTACTGTCCCAAAGAAGAGAAAAAAAATAATGTGGAGCATCCAGAGGAGGAGTAACACTGCAGCTCTGAGTGCCCCAGCTGTGGTGCAGCTCCTGGGCAAGCACAGCTGGGGACAATCTATGCCCAACACCCTTCCCCGTGCCAGGGGACAATCCCTGCCCAATACCCTTCCTTGTGCTGTGGGGATGCCCAGGATGCCCAGAGCCCTGCAGGGGTGGCCATAGCACGAATCAGGGCTGTGCTGCCTCTGATTTGGAAGTAAATGGGGAAACATTATTTTGAGGTGCCCTTGCAACAGGGCAAGTAGGGAGATGCTGCAATGAGAGTGCTGGCATTTTTCTTCCTGGTGAGCTGAGGGATCTCTGCAGTGAAGTCTTTTAGTGGCCATTTAGGCTGTGTATGGTATACAATTGTGCTGGCACCATCCCTTTGGGAGAGGCTTCACAGTGTACGATGTCAGGAGGTACAAAAGCTGGTCTTTGGGTTTTCCTGTCACTTGCTGGGGAGTGAAACTTCTTTGCTCCCTAAATATCTTTCCTGTGTGCCTGTTTGTCCCTTGTCCTACAAGAACATTTTTTCACGGGCAGTTTTTTGAATGGAAAAGCATCAGGACAGGCAATGCCTGTTGCTGGTACCTCTAGCAGAGGTACCATGACCAGGGTCCTGTGTTGGCTGCAGCAGAAAGGGGGCAAGTACAGAGCCCCTTGCCTGCTCATCCTGCAGTGCTAAACCTAAAGCTGGTTTTATCTCTGGGCTCACGGTGCTGGAAACCACAGCTATTCATTTCACTGCCTCTGACTTGGGGATGTGTGGAGGTGATGGAAATCAGCCACCCCAAAACTGGGGGCAAACAGCAGCAGAGTATGAATTACTCCTCTCTGGTTTACTCTAACAAAAATCCCTAAACTGAAGATTGACGTGATTACAGATGATGCATTTTCAATTAGGCTTTGTTAACGTGATTAATAAGATTAATAATGTACAGTAAAAATGTCAATAAGCTTCTCTCCATAATTTTTGGATCAGCCTTTTGCTAGCTAGCAGTGAGCCCTTCCCTGCGCAGCCTCTGCGAGCTCGGGAGCGAAGTTGCTGCAGTAGGATTTGATTTCCAGGGAGCAGATAGGGCATGTTTCTGCTCTCCCTTTGGCAGCCGCTGCTGCAATGCTGCCTGGAGACCCAGGGCTTGTGCTCAGAGTGCTGGCAAACTCAGTGTGCAGCCCGGGACTTTGCAAAGTTGCTGCACGGCAAAATCTCCCCTTAAGAAAAAAAAAATTAAAGCTCATTTTATGTTACCTGGGCTGGTGTTGGTGACCCCGTTATGAACTGGATGATAAATTGTGTGAGGAGCTCGCGCTCCTTCTCCGGTTTAAAACGTGCGACACAGCAGCGACCAGTGTTAATGTATAGAATTAATTGCCCCAGTGAGACAATTCTTCCCAAAAAGTAATAATGGTTAGGACTTAGCCTGGCGAACGTGAAAACCCTCTGGTATACTAATAAAATGAAAAGGTTTCACAAAATAATATCCCAAATAATTGGGTTCCCTCTACCAAAGGACCCCATGTTGTTTCTCTTAAGCAATATATTAAAAAAAATTGTGATTATTCCTTTGGACTTAATAAAACGTAATTGGGAAAAACCTTGAAAAAAAACATAAAGTAATCACTTTCACTTTTCACAATCAAGTTGATGTTGTTTTCCCTCTTCCATCCTCCTTGTAAGGTGAAGAAGTCTTTAATGCATTTGAATCATTCAAGAGGCAAAAAGGGGGGGCAGAAAAAGAAGCAAAACAGCTTTTTTTCTCTTTTTATTTACAAATGGACTCACAATGTTTATTTGTGGTGGTAACACACTCACTGCAGCTCTCTTTGGTTTGAAGGGCTGGCTGCTTTGGTGTTGGGGATTTTTATAATTTTTTGGGGAGTTCATGACTGTTGGAGGGAGATTTAGGTCTTGATAATTTTCTCAAATTTTTTTTGGTTTTTTTTGGTAAGGCACATTTGACCATTCAAACTTTTGAACAGCCCTGGCTTGTAAATCTGGTGCCCGTCGCCTCCTCCTCCCGCTCCTCAGAAACTGCATGCTCCTACTGTGCTGCATTCATAATCAAATTAGTGCGCTGTGAATAGGTTAAAAAAACTGTTATCCAGCCGCTGCCACGAAAGATATTTTAGCCCACTCCCCACAAAGCCCTCCCTTCCCTGCTCCCCCTGCCTTTTTTTCTCCCTCCTCAAGACATAAAGACATCCACGCGGACGGAGAGATCTTTACCTTACTTCTCCTCAGCAATCTTAGCCCTCTTTTATTTATTTCCCGTCCCCCCCCTCCCCGTCCCCCCCAGCGTAAGAAAACAAAAGTAAATTCTCCAAAAATGAGCTGCTGGTGAGAGAAAAAGGGGTGCTGGGAAGGGGGGGTGGGAAGGTGGAGGGACTGCTGCGTGAGAGATGCTATAGGGAGACAGCGCTGGAGATAGTTGTCCCAGCTACGAGATAAAAGCTACATTACATGAAATTAATGGAGGCTGTCTGAGACATACATGAATCACTGTTTCAACACTAAGAAACCAGCACAAAAGAATAAAGAAATCTGAGTACTAACTATATCTTCAAAGGTCTCCTATTTACCCAGCTATACTGGGTACTGACACAAGTGGGGGGAAAATATAAGAAAAAAGCACTGCTGTGATCGAATGAATGAGACCATATGAGCTATATTGGTGCCGTATGCATTCTATTTAGCTGATATCAAACACAGTTTAATGAAAGTTAAATAGTTTCTGAGGAGTGCATGAGCTGGAACAGATTAGATTCCACCGAGGGGTCTGTCAGCATATTGTTGCTCACATGTATTCCCTGCTCAGAGCTGCCACAATTCCAGCACTCCATTAGCAATACACAAAAGACTTATGCAGATAGCGGGCATAAGCACGTACCGCCATGTTGGGAAATAAAAAAAAAAGGAAAAAAGGGGGGGAAAAATCAGAGAGGAGAGGGGAAAAAAATACCCAGATAAAGGTTTTGTTCAGCACGTTCATCTGAAAATAGATCTCTGTAATTCAAAAGTGGTAAGAATAGATGGAGAAAAGGAAAAGTAGTGAAGGCTGTCAGAAAAAATAAAATTAAAAAAAGGAGAAATATGTAAACAACTTTAAAAGAACAGATACTCCATCAAGTATATAATGAGGTTTTGATCTTTCAGGGGGACAATGACATGGGTGAATGCTGTGCCCTTTTGATTTGCAGGTTACATCTGGTCTTAAAGGCACAGCAGTTCCCCTGGCCTCTCTGCCCAGAAGTTGCAGATGATTTTTTCTGGGGGGTGTGGGGATGGGGTGGGGAAATTCTTCCTACAAAACAACATCTCTCACACTCCTCTGTCTTATTTTGAGATGCAGAATTCATCCCAGAAATACCCTTGGATAGCCTGTGTGCCTGGTACAATCGCTGTCACTGAAACTAACATGAACTGAGATTAATTTTTATCACTTCAGAGGATTTTTATTCCTCTCCTTGGAAAAAAAAAAAATCCTCCTTCTTGGAGGTGTCTGTTTTAAAATTAATAGTAGGATAAGGCTGGTGGGGGTATTTAGATATCAGATGGCAGTTGCTCAGTGATTATTGCATTTTGATTTAATCTGACAGAACTGATCTTGCACCATGAAATCTGTATTTTCACAGGAAAATAAGAGTTACCATACTGGAACAGACCATTTGTGCACCCAGTCCAGTGCCTGGACCTGTCCATGGGGGGTAAGCAAATCCTTCCTGTACTTGCATCCTCCACAAATATTTATCACCGGGGGGAACGGTGTTTCTCCTTGCTCCTGACTGTCAGTCCCTCCACACCCTATGGCAGAAGCATTTCTTTGCCCTGAAACTTTTTTTTTTAACCCAGCCAAGTGCAGCCACAAATATTATTTCTGCCCACAGAAATGCTGCAAACTCCTTCTGGAGCATGCCTGGAGGTGACAGGGATGTTTTCATCCACTCAGGTGTGGGAGGCACTCCTCCCCATCCTCTCCCCTTCTCTCCCCACCCTCCTCTCCTCTAATTTGGTCAAAGAAAAGGGGGTACAAGTGAAAAACAAGATGATTTGTTTGGGTTTTTTTTCTCTGCAGCTGGGAGCCTGCCTTATTAATATTATCTGGGCTGGAAGTGTGCAGTATTTCCTCAGGCATCTCTTCTGAGTCATTTTATCATTATTCATAGGGATAAAAATGGCCCAAACCAAGGATCCATTTAGAGTTGCCTGTCAGATCCACTAAGGTAATTGGCTCCATTTCTTCATTCCCATTCTAAATTAAAAAAAAATTATTAAGTGGTAGAGTAGGTGTTTCACCTGTGTCACCAGCTGCCTGTTAGAGTCAGAAAGGGCTTTTCCACGTTATTTCTGTCTGTTCTTACAACGTTATGTCATCATATTCAGCGTTACTTCATGTCAGAGGTTGTACAGTCTCGTGTACTTAAGTCCAGTGGTTAAAAAATGTAGGTCCAAGATGCCCTTTTTTGGGGTGAGGGCAAAGTCAAACACACTTGACTGTTCCAGCTCTGCTCACTGCTTCCCAGATAGAATTCACACAGCAGGAAAAATCACTGTAAGGCTGAAAGCAGGGTCTGTGGCATGACTGAAAGTGTACCATCAATGAAAAGGATGAACCAGTGGTAGCGATGACGTTCCCAGAAGCAATATTTGGAGGGCAATAGCTGGTGTTAGAACTGTGCTTCCTGGGCCTGGGAGGAAAACATGTGGATGAGTCTCCATGGAGGGAAGAATGTGTGGCATGACTGGTCCCTGCAGGTAGCAGTCATGGGCAGTCCTGCTGGTGACGCTAAGATAGAGCTAAATAACAGAGCCTGGCCAGGTGTGCTTAGGGTTAAGTTTCTTCTTCAGAGCAAGGTGGTTCTTCCTCTTGGAAATCCATCTGGGGCCACTAATCCCACTTTAAAGAACTGAAATGAGGCTCAAAAGCACCATGTTGAAGGCATTCCATGTTAAAATAAGGAGTTTGCAGCTCCCAGGTTCATATTTGGAGCATCCAGCGATGTCAGTAAGGGATGGGGGCTGTGCATCCAGCAGCAGTGTCTGCATTTAGTGTTCAAATACAGCATGAAGCATTTCCAGCCAGTTTCTGACAGGGGGATAAATACACATTTGAACGTCCATCTGAATTAGACTTCTTGGGAATGGGTCATTGGCAGCTGAGATCCCTACGTCCCATCAAGGCAGGGGAGCCAGGAGCACTTACAGAAGAAACATCAGAGAAAATTTCTTGTTTAATTTTAGGCTCCCCACAAACCACTAGTGACCAGCCAGGTGGAAGTTTCCACCAGCAGATAAGACAAGCTGTGTTATCTGAGAGTGAGAAAAGGTCGCTATTCCAATGGACAAAATAATTTCCGTCCAGAAAAAGGTGCAGTTGCACAGGGATGTTCCTTGTGGTTAGCCAGGGAAGGAGGGGAGGGGGAAAGGCATGTTCGTTCAGTTTTCAGGGATCTTGCAACTGTTTTTCTTCAACCTGCAGGTGGCATTAGCACTAAAAATGGATTTTTCTTTCTTGCTTGAAAAGTGTTTAGCAATGAAAGGAAGAAAGCTGCGAGGGGATCTATAGTAGGGCTGTGTGCTTGGAGTTAGTCATGCTAACTGCAGATGGCATTTTTGCATGTTTTATAAGGCAGGGATATACAAACGTTTTAGCACCCTGAAATATAATATCACCAGTTTCCGGAAACAGGCGGGCTGGGAGGACCAGAGGAGCTGAGCTTAGGCTAAATCTGCAACTGCGAGGGAGCTGAGCTGTGCTCAGAGCCAGCAGCGCCAGGCTGGCACCTATCCATGGTGGTGTCACCTCCAGCCAGGCAGAACTCCAGCTGCCACCTTGCCCTCAGTGCTGGGGGTCCCACACTTCTGAGGGGCAGGCCACAGCTGGTGCACACTAAAATCAGTGGGAGAACTCCCTGAAAGCTGAGTGGAGGGGGGGATCAACCCTTTCACTCTTCCCTTTCCTGCTGGGAAAGAGCTGCTGACTGTGGCTGTTGGGTGATTTGGCTGTAATGGGGAAAAGGAATAATCCCTGTTTGCCTTCTCTACCTGGCAGGGGGGCTGAAAATATTAATTAATGCTGAAATGAGGCTTAGAATAGAAAAGTTTGGTTTTCCCTTTTTTGGAGGTTTCTTTTGTTTGTTGGAGTTTGTTTGTGTGTATGAGGAATGGGATTGAGCTCCCATTTTAAATGATATGACTCATCCCAGACCCCATCACTAATGCCTCCATCTTCCCAACACACCAAAGTGCCCCATGGGGCAGAGTCCCAGTGCTGTTCTTCCAGCAAGGCTGGAGCCTCGTTTCACCTTGCCCTGGTGGACTCAAAATGAACCTTTTGTGGCTGTAGTCATTCAGACTTGAATTCCTGTCCAGGGAAAGTCCACTCAGGGTACAAAAGAAGAGCACACCTGGAAGAATGAAGCCTTGCAAAGGCCTTCCTCAAATTAAAAATGTGGAAGGAGCATCATAAGAAAAAACAGTGGCTGTTGGCTTCATTGATATTGAAATCCCCAGAAGAAAGCCAGGAGAGCTGAAGAGAAGTGTAGAAGCAAAAGTTTGCTAGAGAAAGAAACCATCAGCTGAGGCCACAGAGCTCTCACCAGAGGCTGTGTGAAGGTTTGTTTTTTTTCTTTTTAGACAAACCATTTTGTTACTGGAAAGTGCTGATTTGTGAAAGCAAAACAACTCCAGGCAAAAGGTGTGCTTTGAGAAATTTCCCATATTGAGGAGGAGCAGGGAGAAGCAAAAGAGGAAAAGAGGAGAAAATAAATGTAGAACAATTGCAGTGTCATGGGGGGTAAGTGGTACATTTGAGACAGGGGCTAAATCACTGTTAAATCACTGCAGGCAGAATTGATGTGAGACTGGAGCACACTGAGAACTGGGCAGGGGCATAAACCTAATTGATTTGAGGCTGGAGCAGGGAGTTAATTGGGGGCCAGGGTGGAACAGTAACTAACAGAGTGCCGTGATAGCCAAAAGCACATCTCTCACTTTCCACCATCCTGCCCGTGCTGGGATGAATGAGTGCTGGCAGTTGGGGATCACCCCAGAGCCTAAACCACGACTTCAGCGTGGTGGTTGGAGGCCAGCTCCATGCCTGTGACAGGCCTTGAACATCTTCTGAGAGCTCAGCATTGCTCCCTGTCGTGATGGACCTTGGGAGAGAGCAGCACTTGTCACCCACAGCCTTGTTTTGGCTGGGGAAGGGGAGCAGCAATTGCTGCCAGAACAATTATTGTGGAAATGTTCACACTCTCAGAGAACTTCATTCCTCTTGGAGAAGCACCACATGTCCCTGAGGAAACCACCTAGACCAGGTCCATAGTTACTTTGTACAAATATTTCCTTTTTTTTTTTTCCTCCCTGAAAGACTGTTGAATTGAGCACTCAAAATTTGAAAAATGCAAAGATGAAGGTTGCCTGGGCAACTGCTTTGCACTGAATGAGGAAATGATCTTGTGAAACAAACATTAAGTGATCGTGTAATTAAAGACTGAATCAAAATTCCATTGTACCAGGAGGGAGACTGAATTAAAGTTGACCAAGCAACTTCCAGTTTGGCATATCCTAAGTTTTAAGAATTTGATTTTAATTGACTTTCTTTAATTGTTTCTCCTTTTGCATGCAATCTTAGGGGTCTTTTTTTCTCCAAGAAAATTTATGGTGTATTTGTATGTTGTAGCTATGCTCACCTCTAGCCACAGTCCAAGTTTCAGCACAGGAGCTGTAGAATCCCACATTCCCAAACGCCCACCACTGGGATGAGGGTGCAACTTTCATCTGCTGCCCTTTGGGGAGCGACAGCTGAAGGAACAATGTGACTTTTGGGTTTGTTATTGTGTACAGTTTGCCATGCTTCATCAGATGGGCACTGAATTTAATCTACACCAGATGCACCAAAGAAGGATCAAAAATAAGTATGGAGATGTAGAACAGTCTGTCCACAGGAAGACTTCACCCAAGCCACTTGTAGTTAGAGGTTTTTTAAAACCCTCAGGAATAATTTTTATTTACCTTCCAACCCCTTCTTTTTTCTTTCTTTCTTTTTCTTTTCTTTTTTTTTTTTTTTTTGTGATGGTTTTGGATTTAGATTCAACTCTTTCACCACTTCCATGGCCCAATATTTCAGAGGAATATGGTGACTCAGTGCTCTTGAGATCTGCCTCAAGCTCTGGGGCACAAGTGAAGCAGAACCTCAGACCTGCAGCATTATTAGTACACTTGGTTAAGGAAAACTTTAAGGTGATGTCCAGTTCCCTACAATGCATGGCTCCTTCCAAATAACACCTTCATTTTGTTGCTTTTGCAAAACCACTGTGGCACCTACCAGTGCATTACAGTGTTATTTGCCATTTCAAACTTGTATTTAAGACTTTGCACCAACAAACTCCTCTCTCCAATTCATCTGGAAACACACATTTTTAGCTCACGTGTTTTTTAGCTTCCTTAAATGATAGTTACACAGAGCTCCACTGTTCCCTAGCTATTTTCAAGGGCAAGAAATGTCCGTGCACGCAGCATGTGCTGGGGCCTGGCTTTTATTATTATAATTGTTATTGTACTTAGCTATCTGTCAATGCAGAGCTTCAATTTAACACAAATTATCTCCACAGTGGTGCGTTCCTACCGTGAGATGCTCTCGTGCCTCCCAGCTCCAATCACAGAGGCAAAAGAGTAGTTTTAACCTTCTCCCATCTGCACCCAGTCTAATTTTACCTCATGATCTGATCTAATTTTTTTTCAATTGGTGAATCCCTGGATGTGCAAGAATTATGTCAGAAAATATAGGGATGGGGAGGATATCACTTGTATTTACAGAACTCACTAGGGGTTTGGGGAACCTCAGTTCTCCTCTTTTCAGGGTCACAGGGAGCCTCAAAGGGAACACTTGCCCATGAATGCTTGGCTGGCTTCCTTTGGTAGCTCTTTCCTCTCACCACTCAGGTAGTCTTTGTCAATGTATTGTTTTTTAATCTCAGTGATCATTTTATGATCTTTTCCCCCCTCACACCCAGTGTTTATGCTGGAAGCAGTGGCAGAAGTTGATGCTGTTTTGGGATAAGGGGACTGAAAGACCTCTCTTTCCCCTTGCTGATGAGCACAAGTAGTGCCTGTTTCTAAGCAAAGGAGACTCAGTGTCTGTTGAACTCAGCTTTGTGCTGCTTTCATTTTTCCAGGGTAGGTTGGGAAGTTCATTCAAAGTTCTTCCTTTACTGTGGGATATCCCTGACATTTTCCCATTGACACAGACCAACTGGTGTGATTCAGTGACCTTCTGCACCGACCCTTCTGTTGCATTCTGTTCCTGCTTCCTCGCCCAGCCTGCCCCACCATCATGTCCTTGTCCAACTCCATTGTTCTGCTGCCATCGGCCGACTCCCAGTCTCATTGCTTGCCCAGGCACAGGATCTCTTTTTTAAAAATATTTTTTTTTGTTCCTCAAAGTGTTTTTATCCCATGACGTGGCCCAAACAGCCTTACTCTTCCCCTCATCATTTAGCATTGGCTCCTCTCTGCAGAGTCTGTGTCCACCCAAGCAAGGCCAGCTGTAACCCATTTTTCCCATCCCATATTTCAGTTTTGCTTGACCTGTTCTCCCGTGGATTTCTTTCCATCCTCACAGTCTTCCTCACTTGTCCTCTTATCCCCCCATTAAATGAAGTTGTTTCCTTTTCTTTTCCTTTTCTGTGTCTCTGAGACCTGGAGATACCCAGGGAAAAATGATTCCTGTTGTTCTCCCCAAGGCCCCTCTTCCGGCAGCTGGAAGCTGCAATTGCAGAAGAAGTCTGGTTTGAGTTTGGAGAAGTTATAAGCAAATGAAACAGTCTCTTAGAATGGGAAGTGTCATACAACCTTAGTAATAGATGGTGCCATCAGCCCCACCTATAATATGTGCGTGTGTGTAAAAATGAAACCTGAAAACTGAGTGAACATGAAAAGGCCTCGACCTATTTTCAAACTAATAGGAATGCTCCCCATCCCTAATGGAATCAGACAAGACAGGCCTTGTACATCTCTGGCTTTGTTTTGCAGGAGTGTGTTACAAGTACAGAATTAGTGTGGAAAGGAGTCTTGCAGACAATAGGAGCAGGGAAGGGTTTTTTTCAGGACTCATTTGCACAGGGGTAAAACACACAGGCCCCTTTGAATCCCAACCCAGACAGTCAGGCAGATGCCAAAACACGCGGTAACAAAAGTCAGGTCTAAGCCTGGGCCCTCAAGTAGATAGATCTGTCTTCTGACAGGCCCAGGGTCTGCTCTCCAGCTGTAACCCAGAGGAAATTCAGAGGGAGACTGGGATTCAGAGCGTCCTCTTTAAGCCCACCATTAGCTTATTAGGAAACTGAGAGCTCTTATTCCTGGAAGCAACGTTTTGTGAACTGTCATACTCATTTCCTTCACACGCTGGCACAGATTGCCTGCTTGACCCGAGGGCTGAAGCCATTTACATTTTTGATCTGCTCATCTCTCAGAAACCTCCACAAATTAGAAATACCACAAACCATGTTTGTTGTTCGCGAGGGCAGAGAAGTCTGAAGCGAGGTGTGGGTGCCATGTTTGACCTCAGCTGAAATACTGGTTCAAAATAGGCCTTCTTTGAAGAATCTCAGAGTCTCTAAACTTCAAAGCACCGGCTAATGTCTAATTGACTGTAGGTGAGTATTGCTTTACAGGAGAGCTCTTCTGCACCAGAACTCCCAGACCAAGCCTCTCTTGTGCCTTATAGGTGAACGAGAGAATTCAAAAACTACTATCCTCTCCAAAAAGAATTTGAGTTGAAGCTTCATAATTGCAACACTTTTTCCTTCTGTGTTAAGATTCCTAATGAGCTTTTTGCAGTAGGCTCTCAGTCTCCCAGCTGAGAAATGCTGTAAGACAGAGAACATTTTATTTCCTTAAGCTTTATTCTCCCTCACAGTGCCTGTTTGCCGTGGGTGTGCTCTGCCTTGGGCTTTTGCAACAAGGACATGTCCATCCTTCTGCTTCCCTTTGGTCCCAGCACCCTCAGATGCTGGGAGAGATGGCACAGGTGGCTCTCTGGATGGGACCCTCAGAGCTGGCTCACGCATTCTGGCCTAGGGGGGGGTAGAGAGTGAAACCCTTGGAGCAAGCTGGTAATGCTGCAAGATTGAGTGTTCAAAACCTCAGTATTTTTCTGTGATGAGGCCATTTATAATTTACCACCATTCCCTCCTGCTGCAAAATTCCTCTAATTCTTCCCATGTGAATGGAGAGCATGAAAGGAGCACTGAAAGTTTCCTCTCTTGTTCTCCCATTCATTTTCTTATGCTAAAGCCCTGTGGATGAAACCCATTCCAGGTGCCAGAGAGCTTTTCCTGTCATTTACCCATGGTATTCTTATCAAAAGTGTTACCTCCAAAAATATTTCCTTTTAACATTAATTATCCTTTGAGTTGGCTCACTCACAGCACACACAAGTGTACGGAGGCTTGGCAGGATTTTTTTTCCCCTTTTTCTTTTTCATTAAGTACCATGTGTGCCTCTCTTTGCATATATGGAGGGGTTTCCCACCACCTTGAAGACATCACATCATGTTCTGTAGGAGCCCAAGCTAACAGGTATTAAATGGGTGGTTATTGTTTGTGATATGCTGTAATGCTTCCTAAATGACCTTGTGAGGAGGCTTGTAGTGCTGGAGGTGTAAGAATTAAACTAAAAGTCTAAACAAATGTAATTTAAGAAAAGGGATATGAGCTGTTGCTGCGATAACATCTTTGGAGGATGAGTCTTCCCTGGTGGTTTTTGCCAGCAAGGGGAGATGAAGATGTGATCAGTCCCATGGGTGTGGAGGTCACTACCTGAAGGCAGTACCACAGGAGCTGGGGGAGAGGGAGGGGTTAATCTCCTGTCCCTATTGCCTAGCAGGGAAGGTCTCCTTTCCTTAGGTGAGTTAAGTCAGCCTCTGCTTTGTTTGATGCTGCCCATTTGAGGAAAGGTTCTCCCTGACCTTCTGCCAGAGAGACTGATGACAAGGAGGGTTTGAACTAACCTTGACATTCACCAGGGTAAATGGCTTTTTCCACAAGTAGTCAGCAAGCCAGGAGAGCCAGTCAAGAGCTAATGAATCTGTACCTGAGGGAAACTGAACAGTTGCACTTTTAAAGAAGGAAAGTCTTCTCTGACTCCATCTGTGCTTAAATGCTGGAGGCTTAACTCTTCCAGCTCACACCTGGGCTTTGCCATGTCTCCTTTTGGCAGGTGGCAGGGAAACCGCCAGTGGAGACACGGGTAGGGAGAGCCTCTGTGGGAAAGAACAGGTGCTCAGCTTCTTCATTTGTATGGAGATGGATGAAATCACTCCCTCCATGGTAGGTAATAATCCCACCAGAGGCCTGCAGTGCCCTCAGTGTGGAACATCAACCAGAGGGATGCCAGCAAGGACTGAAGGGTGGTTGTGTCACTACTGCCTGCAGGTGCTGTGCCCCCAAAAGCACCTTTAGAGGGACTTTAAGGCTGAGTTTCAATCCTGGGCTTTAACTCTGGGAAGTGGAGTGACTGCTGTGGCCATCACCAGACCTGGCTCAGGCCTTGGTGGATGGGGATATCACATGCGGTCTGGTTTGGAACACCAAGGAAAAGGGCCCAGCTGCTGCTCCTCAGCCTGGGGTTTTCACTGGATTGTCCTCAGATTGCACAAGCAGAGGCATCTGGAGCTTGCTGTGCCCTTTTCCTGCTCAAGGAAGGAGGTTTCCTTGGCTGCTCAGCTGATATTGGAAACAATAGAAGGAGCGTTGGTAATTGCAACATATTTCACTTCTCTCAGTACTGTCCAGATGATGTATTCCTAGTCCTAATTAGGTTGTTCAAAGCCCAGTTTTTGTGAATAAGCCATCATTGTGAGAAGATTGGCCTGACAGTCCTCTGGCCTGTTCATTCACAAATCTTGCCTGTTGCTTCATTTAGCATTAACTCATTAGGGGATTCCTCCTGTGGCTGGAGGGAAGGACCAGGGGTGTTGCATTGGAGAGGGCTTTCTGGGGGGGTGGATGGAAATTAGGGTAGGACTGATTTCAGCCCACTTTGGTGAACCTCACTGTTTCATGGGATTTCAGGCTCTTGAAAGAAGTTTGCAAGGGGAGCTGGTGGAGTGAGAGTCTATTTTTCTGGGATGCTTGGGAAGTGACTGTAGCCAGCTTTTGTCTGGCAGCACTTGGACTCAAGGCACAGGGGCTGCTTTTCTGAGTCTGCTACTAATTCGTGTGTGCCTAACTCCTACTGGCTGGACTAAATCAGCCTCTGTAAAATGTATTTATTAGTACTTGCTTCCTAGGGCTGTTTATTTAAATGTTTGCAAAAGGCTTTGGAAGGCTAAGCAAGGGGAAGGCATGAGCTCCAGCACTGAATCTTAAGCACTGGCAACGGGGATGGTTGGCAAAAACACAGCAATACATTTTCCTCAGGATAACAAAAGTAGCGCCGGTGCCATCTCTGTTGCATGATCATCTTCCAAGGATTGATTTAAAAGAAACCACTCCAGTGTTCTAAGGAGAGAATGAAGCAGCATTGGGAAAATGAAGTGCAGCTGGGATGTGAGTTGGGTTCTGAGGTTCCCCCTGTGGAGCATTGCCCAGGATTTGCCACCGTATGCGAGTGGCAGGAGCAGAAATGGGCAATGGGACTGGAGACAAACCAGAAGGGAGAAACTGGGACTGACGTGAGGTTCTGCCAAGTTTTGTATGTGCTGATCAAACAGATGAGAGTGAGGAGCCCAAGCACAAAGCAGACCATGGTGCTGGCACAAGGGGTGCCCTGCAGCCCCCCAGCCCCACGTGAGGCTGGAGATAAAACCCTGGTGCTGGTGAGGCTCCCGGGGAAAAAGCTGTATACAGAGGAGGGGAGATAATATTTCATCCTCCTGCGGGTCAGTTGGTTCTCAGCAGCGTTCTCTGTTTGAGATTTGAGGATTTGCAGACAGACAAACTCCACAACCCAGCAAAGGTCAGTCTAAATATCAGACAGATAAACAGCACCTTCTCTGTAAGCACAACTCCGATTTATGGCACTCCGTTTTTTCTTTCCTTTGCATGATAAAGTGGGACGTGTGCTTCTTCAGAGGGCAGCAGCTGAAAAATTTAAAGTAACATAACTTCCTGAGGTGTTTTTAAAGAAATATGCTTTCCTGTAGCCACAGCCTGCTTCCTCTTTAAGCCTTTTTTCGCCCCTCTTTTTTTTTCTCTCTGTTGCTCCAGAGAATTTCTCTTTCCTGATTCCCTAATCCCATAGAAAAGTGCAACACCTGCCATGTAGTCGCTTTTCCAAAACAAGACCTGTGTGAAAGTGTGTCTGTAGGAGCACTGCTTTGGCCAAGGGCCACCCAGAAGGTGTTGGACCCTCTTCCTTGACCAAAGCTGTGCTTTGGTATTTCAACCTGCCCTTGAAAAAGCCAGCACGGTATAGGGCAGCATTCCAGATCTGATTTCAGTTGATAACACAGCTCCTTTATCTCAGGCTAAATCCTCATTGTTAGAATTTGCTCGTGTCATCCTCAGCAGAGCCCACATCTCCCCATGCTCCATGAAGTATCTTCAAAGTGAATATAAATTATGTTACAGTGGAAAACCACCTTTAACACTATGGGAGTGGGGATAGGGAGTCACAGTAAATCAGGATCAGACTCCCTTTAGTTTTCTTCTTCCTGACCTTGTGGACAAGACCTTTGTAATTAAACCCTCTCTGTAGGTAGTAAAAGTTCTGAGTGTAGAGGCTGTACCAGTTCCTTTTTTTAAGCTAAACTATTTTTCAGTAGTCACATAATGGAGGAAATATCACACTGCATCATAAAAGCATTTAAAAAATCCCAGTATTTCCACTCTTTAAAAATATTAATATTGGGGTTTAAGGATTTTTTTGGGGTATGTATTATTTTTGCTGGCAGAAATCCAATGTGTGCTCTCATCAAGATTGAACTCTAACCAGCTTTAGGAATTGTTGGTGTCTATACTGTGGATTCCCAGATTCTGAGGTTACTTTGCTTCTAGGTTGACTTTTAGGGCAGTTATTTAGTAAATCTGTGGAAGGGGATTTTTTTTACATCACTATAAACACAATGTAGTTGAATTATTTTGGTTGGTTTGTTTTGTTTTGATGGGTTTGTTTTTGGGTTTTTTTGTTTGTTTTTTTTTTTCCTTAATCTGCTTCTGGATCCCTGCAAGGTGAGGTTTTTCAGGAATGCGCATGGCTGTGGACTGCTTGTCACAGCAATGATCCCAACACTGGTGCCAATGCAGCATCACGGTTCAGCCAGTCAGCTCAGCATTTGTAGCTGCAGCCTTGGAATCACAAAAATTATCTGCCTACTCTGTAATATTAAGGCAAAAAACACCCTTTTAAATAATTTATAAGGTTTTATAACACAATACAATCATTGTAACATTATGAAAAATGCTAATATTAGCTTCCAGTGCTTTGAAGTTTGTTCTGGGAATTTGGATTTTGCAAGGATGTCCCTGAAGGTTTTAAAGTCAGTAGAAGACATTTGGGTGGAGAAAGGCAAGAAAACTGAACTTCCTTCTCTCTCCCAAGTTTTGTAGGCTATGGGGGACTCAGGGTAGGGAGCATGAGATGTTTTAGGCAAAGATGACCTTTGGAGCATTAAAATAGAAAGCAAAGTTTTAGTGCCTGAAGTTCAACATTTTGTCCCCTATTGTGGAGAAATGCTGCTTTCCTTGAAAGCACGGCAGATTAGTGAAGAGGAGGCAAACTTCAGGCAACAAGGCAAGGATTGGGGCAGTGGTGGTGGACATGAAGGGGTGGGTGTGTAGATGCTGATGATTAAATCCCTCACAAGGCAGGCCCTGGTATGAGCAGGTCCCCCCACTGCACTTCTTACGGCCCATTCACTGCTACTTTAAGAGACAGAACAGTGACATGCTATTAAAATTGGTTATTCTAGATGGTGCACCTGGGGATTTGCTATAATTACTGAAATATTCCCCTGTTCCCCGTGGTCAGGGCAGTGGAGATGTGATGCCATATTGTGCTGCTGACACAGGCAGCTTCTTGGGGCTGCAAAAGAAGTAGCATTTGGAAATTATTTTCCTTCTGTTGATTTTTGACTCACTCTTCCATGACCCAAGAGGACAAGAGGCTGGTGACTGAGGCTGGGTGCACATCCCACAAAACAGTAGATAAATCCATCAGTGTGTAGGCATGTCCATATCCTAACATGAATTCTAGGTCATTCTGGAGTGGTAGAAAGGAGCACTTTTTCTGTGCAAAACATTGTGGGTGAGAGCAGCAGTGACAGCAATTAAAATTTCATCTCCTTCAGAGAAAGTCGGGTTTTAAGCTCTTTACTTTCTCAGACCTGAGGGCTGTGTTCATCTTGCAAGGCCTGTGCTGGTTCTGAGCTGGAGCCAGCCGCTGCCGCTTGGACAAAGTCTCATGGCACCACTTCATGTGTCACAAGAGCTTTTCTCTTCCTGGGGTTTCTTTAGGAAATGTTACCAGTCTTGCTGGAAGACCACGTTGCCCAGGAGGAAGGATGAAGAGATGTCTGATGTTTCTGCATCTCTGCTGCAATGCTTTCTTGGGTTTTATTGGTTTTCCCAGGGTCAGGACCATGCTCTCACCTCTGTGGGGTCAGTGTGGGACAGTCCCCTTGCCACTTCCCTAGTGCTTGAGCATCACCTGAGCACTGCTGGGTGTTTCCATGGTGACCACAGCAGGGCCAGTCTCCATGGATACAGTGATACCCTGGCTGGTGCCTGGGGTACCTGTCCATCCCAGGACAAAGTGACCTGGGGTCAGTGGGGCTGGCAGGCTGGGGATAGCAGCAGGTTGGGGACATCAGGTCACAGGCAGCAGCTGGAGGACAGTTTGTCACTGCTGCCAGCCTCAGAGGACAGAGCTCTCCTCCTGCCACTCTCTGAAGCCTGCACTTTCCCTTGGGAGCAGGGACCAAACTGCAGCCCCATTAATCATCCAGGTTCCAAGATCTCCCACTGTGTCACTGCGTGTGGTGCCGGGAGCAGTGTCCCATCTCCATGCAGGTGTCCCTGTCCCTAGGAGGGCAAGGAAGCCCAGGAGCAAGGCTCCCCACAAGGGTCACAGACAGGTGCTTTATTTTGGTGAGGCTCATATGATGTACCCGTGCACCTGCACCAGACCCATGAGCCCCGTTGCACTCCCCTGCAAGAGGAGCAGCTGCTTGCCACCACCCACATGCAGATGCTCTAAGGCTGAGCAGAACATGCTTAAGTGAGCAAATCCTGGTGGTCAGAGATGGCTTTCTGTGTCAAGGAAGGCTCAAGTGAGTAAGGTCAGACATGAAAATAATCTATGCACCTGCTAAAGTGGGTTTTTTAGAAACTGTACATTAGATGCTGAAGGTGAACTTTGTATTTCTTGATCAGTGAGCAGTGAAAGGAGCTATGTTGGCTGCTTTTATCCCTCCATTAATTTGGTTGAGTGATGCCTGCATCCCCAGACCTGATGGTAGCTGTTAAATAATCTGCCAATTCTCAGAGAAACTGTGGGCTGTGAGTGAAGGCACAGACTGGTGTTGTTTCCAAAGTGTTGGTTGAAGAAATGGCAATTTATTATTTCAAATGATCTGATCCTGGTAAGGACAAGGAGTGACATAAGCACAATAGTAAACAGTGTTAGTGTCACCAAGGGCTCTGGGAAGTGTTGCATCCTCTTCATGTGACGTGGCTGGAGGCTTCTTTTTTTTTAACTCTTCTTGAAACGCTATAAATGATCCAACTATTTATCTCTGTCTTCTGGGAGACAGAGGAGGGCATGCCTGCTCTGCTGTGGGGCAGGGGGAAGGAAATGGGGAGGATTAACCTGGGAGTGATTTATTTGTGCTAAAAATTATTGTGCCAAGTCAAAGAAAAAGAAGATGAGGGAAGTAGATTGGAGGGGCTGAGTTCAGCCCAAACATTCCTGTTGAGAAGAAAATCTGCCTGCTTCAAAGCACTTCCAGTTAAACACATGCAAAAACGAAGCACCTCCTTTTCTGCCCAAATTAGCCAAGTCACTGTTGAAGACAACTTCCCTCTGCTTTCCAAACTTCTTCTGCAAATGCTGGTGTATCCTGGTCCCACCCAAGGTAAAGCTTCACTCTGGCTGAATGTAGCAGGACTAAGCTCTGTCACAGCCACTGGGCACAAGCACTTTCCTAAGTCCCCATGTACCTGCTGCCTTGCAGGTGGCACCAGGTGTTACTGCCACTGCAGAAGTGGAGAGAAAAGCAAAATACTTCTCCTGATTTGCCCAACTCCCTTGATCTGTGCAGTTTTCACTTCACAGTTTCTGCAGGCTTTTTCCAGTGCAAGAGGGAGAGAATTGCATAGTGAAAGAAAAGGGGAAATTTACCAAAATTAGCAATGAGATTGATGGCCAAAGAAATTCTACTGTAGACCATCTCCAAAGTTTCTTCTTTCTGTTGCTGCAGTTGAGATGAACCCTGGGGTTGGTCCCAGAGGCCTTGTGACCTCTGGGCCACACAGGGTGCAGGAATGAGCCCTGGAGCCACTGCCCTTCATGGGCACTGTGGCCAGAGAGGGCCTGGAGCTCAACACGTGAAAAACTGTGGAAGTTCTCACTGTACATCAGATCAAAGCTGCCCAGATTTCAGCATTTGCAGGAGTTTATTCACACTTTAAAACATATAAAAGTGTTTAAGTCTGTGTTCCATTGGCTTTGCCCAGTGCTTGAGGATTAGAGAGGTGCTTAGTAACTTTCTGGGTCTGGGTGGAGTTAAAAATAAAAATCAGGGGTGAGCCTCACCAATACCCCAAACCACTCCAGGAAGAGTGATAAGGCAGGGACAGCTTTGCCATGCAGCTGCACCCCTTCCCCTTCTCTCAAATCTGCTTGTAGAAAATAATTCAGAAATCACTGCCCTTATCTCCCATCATTCCTGCAGAGCAGCAGTGCTGGCCATGCTGGGACATTATTAGAGGTGTAGGTGCCCCGTGGCACCTGGCTGAGAGAAGATTAGCACCAGGACAGGCTTTTGCTTTCTCTCCTCCTCAGGGTCCAGCTGCCAAAGCACTGAGAGCCCTGGAGATTGTTAAGCATTCAATTTTATTTATTCTCTCTTTTATACACATGTGTTCCACTGGAAGACAAGAAGCAGGGTTTGGTCAGTCACCACATGAGCATCCCCTCTGCATCTGCTTTTAGGGTTGTGCATCTCAGGAGCAGTTGCTTTAGGGGAAGGAGCCTCAGTGTATGAGATTGAGTGGGAACACAGACAGGGCTCTGGAGCACGGGGCCACAGGAGTGGGGAAAATATTGCCTTGCCTTCACCAGGGATTCTATTTTCCCTCATGAAAAGAGAGTGGCCTCTGAATGTCAGCCCAGCCTGCCTGTCAGTTCTCAGCTGCACCATGGGATAAAGCTGCTGATCCCTTTTATCCCCTTCTGGGAGTAGTATTAATAGTATATTCATTTTTGTTCCATTTATAATTCATTACTGCTCAGTTATTTGGATTTACTTGTGTTAAAAGGCATAACGAGACAAAAACTTAGCTGGTTATGAGCCCGGGGAGAAGGGGAAGACTCTTCCTCTCCCTCCTTCCCTGCCTTGCCTCCAGGGCAGGGGGAAAGCAGGCAGCCAGGGTGGAGTTTTCCAGGGTGAAGAGAGGTCACTTTGTCCCTGGGATGTTAAGCTTTGGAGGTCACCATTGCTTTTGTAGCCATTGCCTCCAAACCCATAGGAAGTGTGTTAGTTCTGTCCAGACTGGCATGTTCCCAGATTGTTGCACCTAAATCTCACTGAAATTAACTGCAAATCAAGCTCCTGTGGGTGCTTACAATCCCTCCATACAACTAAAATATTTATACTAAACTGATAGGACCATGCATTTTAAATAAAAATGTCTATTTATTGTTTTAGCCTCCTACTTCCCTCCACTCTGTTGCTTTTATCTGTCGCATAAACTCTGGCTCTCCTCTGGGCATTGCAGGTTCAGGGCCAGAGGGTCTGCTCTGCCCACAGCACATGCTCCAGGAGAGGCCCAGTTGTTCAGAAAGGGAGCAGGGGAACCTCCACAACCCAACAACAACAACAACAAAAAAAAACACTGTGTCTTTTAAACAACCTTTATGCTTTCCTGCTCCTGGGGCCAGTCCCCTACATAAGATAAAACAGCCTGGAGTCTGCTTTTTCTCACCCCCAGCTGCCCACATTCCCAGGGGACAGAGGGGCTCAGCCAGACGTGGCCATTCTGGTGCCCAGGGAGGGGCTGTGGTGGCACCAGCCCCACAGGGACCCTGTGGCCAGGGATCACCCCATCGCCAGTTGTGTGGGGTTTTCCTGTCTGTTTGCTTTGCATGAAGCAGCTGGAGCTTCTGTTGAATTGTTTTTTTCCTTAAGCTGTCAGGCTGCCTTCCTAGTAAACTGTAGCTTTTGTGTTGGCTCTGGAAACCCTGATTGCACCCGAATTTAGTAGATCCCTTCTTACAACTTGGCCAAATAGAACAAACTTGCTCTTGAGGCTGTTCTTGCAGATGGTGCTGGTACCCCTCACCCTGCTGTGGCCACCCATGGCTTTTTTAGCTGGCTTAAATTAACTGCTGATACAGGTCTGGACAGGTCAGCCTGGACATTCACATCCCAAATATGCTTTTGGGAAATGATCTAAAATATGGGCAGGAAGTTTTATTTTGCAGATAGACCCATGCAGAGCTCTGCAGGCAGAGAAACACAGATGGACACATCAGTCAGATGGGGAGTCTTTGATCCTGAAAGCTCCCAGTCTTTGAAGGATTTTTTTGTCTTACTAAGATTCCCAGTCCCAACCTTGACCCAACTGCTCCCTTCCCAAAGGGCATTTGCAGATGTAGAACTAGAGTTACTAGTGGGTTCCCAAGAGGAGAAATCCCAAATTACTGAGGAGTATCCTGTGGGTTTCCTAACTGTAACTCCCCAGCTTTTGATTCAACACCCAGAATAGCCTTTCTGAGGCTCATGGAGTCTCTTGGGAAGAGGTTTTCATATGGCACTTGCTGTTTCATATGACACTGACTCCATAGTTTCCTTTTATTTCCTTTTGCAAGAGTGTGGACTTTGAGGGTAAGGCAGTACCAAAGGCTCGTCCTGTAGACATAATGGTTACTTTGTGGTCAGCACTGGTAATAAGTACTAGAAATAGAAAATATGTTTAATTTTAATTCGAAATTTCCAATGCAATTTTAAGTATTTCCAATGAAAATTTATATGTTCTGAGGGTAAAAGTGACAATATTTAGGCCCAGGTACTTTCCGAACTCCTTCTGCCCTTTGGGCTGGATATTGCCTTTACCAGTAAAATTTGGACACTCTCCTGGGTTTGGAAAAGTCACTCAGGATTTGGTTAAGCATAAGCAAGACAAGTTTAAGTGTATCCTATAAAACTTTCAATGTGTTCTGCTTTTATCTTATGTTTTCTCTGAAGCTATAAACTAGACAGGAGAAGAATGTCACAGTGTGAGTAAATGGTTTCTTTTTTTGCTTTGTTTTTCTCCAAAACCCACAACTTAAAGAAAAATCAGTCTGAGCCTGAGGTGCCATGTGGTGCTTCTAAAAAAGCCATAACTGGAGGCCAGTGGCCCATGCCAGAGTGTAACACTGGTACTTTTGCTCTCACCCAGAGGCGGGAGCTGGGCTTGAACTCAAATTTTCGGTTTTGTCCTTGCCACTGGTTTTAGTGGTACATGGGGCAGGTGGCACATGGGGAAATTATGTGGCCATCGGACTCCCCTTCTGAAACACAACACCTACTTACTTTGTCCACCCCTTTGGCATGTCTTTGGGTCTGATGTGTTTCTGAAAGGGGAGCAGAGGAGGAGGAGAGGGGGCAGGGAAGCTGCTGGCAGCCCCTCTAACAGGAGCACGCTTTGCAGCCCCCCCTTCATAGACATTGTCTAGTATTGTTGTACCAGACACGCTCCATTCACGGCCCCTCTCTTGTCCCTTTTCAGCAAGTGCCCAGTGGTCCTGCTCTGTTTGTTGGCAAGAATGAGCTGCCGGGAGGAGGAATGTTTCCCAGACAGGGGGTGAGTAGGTCAGTCTGGACCTCTGGACATTGGCGGCGTGGGCTCACAGCCATGGCATGTGAAAGCTGGGGACCCTTTGAGGGCCTGGCGGCTGTTTGTTTGGATATGTGCAGCTCAGATCATGAGATTAGCTGTCAGGTCATCTGCTGTGAAATCCATTATGAAAAACACCCAGAAACTGATGCTTGACTTGAAATCCTTAGTTTGCTAAATTGCAGGAATTATCTCCCGAAGATTTTGTCAGCTCCGTATGTACGTGTAATATATTTATACACATGCAGATATAAAATAATGTTTGCAGTAATGCCTCATGCAAAACACCAGTCGAGTAAATCTGTCACGGAAACTTCAATTCCAGATTACTGCACTCCAAGATCTGCTATTATCAGTGAAAACACATCTTTAGAAAGTTCACAACAGTCTGAAGTAGATGAGCTATTGAAATGCAATAGAAAATCTACCCCTCATGGATTAGTCAAACAATGAATGTAGCCCTGCACATAAACATTGTCTAACTGTATTGGCAGGGTAAATGGTTCCTGATTTACTGCTGCAGGAATAGGTGGCATTTTCTCACACTGTGAATACAAATATCAATTATCTCGAGGAGAAATACATTTCTAATCTGTAAGTGTGGTCAAGCGATGCAAATAGTGGCAACAAATCAGTCAATTATCAAATTATTAAACATTTCCAATATTATTATCATTAATCTCTGGTAGCAGCAGTGTACAATTTGCCAGAAAATAAATCATTAGTAGATCTTGGAGTACTTGAAAAAGTGGTTTTAATCTGTGGATGTCCTGAAAAACCCCAAGTCTAAGTCAGGGAGATCAAAGAAGAATGAAGAGTCTGGGGTTTTGGATTTCAGAGATACCCTTTCATGGTGGTGGTTGTTGCTGCCACTCTCAGTGTTTTCATACTGCCTTACGTGCATTATGGATTTATGCAGTAATAGCCACACTTACCTTTGCAGCTATTTGGATGTAGCAGCAAAGTATGAACTCCTGAAGGAGAAAAAGATAAAAGAGAGGAGCAGAGTGATGCAGGTATTGCTCTCTGTTGATGGCCAGCAGTTCCTGCTCTGTCTGCAAAATATTTCCACGTCTTCCATGTGATCTTCCTAAAGAGCACTCTCAGCCCAGTGTGTTTTGATGGAAATATCTGAGGTACAAAGACATGGAGAAAGGATGAACTTAGATTTGTGGTAGATAGAAAGTTTAGATTGTTTTAGTCCAACCCATTGGAATCTTTGTCAAGTTGTTTTTAAAATGTAATACCCTCCCAAAAGACCCGTGGTACCAACTCAATATGCTTATTGGCTCATGGCCTGGGTGCAAATGGGAGCTTTCATCCATCCTACAAATGAGTAGTTTTGATGAGGGGGTTGGTTTTGGCAGGTTTTCTTCAATTCTCTTAAATGGCACACATGCACTCAGAGCAGATTTTTTTTCTTATGGCACCAGCCTCATCTCAGAGCAGCTCCTTCCAGGCCTGACCAAAGGAAACTGGTATCCAAAAAGACCAATAAAGCAGTGGTGATGTGGCAGAAAATGCCCTTTCTGGGAAGGCAATGACAGAGTTGGTCCAGCCCCAGCATAGGCAGATTGCACAAGTCATGGGTGAAAGTGTCACCATTGTACTTTTTTTATTTGCCTGAAACAGTTATCCCATGGACAGTGGCTCTGGAGTTGTCTAGACAACATGCTTCTGATGGTATCACTGACCTGAGACACACTGGGCTGGCTCTAAATTAGCAATGAGCAGGGCTGGAGGGATGTATTATGGCAGTTATAAACCATAAGAAGGTATTTAAATAGATAGATAAGACACATGCAAATCTTTCCATTGCCATGACAACCATCTTGATATAGGTTTTCCATACGTAGCAAGAATGGCAGAGCAAAAGGCACTAGAAAAATAGCAAGAACCTGTAATGATAATGAACCCTGACAGTGTATTAGTCTAGATTTTGGTCACTTATTAACTCTTAATAGAATACAAACTTCTATAGTAATACAGTGTTCAGTGGGTCAGGGAGCAATTATTTCTAAACCTTTGCTATAAGGATCTCTGCTATATGGCTATACCTAATGTACCAATTCTTCACAAATTGATCTGACTGATTAAAAAACACTTTACTATTAGATGTAAATTGCTTAGCTGCTCAAAGGCACTTTGCAGGGATGGGTTGCAGAAAGCATGAAAATATGTCATTTATGGACATCTCTATATTCCCCTCCTGGTTTTATTGGCCGGGTGAGGAATCTCGTAAATCTGAATATGCGGATAATTGTCAGGTAAGGGCTGGGGCTGCCAGTATCAAAAGGGAAACACAGGACAGCCCCAACACATGTGTGACCTCTCCATACATTACCTGTCTGAGCAGGGCAGAGCTGGGTGTTTATTCTTGTTTGTTCTTCCTTCTTACACTTCCTCATTTCTTCTGAGTGCAAACCTGGTGGTTTGAAGGCCAGCTCACGGCTGTAATGATGCCTCCTGTGACCAGTGAGGGTCCCCTCCAGCAGTGACTTTCTCAGATTGATGCACAGGATGAAAGCAGCTGCTGGAGCTTGGACCTGGAGGCATCTTGTCTAGCCTGAGTCCTCTGTTGTTCTTGCACAGTCCAGGGATGCTGGGGTGTGGGTGGCCAGGTGGGAAGGACACAGATATGTTGCCCCACTTCTAACAGCTTCCTCCACAAGGCAGATGCATCAGTATTGACTGGGGCCTTGGGAAATGAATCAGGGTTAACCTTGCAGGGCTTTGTTGTTGTTGTTGTTGTTGTTTTCCTTGATGTTAGTGAAGATGCTTAGGCTTAGAGGTGACCTAATTGCAGCCTTTCAGTACCTGAAGGGAAGAGAGGAGAAAAAAATTTTTACAAAAGCATGTAGTGACAGGACAAGGGGGAATGGCTTAAAACTGGAAGAGAGTAATTTTAGATTATAAATATTAGGATATTAGGAAAAAAATTATTGTGAGGGTGGTGAAGCCCTGCTGCCGGTTGCCCGGAGAAGCTGTGGATGCTTCATCCCTGGAAGTGTTCGAGGTCAGGTTGGATGGGACTCTGAGCAACTTAGTCTAGTGGAAGGCGTCCCTTAAGGGGATGGAACTGGATGAGCTTTAAGGTCCCTTACAACACAAAGCATTCTTTGCAGTTGTAGGGATTGACCCTGTTGCTGGCTAATTCCTTGTTACCACTGCTTGTTGTTGCTGTAATGGATGGTTTTGTTGTGGAAGGGTGTTTGGAGGTGGATGGCCAAACTGTGCTTTCACATTGCCCTGTTCCCTTCCACCCCATCAGCAGGCAGGGGGAATCCCTCCATTCCTCCCCAGCCTGACTGTGGATCCAGAGCATATGAATCTGTCACAGCCTCTGTGCCATCTCCTGTCACCTCCACCCACTGCCTCTGTGCTATCACACCCCCTATTAAACCCTTGCCATCCTTGTCAGAGCCTTTCCTGAAATGCCATCCTTTTCTTTATACTTTCAAGTAACAATTTTGGCTGGCACCATCAGACTTTGACTGTGCACGACACTCACACCAATCTTCCTCCTTCAAACTCCCTTGGGGCTCCTCTGAGCCCTTGAAGAGAGCAGGCAAGGTAGAGTGCTACAATTGCTCATTGTTTGAACTGCAGCCATCTCCCTGCAGCCTTGTGCTACCTCTCTGCCCAACTTCCAAGGTGGGGGGAAGCAATTTGGGTGGGCCCCATCCTGTCCCCCTGCAATGTGCAGCCCCAAGCACAGCAGCTCTGACCAAAACCCAGCAGGTGATACAGTGATGCAGAGAATAATTAAAAAGCTGCACTCGTTTCCCAGATGAGATACACTCCTGTAGTGTGTAAATCAGTCACAGTCCTGGAGGAATAATCCAGGCAGGATAATTGTGCAGGGGAAAGGCCCCAGACGTGATAGGGGTTTGCATTAGCAATGCCTTTTCATCCATCTGTCTTTTGACCAGAGCTAGAGAGGGCCAGAATTTTACTTATAAGGATGTTTTGATCAACTGATTATTTCAGTGACAGAGCTCCTGAAGTACAAGCTCCTGAAAATACTTTATTTGAGTACAGGAGCGCCTAGGAGCCAGGGACTGAAAGGTTTCTTTCTTCAAAGATTAATCTGTTTAGGATCTACCAGTTCCTTTATGATACTGGAGAATTCAACCATTGGCTTGACTGGGGAAAATATTTCACTTTGAGTGTTTATCCCCTGAGCATGGTGGAAGCAGAAGAGGACAAAGAAGAGCCTGGCTCAGGGCAGGCATGCATTAAATTATAAGGCTTATTGGTAAGATGCTGTTATTTATTAATTAGGCTAAAGAGGGGCTGAAGAGTCCTGCTCATGGTCTGAGCTCGATTGTGGTATTCAGGGGTGTTGGGAGCCCTCTCTGACACCTGCAACATGTATCTCACTGTTAGGTGTCACTAGGGGAAGGTTAAAGGTGTTGAAGCTGGCTGGTACCAAAAAGTATCCCAAGAATGAATGTGAAAGCAGTGCAAGGGCAAATTTGTCCTGCAGTCAAATGCTTTTACAAGTCCTATGTAACAAATGTGTTGCCACAAAGCTGGTGAAAAATGTATTCCACTGTATTTAGAAAAGGCACTTTGGTGCTGTGGAGGAGAAGGCATCCATGACAGACTCCACCTATGTGTTTTCTTTTTAAGTTCATCTAAACTTTATCAAAGACTAACCACAGAACTGAAAATTGTTGGTATTAACACTCTGGGGCATCCTAGAGTACTGAAGACTCAATTTCTTATCCTTAATATGTGTTCTCGCTGACAAATTTTGGGGTGTTATTTTGCCTTCTAGTTATTCAGATGTTCATTGGACATCTGGGAAATTAATTAACAGCTTTTGCATGTATTTAAAGCAAAGTAAACTTTCCTGGTGCCTCCTGATGGTGAGGAGCCATCTTATTTATGAACACTGGCACCTGTCATGTTAATTTGTACAAAGTTTTTGATTTATCCTAAAAGAACACATTACACAGTGGATTTGGAGGAGTTAAAGGGAACCTGCAGGGTGACTTTAATCTTTATGTCTTTATATACTTGAGGGCATTTTACTGCACCTCTGCACTGCTTTCACCACACAATCATTTTCTGCTTTAGAAATGTAGCCATTTGGATCAATAGCTGCAGTACAATATATGGTACTTCTGATGGGAGCCTCACAGGACACCTAAGAAGCACTGTGGTAATTTTGCAAAATGCTTGGCTACACTCTGAAATGTATCTTAAAACTAAAAGCTGGCAAAACAGACTCTGTGCAAAATTACGAGAGCCCTGGTGAAACGGTGCTTACTGTATTTATGTGTATTAATAGTAAATTAGGAAAAATGGTGTGTAAAGGGATATTCCTTTTCTGAAACATGGGTGTTTTATTAGGAAGCTTAACTATTAAGGGCTGGGCTATCTGCATTTCTGGTAGCAGCAGTTTAAAACTCCTGTGGAACGCGTTGGCTTCTTTGGAGGGATTTTTGAAGGCAAAGATTTCCAGCTAACATGATACATGTGTGTTTCCTGGGCTTGATTTAAAAGAAAGCAGAAGTAGAAAAGGATATTTGGTGACATTTACTCAGTGCACAGAACAAGAAATGAAAGAGGATCTAAAAGCATACATCCCTTAAAGCGTTAACAAACGTATCCTGTACGTTGCAGATTTTACAGTAAATTCTTTATCTATAAACAAACTGGGTTATCACAGCTGTTTATTGTACTGCTAGCCCTGATCCTAACCTTTATGTCTTTATTGCTTACATACCATTCCCTTGTTTATATGTCTGTACCAGCCTGTGCCCTTGAACTTGGCCCCTGCGAGCCCTGACCCTATGCTCGCTCCACTTGCTCGTGGGGGTCACGGCAGCATCAGAGAGGGGACATTAACACCCCAGCAAAGCCCCACTGCCTGCCAGGGGCACAGACCATGGGGACACGAGGACGGGGCAAGGAAAAGGATTAAAGGTTGGGCAGGATTCCCTCTGAGGAGTGTTTGTGGTACTGCCTTGCTCGCCAGGGCCCATAAAACCCACCTGGGAATCTGCACTGGGAGGGGGCAATGCCTCTCTACAGCAGAACCATCAGCCCCCTGCCCTCTCCAGCTGCCCAGCTGGGGCCTTGGCGCTGCATAAGAAATGCTTTTCCTCTCTTCCCCCCTGCCCCCCCCCTATGATAAGCTGACAGCCAGGCATGACTTGTTCTGATAAGTCAGCAAAGTTTAGTTTTCCTCCAGACAAACAGCCTGTGCCCTCCAGCATCTTCAGCAGCAAGGCTTGAAGGGCAGGATGGAGCGGGCAGCACAGGGATAAGCAGGGACAGGGATGTGCCTGGGAAGATCTGCCTCCAGATCACTGATAAACTTCATCCATAAGCCAAAAAGGGCTTTGAAATCCCCACTATGTCCCATGCGGTGGGATTTGGGGCATAAAGGATTTGGGTTTAGCTCAGTGGGAAGTGTTAGAGTGTTCCACCATGACCACAGTTGGGGCATACTGTGGGATGAGCCCAAAAGAGGGGCTCTCTGGAATTTGGGCAGCACCAAACACACTGGGACAAAACAGTTTCAGTCTGAGCCTTCCTCACCACTCCTGGGTCTGGTTTCAGTTAGTTGAACACGCTCTTCACTAAAAACAAACCTCCTGGTGCAAACATCTCCAGGTCGGAATCACATCCTTCATTTGCTGCTAAAAATAGTGGCAATGAATGGAAGAATTCACAAATTCTCCCAGGGAAAAGAAATTATGATCCCATTAACCTACATTACAGCCATCGCCATTAAGAGATACCATTAACCTGCTGTTCCCATACTGCCTTCTCGGAGAGACTACAGTCATCCCTGTAATTCTGGGGATACTGCAGCCATCCCATAATTGTGTGGTAACTCTTGGCAAACACTGACTTTTTAATAGGCAGTGTTGCAGCCAAGTACTTTGCTGGATTATAAATCCCAATCTACGTAGCCTTTCATGAGCTTCATTTTGGCTGCTCTGTCTCAAACCACACTTGGGACGAGAGCTCCACAACAGAATTGAGCCCCCCCTATGCCATCTGAAATGATAGGATTTTTACTGCCTTACTAGGTCATGAGCGGCCATAATTGATCAATACAGAGGATGATGTGAGTATCAAGAGTTTTCTGGCATAACAGCGTGTGGTGGGAGTTGTTGTTTCACTTTCTAAAGTAACCTGGGTGTTTTCAGTGGCTTTTCTTCACACATTTACTGATATTCAGCCTCCAAAGTGAAAGTGCTCATCTGGTGAGTTTAACAGAGTCCTAATAGTTGGAGAATTGGAATATTACTGCTTTATATATATATTTATGTATATAGGGTTAATATTCTCTTTTTTCAATCTATTCTACTCACTTGACACATTTAGGCTCTGATTACAAATTTTCTGTTAAGTCTACGAATCAAATTTTCATATATTCAGAAGCTTGAATTTTTGTCAGCTTTTTATTTGTGCTATCCTATCTAGCAACCCCAAATTTTGCTTGTTTGGTTTTTTTTGTTTTTTCTTTTCTTGTGGGCTTTTGGAGATTTGTTTTTTTAACTCAGAGGAAGCAACTGCAGGGAAGTCAGTGTGGTTTTGCAGTAAAGGAGCTGGAGGGTCCTCAGGACTCATAACTTGACTTACTTCAGGTTTTTAGTGCTCCACAACTTTCTCAAATCTAAAAATAAGCAAATCTGTATATTGAAGGCTACAGTAAAGCAGAGACTTTTTCCCATAGGTTAAAAAAACCCCCGACAAACCCAAGTAATAAGATGTATATTTATGTAACAAGAAGTCAGATTTATGAAAAATGCTGCTGTGGATTGCAATTCCACATGAAATGGTCCAGTCTTGGAATAGGAATCATTGGATGCTGACATGTAGTGATGTGCACACTCTCCTGTCTGAGCTGAGTATATTTCTAACTGTGCTCTAATTATCAATCACTTGATTCATGTCAGACCACTCACATTTAAATCAAGTTTTTGTGCTATTTAGACAGGTACTCTGTAAACACAGGCAGAAGAGATGGTTTCTGGAATGAATAAGAAAGGCTGCCAGAGTGGCTGTCAGAGTCCATGCTCTGTATGAACAAATTAAAAGCAGGAGTCTTTCATGCTAAATTTGTATGGCCCTCTGCAAAAATTGCCCGATTTATTTAAGTATTTTCTGGTGGTGAGATGTTATGGGACGGGAGGGCTGATAAGAAGCATTAAATAAAACACTGCAAGTCAAATTTAAGGATAAAATGAAATTTTTTCTGTGTTGGGTTTGATGTTCTTAATTTAATCCCTGGTGGACAGTAGTCTGCATTACAAAACCTTCACACATAATTTGGCACAGTTTGGATGATTTGTGATCTCTCCCTGGCTGTCTCTGCAGAGGATGCCCCGAGTAGGTCCTGGGTGGAGGCTGGGTGACCTCTCCTCTCTCAGGAGGGTGGTCTCCTCAGGTCACCATCGGGGTCATTGCTGCAGCAGAGCAAGGAGGCTTTGACTGTTCCTTTGCTCGTGGGGGCAAACAGAAGACTTCGATTTCCAGCACTACTGGTCCCTAACCTTCAGAAGCTTCAGAGGGGAGTGGGGGAGAGATGCCAAAAGAAAGTGCAGAGCAAAGAATGTAAGGAATTTTGCTTATCTGTGACAAGTTTCTAAGCGTGTTTGATTATGGTAACAAGGATACCTCATTAACAAAGGATTTTAAAGGCATGTACACCATTGATAATCAGTCAAAATACACCGTACATTTTTAACTTTTTTTTCACCCTCCAATGGGATGTGTTTGAAATACAGCAGCACCTTAGTTAAAATGTGGAATTTCACTTGATGCAGGAGGGTGTGGCTGTGGCAGCTAAGGAAGGAGCTCCAACTCCTGAAGATAAAGTCCCCATCACCAAGAGTTGACTGTAAAACATGCACAATTCCCAATCCTTAGAACTCTCCCTAATTGCAAATCTCCTCATTGTTTCAACTTATCTCTGCCCTTGCTGTGCTGAATTAGTCCTTTGGAGTCCCTGAATGGGATCAAGGGAAGAGAAGAGGAAAGGAAGGATGGGAATAAGCGCCAATGAGGAACAGAAAGCAGGATAGCCAGAGAAAAGAAAAGGGGGTGGGTGTTAAATGAAATTGCTCTTTGGCTTCCCATGAAACTGCAAAACCTTTTGAACGCCTTTATTGAGCCAGCCCAGGGATGTTTTCTGCACCCCTGCTGCATGGGAGGCATCTGGCCTGGCACTAGGGGGGTAAAAATGGAAGAAATGGTGCAGCAGGAGTTTTCCTCCTCTGCTCGGATAATTTCCAGTGTGTATCTTGCTTGAGAGTGGCCCAGTGAAAGTCCCCCCCTCCCCCCAACAGCCTCTGTGCTGATCTCCGTGTTAGGTACCTTGGCCATCCCCCCTCTGCCCCAGGTCCCCACTTGAGGGCAGGGGAGAGAGTCACCCCCCATGATCACCCCCTTTCTTGGCCAGCCTGGCCCTGTAGCAGGCAGCTGTTTCCACCAAGCAGCCATCTGTGGGAATTTACCCCAGCTCCACCTGATACCTGGAGTATTCCTATTTTTGCATCCTTATCTCCTAATGAGTTTATAATCTAGAACAGAGCAGTACCCCTGCAGTTCTCCAGCCCTCTTATCAAATGATTTCGCTATCAGGCACATTCAGATGACTGACGAGCTGCTTCTGGCCCCACATGGGCTCCTCTTTGGGGGCTTTTTTTCAGAAGGAATAGACTCGAGCAGAAATTCTGTGTCTTGTTAAACAGGAAAAAAACAAAACCCACCTATGCCTGGGGCTCTTCCAGCTTGTTCCAGGTACAATATTTGAGTGCTGGCTGCCCAATCCTAAATGTGGTGGATATAACCCAGTATTTTTTTTCCATTGCCTTTGGGTTGAAGAAAGCATTTTAACTATCCACACACCCCTAATAAACTAAAGCTGTAACGAGGCTTTCTCTATTTGTATTGCTCTTCTGTTGTCTCCTATGTGCATTTACCATTGATTTTTGCCAAACTCCCCCATACTGTAACTATGCAGTTATAAACTAGTGTTATTGAGGGGAACTGAGGAGGGAAGGGATAGCCATGAAATTACTGGTTGCAAACAAACACTGCAGCTCTATTTGGCCATTCTCAGAAACACCTGGAGATTACTGCATGCAACCTTCCTAATCAGTAAATCAGCCAGCCACCAATTGTTTCCTTAGCCACATCAGGCACAAATGGAACAGCTGTTTAATTTACTTTTTTTTTCATGGTAGGAAATTCATATCCTGAATCATTGATATCTTTATTTTGCAACTTGCTGCCATTAATTCTTTTATTTTATTTGCTCTCAGGGTTGCCTGCCATATAAGATAAGAGGGTCCCTGTGTGTGAATGGGCTGACCTGATGTCATCTTTCAGGATGGTGCATGGAAACAAAACGAAACTCTCTGGAGCTTCACTTGTACATCCTCTCAAAACCAAGGGTTGAGGGGGGGATGGGGGACACTTGCTAATGTGAGCAGGAACTGAGGGACCCAAAGCTTCACAAGCTCTAGAAACTCCAAAGTTAAATGGCTTCGGTTGGCTTGAGACCGAGCAACAGCCAGCTACAACTGAATGCTTTATTGCCGTCTGGAAGTGTTTATTTTCTGAACATAAATTCAAGGGACAGATTCAAGGCATGTCTAGAAATAAAGCATATCATCATGTGAGCTAAGCTGACAAGGACAATTTACTGTACCCTGCATTCGTTCTGGGCCAATCAGAAGAGAAGAGGCTATTAACATCCTGAAATTCCCGCTGTTTGGCTCTGCCTGTCCCTTCACTGAACTCGGGAATGGCATGTATTAACCCTTTGGGGGCCTCCTGTGTGCGGTGCACATCCCGGGAAGGGACACTTGTTTGGGCCCCGAGCCATGTGCGGCGTGTCCAGCTGGTATTGACAGCCGCAGCAAACTCTGAGAGCCCTGTCTGGAGGCCCAGCACAGGGTTAACATCTCTCCTAGAGGCACTGTTGGTGCTGTACACCAGCACTGACTCGCTCCGTTTAAATACGAGAGTTCACTGGTCAGCTTGACCTTGAATTCTCTCGCAAAGACAGGAACAAGTTGACATACGGCTCGTGTTTCCAGTGGCTGCAAAGTTCAGGGAATACAATGTAACTGCAGCTCTCATGCCTCGAGCATCACTTAAAGAAGGAAAGGGAAGGGAAAGTTCATTTCCTACTTTTTAAACACTGCCAGCAAGAAGAGTAACAAAACCAGAAGAGAAGTCAGAAGGCAAAACACAAAGGGCACGGTGGCAGATATTGCAGAGGAAAGGTGCCATTCATAGTCAGGAATGTGTTATAATAAAACCCACGAGCAAAAGTCCACAGAGGACTGTTTGCATAGCAGCACTACAATATCTACATGTGTCAACAGAGGGAACAGCCTTTATGTTGCAGCAGTTGGGTCTTGCTGCTTGAAGTGTTACCCCCCACTTGGTGGGTGTCCTTGTATAGGACATCATGACCTGCCCCACTCCAATGTGGCAGCTGAGGGAAATACATTATTGAGGCTCTGAACAGGAATTTTCTGCACATAGCACTGCAGAAGGCCAGTGCAGTTAACTTAATTGGTCTTCAGCTTCTTCTTTTCCTCAGTTAGGGAGTATGTATTCAGGACAGCTGATGGCTTTTCACAGTAAAAGTCTTGGGGTGGTGCTTCTGATTAATTATTAATGTTTGCTGTCCTGTTACTTTTTTTTTTTTTTTGGTGAGTTTGCAGCTGAGGAGCCTGCCTCATTCATTCCCTGGCACTGCACAGGGCTTAAGTATCGCAGCCTTCAATACCAGACCAGAGTAATATAAGAACCACAAGGAATCATTTATCTGGCATGATATATTTTATGCTCTTGTGTAAGTTTTCCTAAGGGACTTCTGAATGTCCTGCTGGGTGACTGTAAAGACACCAAGGACTCAATGTCATGGGCATTATCTTTATTACAAGCCCTAAAACACTAGAAGACAAAGCTGAGTGATTTTAACTTTTCTGAAATTAAGATACTGCATTGTCTCACCAAAGTCCTTTCACAGATCTCTCTAAGAGCAGAGTGGTTTGGGGCTAAAATTTATCCTTATCTTCCATTACTTACAGGAATGTTTCTGTGCTTTAAAAATTCAGCCTCCATCTCTTACTTGCAGACTACCCTAATCTCAAATTAGCCTTCTGAGTAAAGGTCAGGAGTGCAGGTCCTATTGGTTCAATTAAAGGAAATAACACAAAATCAGACTGGCTATTGCAGGAGTCTTTGTCAACAACTTCCTGAATGCTGAGATGATGCTCAGGCATAAGCTCTCTATACAGCCAGATAGTGCTGTTATTAGGTTAGTGTGAGAAATCAAAAAAATATATATATATATAGCTAATAGCATTCATCTGATGGGTTTCACAGCAAAAGTCTTGGGCTGGTGCTTATGATTAATTATTAATAATTAATAATTTGTTGTTTTCCTCCTTTTTTGGGGGGGTGTTTACAACTTAGCCTTACCTCTCTTTTTAAATTTTTTTTTCAAAACACACATAACAGAGCTCAGTTAACTATGCTGATATCTGTTGTATGGTTACTTGCCTTAATAATGTCCTTAATAATGATGAAATGTTACATTTCCAATAATGTAACAATAAATATTTTGGAGTTAGGGAACTGGCAGATATGGGGGGAGGGCACTTTGTATTAATAGCTGAAATACTGTTGTTACACCGATGAAAACTGGGGCTAAATGAAAACTGGGGCTAATGCACTTGTGTAAAGATCCTCTTTATAAAAGTGATTTTCCTTTTTTTTTTTTTTCGTGTCCTTGTGCCTGAACATTTGACCCTGGAGGAGTAGGATGGAAAGATTGTTTAAAGAGCAGAGAACTGTTTATTTCAATTTTGTCCTCTTCTTTTCCCCGCTTTGCAGTTCTTTTTACAGGTAAATCACTCGCAATATGGGAGAATCTCACAGAGTTCAGAGGTTTGGGGCAGGAAACGCCTCCCCTCCCCCTGAAGTTTGGATTCAGAGCTAAATTTATCTGAATGCTGTCATTTCCCTGCTTTTCCCCCTCTACCTCCTTCATTACATTCCTCTTTCTCCCTCCCCATTCCCAGCCACCCAGATCTTATCCTTTCCTTGACCTGCAGCTCCCCCTCCCTAGCCTGCCATGGCCTCATGTCTGGAGGCCTCGGCTGAAGGTGGCAGCTTCTCCTGGTGGGGTTTTGTTTTCACTCCTGAGCTGAACCATAGCAAGAAGCGCTCTGTAATCCCCTGCCCTCAGAGGCTGTGTCCACCAGAGATGCTAAAAGCAGGTTTGGTGGTCACTAAGAGGGGAAGGCAACCCAGGCTGGCTCCTGCTTTGCTGGGTGTGAACATCTGCCTGTGATGCAGCAAAGGGCCACTGCAGGTACAGACAATGTGATTTAGGCAAAAGAATTCAGAAATAGATGTTGAAGTTCAGCCAAATTCCTGTGCTGCTCCTGCTTTTCCCTGACACATTCTGCACATTTGCATCACTTATCACGACCTTGAACAGGTCTGTCCTGGTAGGAAATACACAGAGTTCAGCAAGAATCCCTCTCTTTTTGTTTTTCCCTTTTCCTTTTTTTTTTTTTTTTTTAATATTATAGTCTTGCACTGTGGCTATTCTAGTTTTCACAGAAGTGGCTGGCAGCCAAAGATTGGAGTCATTATTTGCAAACTCTAAAAATAGAGTCAAGATTTATAGGAAGAAAACAGATATGTCTTGTTATAAAACCATGAATAAGGATTGGCATGAACATAACGGTTTATTCTTTTTTGATATTGCTTATTGTAAATTGCACTCTATCTTTCTGGGAGATACACCAGATATTTACAGTGCAGGAACGTTTCCTTTACTTGAAAGTGCTGCAAAACTGCAGTTTATTTGTTGTAAAGACTTGATTATTCAAAGGAAGCGATAAGAGATGAGGTAGCCCCTGGGAATTTTGTGCATTGTTGGGGTGGACAGTTTGTTTTTTCTAAAAAACGTATTAGTGATCTTCTGCAGGTCACTGCTGATAAAAATTACGTTCTTCACCCAGCAAAAAAAGCGCCTCGCAAGTTGTATTTCTGGTTAATACTGATTGTTGTGGTACACCATGAACATCACCTCCCTGACCTAACTGTGGGTAATACTCCCTGCTCTATCTCCTTCCTTGTAGGCTCTGGCAGGTCAGCAACAACAAAAAAAAACCAAAAAAAACCCAAACAAACAAACAAAAAAACCCAAAACAAACAAAAAAAAAAAAAAAGGAGGAGACAAAAAAAGAAGGGAAAAAAGGAGGGAGGAAGTAAGCAGAGGGAAAGAGAGGGAGAGACTTTCACAAAGAGTTAAAAAGGCCTGATGAAATCCTTACAATGTACACCATATGGCTTGACATTTACCAGATTAGTTAAACATTTCTACTGGGGATAAATATTCCTGCACATCGATGTAAAGAAATTGCATGAGACAAGGGCACATACAGCATATTTATGCCATAGAGTAATCTTTTTTTTTTTTTTCTTCCCCCCTCCCTTCCCCTTGGCCAGCTGAATTCAGGTTACAGAGCACGTGAAGGACAAGTGTACTAAGCCAAAATAAACCACAATTCTGTGCACTCCTGAGCTGCTGGTGGGGTGGCTTCCAACATTACCTCAAAAGCCTCCCCTCCAAAAAAAAGTTTTGAATGAGCAATCTTGCTACAGAAAAATACCAAAACTCCAACTCTACAGAGAGGCTGAAGCATTAAAGTTTGTCAAAATCTATCTGAGCACTCTCAGATTGCCCGTGGAAGACGACTGTGATGGCTGCCAAAGTGATTTGAGCTGGTTGATGCAGAGGAGGTGACTGCTGGTGCCCGTGTCTGGTGCAGCCTGCCCCGCTCCTTGGTGAGCAGCCCTAAAGCCATAGATTTCATCTGATCCTTGCAAAGGCTAACATTTGTCTGCTGTCATTTTAGTGAGATTGATGACAGGCTGGGATGGGGAGGAGGAGGGGAAGCGCAGCAGGAGGAAGGCTGATCCCCCACAGCACTGAAGGTTGGGGCCAAGCCCATCCAGAGTCACTGTCCTGGACTCCCTGGTCAGCTCTGGCAGTGGCAGGGAGCTGCTCCTGCACCACTCCAGCAGGAATTGCACTGGGATGTTACAGGAGATTGCAAGAACTCTGAGACAGGAAGGCAGCACTTTGCACCTTATGTATCTTAACAGATTATGCGCATCACAAGCAACACAGGGCAAAATGTTATGACAACCATAAGAATGTAGTTTACTGTGGCTTAATGTGGCTGGGCAGTGCAGGGTAAAGCTAGAATTTTTTTTTTTTTTAAGTTTCCAAGAGAAACTAACCAATGTGGACATGTAGCTATTTTTATTCAAACCCCCATATTTTGCAAACTCTTTCCAGGCTATAGCAGAAAAGGCCTACTCTTTTTAGTAGTAGTAGTAGTACTATCTCAGTGCTAAACTAAAAATCAGACACCTTCCCAGTTGGAAGCTTTCTCATAAGCTGATATAACAGGGGAATCTTCTGCAAAGGACACATGTCCCAAGATGGGCAGCCAGTTGTTGGCTGCAGCATGTAATGTGCCTTGGAAAAAAATTAGCTTTCATACTTGTGCAGGATGAAGTCCGTGTATCTTTTTCCATGAATGAATGAGTGACTATCAATGCTGACATTCGATCTTAGCTCAAAATCCTAGGGATTTGCCTTTCACGGGGCACATGTAGGGATCTGTATATACATGGGATATGTATACAGGGATATATGTATACATGGAGGGATCTCAGCACTTCTGAGAAAGAAATGCAGAGTGAATGCGTTGTTTATGGCCCTTGTGGATAAATGTACCTGCAAATCTTAATCCCAATATTAGACTGGAAACCACTGAGACAAGGGCTGGAAGCAGCCCCCAGTCCTCTATGAGAGCTGAATGGGAGATGGGTGCACGAGCCAGTAACTCTAACAAGCTGGAATTCAAAATATGCCTGACCTAAAACCTTGGGCTGGGACATGTACAGGCTTGGGGGAGAGCTCAGCTCCAGCCCCTCGTGTTGAGATTTACAGCACTGAGAGTGATGGCTTGTGGATTTCAACCACGCAAAACGACATCGCGTGAGGATGGGGTTTCAGCTGCAGACAGGGAATAATGTTGTGGAGAATGTGAAAACAAGGTCTCCCCTTATTCTTGCCTGGTCAGAGAAGTGCAGGGACTCCCACCTGAGTGGGAGAGCACGCACCTTGTGCTTGGGTGATCACGGGTGGCTGGGTTGATAAAGAGTGAGCCAGGGAGATAAATACCTGCACCGAGCAAAATAAGAACAGATAATGGATTGGTGCAAGTCGCAGTATATTTCTTCCTGGTGATGAAAGGCTGAGAGTGAGTTATAGATCTTTCATCGCGATAAGAACAGATATTTCTTTCCAAATCATTTATCTGTAAGATGCTGAGATATTATTTTGGTCTGCATTGGTATTAATCGGGCTCTTTGCCTTCCCATCCGGGTCTTTAGCAGGTGACAACACAGCAGGGACCCCAAAGGTTCTGTCTGCACCTCCCATGGGTGAGGTGTTGCTTTTCATCACTGGGAGCTGGGAAGAAAGAGGGAATGTTTATCCAGGTGTCTCAGGTGATGGGGATATGGCTATTTATGCATGGCCAGGGTTTAAATCTTGCTTTGTTCGGGTCCTTAATGTACAAGAAGCATTGCTGAGAGTGTTATCTGTTACTGCTCTGACATAGAATTAACCTTAAAAATAACACAAATGTTTACACTTTCAGGTGGTATGACAGGTGTGTGCAAGGGCAGGAGACCGTGGGGGGAGAAAAACGCAGCGTGGTTGTGTCAGCTGGGAAAGATCGGAGCACCAGGTTTGATAGCAAGGAGAAACGGCTTTTAAAATTTTTATTTATTTTTTAATATTATTATTGAGGAGATATTCTTGGAAAATTTAGTAAATGTTTGTTTCTCGGCCGCTTTTCCCCGGGCTGGTGGCTGAGAGCGGTGCCGCCATCTTGAGGAGAGGCGGGAACAGCCGGGGCGGGGGAGAACAGCCGAAATAAGAGGAATGCACAAAATAAAATAAACTGCATCCAGAGAGGGTTTGGGGCTGTAGGGTGAGGGGTTTAGGGACGGGCAGTTGCCATATCCCAGAGTGAGGGCTGTTTGTGGGCAGAGCAGCTTGCGGGGCGAGGGGCCTCTGGTGTGTTTTCACCTGCTGTAACCTCAGCCTCTGCTGTCTCGCTTAAAGCTCTGCTTTTGGATCTTCAGAGAAACCTTTGCAGTGGTCAGTAAATCCTAATGTTGTGCTTGCCCTAGTTTATGAGATTTCCAGGAGATTTGTCACTTGGTGGATCAAGCAGCTCTGAGGGCACAGGTTTGGGCTGATGGGGGAGGACTCTACTAGTCTCCATCTTGTTAAAATGAGCTTCAGGTTCAGTACATTAACGTGTTAATAAGGGAGCCCTGTGTTCCCACACTGCTCTTAAAGGTGTTCTCACACTGCTGACCTGACCCCCTTAATCCTGGCTTTCCTGGAGGAAAAGCTGATCCATCAGGCCACCTGTACCTAAAATGGGATAAAAGGGAGTGATGGGCCTGTTTCAATGCTGGTGTTTCTCAGATACCTGAAGCAGCCTTGTTCTTTTTGTATTCATCACTTATTTTCCTGGAAAATAAAAAACAAAAAAACAAAACAAACAAACAAAAAAAAAATACACCTCTGGATGTGAGGGCTCAAATCACTGAAGATGAGAAGCAGCAAAAGGAAATAAAGAGGTCAAACACTTAAGTTAGCTTATGATTAAAAAGAAATTAGTGGGGCTATTTTTAATTTGTTTAACTGTATTACATTCTATTAAAGAGGTCTTTATATTTCACTAAGTATGAGATGAAGTGTGTCACCAGAGGAACATTTCTTTTTTCAGTTTTAGTATCTTTTCTCTTCAAAAATTAGAAATTCGATGCCACTGAAATCAAAACTTTGGAGACGTCAGGAATGGCAGCAATGTGGGACTTGCCCTCTACAGTACACCACAGCATCCTTCCAGTTGGGCTGGTTTGCAGGAAACCAGGGAAGAGAGATGTAGACTGCATAACAGGTATGTTGTAGGGAGGTCTGTGGTACCACACAGCCCCCCAAATACTTGACCTCAGTGTGTTGTGCAGCCTTGAGAACCAAAATTCTGTGTCTCTGCCCTCAGACCCACCCCAAGGTGTTGGGTCATAGCCCAAGGCACTGCTGGGAGCCCCCTCGCAGGCTGGAATGCATCTCATTTCTGAGTTTAGCTGCTAGATCTTCGGTCTTTTTTTGTTAAATCTGCTAGACTATGGATATTTTCGGGCTGCAGCTGACAGAAATTAGAAAGGATAGTTGTAAATTAAGTTTTGTAATGCCAGAAGTCTATGACAGAGCTTTTATAATCAGTGCACAAGCTGTACGGTGATCTAAGTGTTCCAAGGTTTTCCATGAAATTGCTGTTTTTTCAATTTTTTCTTTTGTTAAATGAGGTTCCTTTAGAATAAACAACAGCAACTGAGACTGCAAACCTGTGAGGGGAATACACTGTAAGGTTTGAATAAAAATAATAAAATGTTTGGTTAGGAATTTGTCACAAAGTTCCAAAACAATGAAAACACTCTCAGTCTCTTGTTTTGTTCCCAGTTGGGAAGCCAGGCCAGAGTCACTGAACATTTCACCAAGTCTTGCTAACCTTCTGAGCTGAGTTGTGAGAAATTGTTCTTGACATCACATGAGCTGGGCCACAAGGCAGGACTAATGTGATATTTGCTGTCGAAGGTTTCCTAGGAAACATGCTACTTAGAGCACTCAGCCCTTCCTGCCACCCTTCCCACATTCTCCAGCTTCCCTTGCTCCCACAGGTTTTGCAGGGAGCAGGGATGTCCCCTCTGACCTCTGGACACCCTCGGCACAGACCTCCCCTCTTCCCAGCTGAGCAGAGAGGGGCTGTGGAGATTCTGAAGCTCGCACACCTAATTGCCCTTTTTCTTCTGATTTATCTCTTTTTTGTTTGTTTGTTTTTTCCTAGAACTCTGCAGTGGGAGAAGTGAGAGAAATTAAGCTACATCCTGAAATATTGAAGATGGAGAGGAGGAAGTTTGAGCCTTCTCAGTGAACTTAAGCTTTCCTGCCACAGGGGAACTGATGGAAAAAGGTTAGGAAAATCAGCAAATAACTTACAACTTAACTTGCCACATATTTTGCCAGCAGTTTGAAATGCAGTAGCTACTGTGGTATGTAACCCATAAGCATTTTCATCAGAATGGAGTTCCCCAATTCCTTCCCATAATTTCACCTGGTAGGTGCTGTCCTTGACATCAGCCCCACAAGAGGATTTCTGCCATTCAGGCCAAATGTTTCAGCTTGGCCATTTGGAGCAGCAGGAGAGTTCCCACTGAGGATGGGATGAATGGAGTCGGTTCACACATGTTAACCAAATGCAAATCCTTAGATGGAAACTCATGGTCAGCTTTTTCCACTGCTATTTTCAGAACTTCTACAAAAGACCATGCTGTGATTATATGTATTCATGATATGTATATCATGTATTCAGCTCAAACAATATTTGAATGATGCATTTAGAATTCTTCCTAAAAAAGGACCATGCTTCTGTAAACTGCATCATATTTGTAAAAAGAGGGGGAAAAAAATCTAGCTTGCTTTTCCTTTCTTCCTCTCTTTAATGTATCATTTCATAAGGCTGTTAGAATTGGTGTTAATGCCACATTACACACAGACACACTTCTACATAATCATATGCATTTGCCTGTATTCCATACATAAACAACCCTGTGGAATCCCGACCCTTCATTGTTAACTTTGTCTCCATCTTTTTCAAAGCAAAGCAGCTCTGGGTGTCAAACAGTTGCTTTATTCACTCTTGTTCAGTGGGCTTTGTGGAAAATGTAGTCAAACAAAAAATGCATTGGGAGTTTTGAGGATTGACTGGGGGTTTTTTGTTTGTTTTCTTTTTTTCTGTTTGTTTTGCCATTATTGGGGGTTGTTTGGTGATTTTGTCTTTAGTTTTGATTTTGGTAGTGGTTAGTTGGATTTTTTGGTTTGTGGGGTTTTTTTGTTTTTTTTTTTTTGTTGTTTTGTTTTATATTTATTTTGGTTTTTATACCTGGCCGTTTATAACTGCCTCTTTTCCTCTTGTCTCCTACACTGATAAAACACCATTTTTATGACTCTGTCATCAAGTGTCTTTCACATTACCCATATTGATTTCCCCAGTCCCTGGAAGGCTCAGAATGTCACCACCATGATGCTCCCTGAAGCCACTGGCTTGGAAAACAGGAGCACTCGGGTTGCTGTTGCCAGACACTGGTTTCCCACGGGGTGGAAGGGAGATAAGTAGCCCCAAGTCACTGGGCAGATTCAACTCTCTCAGTGGTGCCATTCCCTTCACCTCCCTGCATGTGTGTGTAGTGAAGCTATGTGGCCAACATGACCCATGTGCCTTGTCTTAGTAATCAAAGTGCAGGTGCTGGAAAATAAATTCCATTTTGGATCATTTAGCTCTACCTTCAGTTTCTGGTGAGGTCCCAAAGATTGGGGTGGCTTTCAGGCTGGCTTTTCAGCATGCCTTCAGGTTCAGGAGAGCAGCACCTGCTGGGTCCTGCAAAGCCAGTGGGGCCTCACCTGTACATCTGGGTAGAACTGGGGTCTTTGTGGCCAGAGAAGGAAAATCAATAATACTCTTTCTGTTCCAGTCCACAAAAGATTCCTCAGGGTGTGAAGTCTGAGATCCATCAGCTTCAGAGAAACAGCACCAGCTGAGCTGAGGATCTGCAAGCAAGTCTCAGGTCTGTACCAATCTCTTAGATCACCATTTTTCACTGTAGAGTCACTTTTTCCTTGCATGGAATCATGATTTGCAACTCAGCCTCTGCCTGTGAGATCCCATCATGAAACCACATAGAAGGCAGCACCTTTCTGTGAAAGGTTATTAGAAATGTTAACCAACATGTGAGATTATGGTGGTCACACAGACCATTCATTGTTTTCAGAGCACTCTCAGAGCATCAATCCTGATGGCACCATGTGTAATACATGTCAGGGCTACTGTTAAATCCCACTGCCAGCTGAGGGAAGGAGGAAAGGAGATAAAAAAAAACCACAGCTTGAGTTATTGTTGGAGACAGGACTGGAACTCAGCATTTCCTGGGCAGATTACCACCCTTCACTTCTCCCTCAGCTGGTATAATTAGCAGTGTCCTGGATCTCTCTTATTCCCATGCAAGCACACATCTGAATGCATTTTTCTTTGAAATTGTCTGTCTTGGGGTCATTTGTGTTGTGCACTTCAGGCTGTTGATGATCTGTTGTCTGCAGTGAAATGCTCACCGGTAGACTGTAAATCACGAAGAGATGCAAAGGCATCCATTTGCTACTACTGATTCAATCTCTGTGGGTTTCTGTAATGGGCTACCTGTAAAACTTTGGGAGCCAAGTCTCAAAAAAACCCCAGTCCTTTGTGGCTCTTTAAATTTTTTGTTCTTGGCTGCTAGCCATGCAGACGGATGTCTTACATCCTTGAGATGAACTTAGTGCAGTCCTCATTGACCTAGCATGCCATTTTTTCCCTGATGACAAGCTGGGATCACATTTTGTAATGACTGCTGCAAGATTGTCTTGTTAGGGAAAGGGCTAAGGTGGGATAGTCTTTAATGACAATGAAAGCACCTCATAAAACCTGATTCTTCAGTTTTACAGGCATGGCTGTAAGAATTTTAGCCAATGCAGACTTAGTAAATCAGTCAGTCAAAAATTATATCAGTTGAAGGATAATGTTCGTGGCAGTCCAAAAACCTGAACATGTAGGTGATTTGGAGGGCATTTTGTTAACTCTTTAATTGGTCGTTTGAGTGCTGGAGGCAGTAGCTAATTGCCTGTAGGTCAGAGTAGTCCTAGAGCTTACGTAAATGTGTATTGTCATATGTCACATTTTCATATGGCTCCTTTGCACAGGTTGGTAAAAGTGATTGCTGCGTAATTAAAATTAAGACAAGGTGGGAAAAGTGATTCAATTAAACCCCTGAAGCCATTGCACAAATTATATGAAATACCAAAAACTAATGAACAGTTAAAACTAGTTTTATCTTTTTACTCTTCATTCCTGAATCCTGAGGGTAACAAAATGCCTGAAGTCACTCCCAAAGTTCTCAGAGGTGAGTTTTTGGGTGGGCAGTGCAAGTATGAGTCAGCACCGAGGAATCCAGGCCTTTTAAAGTACCACTACGCAGAAACTTTGTTACCTACTTGTTTGGAATTGAAAATAACCAGACCTTATGCACAAGAGACCTTTTGGTTTCTCCACCAGCCCAGAATTATTTTGAAAACATCTGCAATATTTCACTCTTCATGCAGCAGGTATTATATACCAGGGAGGGTGATGACAGTAAAAATAAATGAGATATGTTGTAACCAAAACATCCCTAGTTTTACATCATACATTTCACAAGCCTAGCAAGCATCCTGTGTTTTGACTTGAAGGCTGAGGGCATGTGGTAGTTTTACAAATGTCTATTAGTATTAACAAATATGTTCCATTATTAGACAGTGTGCCACTGCCCCAACCTCCCAGTGCAAGAGGTGAGTTAATATGGTTTATAAAATATAAGAGTGCTGCAGGCACAAACTGTGGAAATCAGAGCCCTGGCTAAGCAGGAGGTCTCATTACATTTTGTGGGACAACTTTCTAGAGGCCTGAACATAAGCATTAAAGCTGCCTCCCAGCTAAGGCTTTTTATGGTTCCTGTCCTTTCCCAGAGCCATACAGCTCTAGGAGGTTTAGAGCAGCAAGGTCTGCACCTTTGGACTCTGGCAGTCTGCTAATTCTGACCGGGTTTAAAAAGAGAGAATTGAGATGGGTATGTTTGCACTGTCCCTTTGCTTTTTAGCAGAATTGTTGGAGTCTGAAACTAGCAGGGCACTGAGGAACTGTGCTCTTGTTGCCTTTTGGGTTTTTCTTTAGGTTTTTTTTCTTTTTTCTTGCATGGCTCTGTGCTGGTAGCTGTAAACCCCAATTTCTTGGAAACAAGAGTGTTTCTTGGCCAGGTTTGCCAGGACTCTTGAGTGTCTGCACAGGGAAGACCCAGTGTGTTGAAACCGTATTAAACAGTGCATCTTTCAAGGAGGTAAAAACGTTTGGTTGCTCTTCATTAGAACAGATACTGCCCTGCAAGATTCCAAAAATATGCCCTGGTAGGGACTATCTCCAGCCATCCAAGTGGAGGTGTCTGTAGACATTTCCCCTAGAAGGATGTGTGGATGCATAGATGAGGAGCACCATGCCTTTTCGTGCTTCCACCTCTTTGGAGCTGATTCTTACACTGCATTTGAAACATTTAAAAACTCTCTTCTGATGCTTATCCAAACTTAGTCAGAAACCTTAAATAGGAACCAATTTACTGTCATAGGTAGCATGTTCATCTTAGTACTAGCTTTATCAAACCAAAAAAAATCCCTGCTGAGGACCAGGGTGATTCAGGGAATAGTAGGTTAGGAAAACATGATGATGTCAGCTCATTAGATGGGTCTTTCATTAATGGGTAAAGCTTCTTTAGGTAGAAAAATAAACCTTGCTAAAGATTTCTGTGGATCAAAACCCCAAGAGATGAGAAGAGCAGAGAAAAAGGAGAAAACCAAAACACAGGAGATGTTCAAATCACGTGAGCTATCTGCTTTCCCATGCTTCCTAGTGGAAAAGCAAACAGACAGACCTTGTCAGGACTGACCTAAAAAGTCAAAATGTGAGTGGACAAGTTGCAGTCTGCCCCCCAAAACATATTTTTCAGTCCTTTTTGATGTGTGTTCAGCTTAGACTGCTGGTAGTCAGAGACAAAATTTCCACTGCCTGTGATTCAAGAAAAATCACTGCTTGTGTCATTGAACAGTGTTTTTCTGTAGCCTTTTCTGTATGGTCTTGGCATGAGACCACCCAAACACCCAGTGAACTAGTGCTGGGGCAAGTTGAGCTTTTCCTTCTACTCCAAGGCACAAGCAGCAGGCTGCAGCTGATTTCACAAATGCAGACTGATACTTTTAGGAGGCTACCAACAAAAAACAGGTTATGGGATGGGCTGTTGTGGATTGCACCAAGAGAGTGCTGAAATTCCTGCCCTGCATATAGGAATGTGGAAATGGCCCAAGAGTGTTTGGGATGCCTTTGTGAATTTCATGTATGTGTATAGTATAGTATTATGCTTGTAGAGATGTATACGGCAATACCACACAGGACTAAAATGAGACATAAAAGTTGCTAAAAGACATTATGTGACACATTCACAATTTTTCCCCTGGGTACAGAGAGTAAGTGAAGGTCATGGCACCAAATTAATCTTTCAAAAGTGCCTCATTTCACTGACTTTGGAAGGCTTGGACCACTGCCCTGTATTTACTATAAAAATATGTATTTTAAACTATTTTTAAAACCCCAATAGTATTTTGATCTGTTAATATCGACTTTTTCAAAGAAAAAATGCAAGCTTTTGCCACCAGCCAGGTCCATTCCCATGTCATACCCTGCAAATAACAAGTGTATGGAAAAAGTTTAAAACTTGGATTGAGGAATGCAGCCAGGGTTGCTGGTTCAGGAGCCAGGAGCACAACCCCTGCCTGCTGGGCTTTGTGGAGAAGACCTATACTATCAAAGCTCTGGAAGGTAAAGGAATGTATTAGGGCTTTGAAGAAATTCTTTTAAAAGCCTCTGGAATTACAAAGACGGTGAGAAAGGCTTTCCACAGACTCTCTGGAAATGCCCTGTGAGTCACTGGTGGGTTCCCCTGGGAGCTGAAGGAGGCAGCAGGAAGCTGGTAATGGCCTATTAAATTTGATAGGATGTGCTTTGGTGGTAGGTGGTGAGACCATGGCATTTCCATATGTTTGCACCAGTGAGCAGCAGAAGGATGTGCACATTGTGCTTTCTTTGGGGTGCATTTTCCATGTTTTTAATACATGAGACAAACCTTGTTTCCAGTGAGTCTGGGGTCCCACCACCCACAGATAACACACCTGTGTTATCTCAGGGAGCACACCCCTTGCTCACAATAATTCCATGTGCAAGGACCAAAATCTTGGACTGCTTGAGGCAAGAGTTTCAGCCAAAAACAAAGGGCAGGGATATGATATATTCCTTTGGCAGTGGGGCTGCCCAAGGTTACATCTGGAAGGGAAGGTCTGGTCTGCCATGGGTAGAGCTATTGCAGTGATTTTACAGCCTTTCCAAGAGGATAATGTTCTTTGGGTGTTCCCACCTTCTCCTGGCTTATATATGAGGTGACAGCAAGGCTGAAAAAACCCTGCTGGGTGCCCAGAAAGGGACAAAGTTAATAATGGCCAGTGTGCAAAGAAAGATTAGACATTGATAGAATTGGATTGATTGCCTTAGACAACTTTATGGTTTTGCTTTCCTTCCTAAAGTTTTTGTGGGTTCTTTTTTGCCAAAATAAATCACAGCTCACAAGATAGCACTATGCAAATATGTCAGAGTATTTCTGGTGGCTCACAATTAGCCTTGATAACCCAAAGGATGGAGGCTGGCATGTGCCATGAGTAGAGTCAGGAATATTGTGCATCTTTGTGTCTGTGGACATGTGACAGATTTCTTCAGTCAGATGCAGGCCAGGCTGAATTTAGCCACCTTGGCCTGGATATTATCCATGTGGCTAAAATTGCCAGATCATTTTCCCTGGAAATTATTGCAGTGGTGCACTGCCAAATGCACAGTTGTATTGTTCCTTTGCTTCATGCTGTTGGGTGTTAAATGTACCTCTGAACCTTAAGCAAGCCTTGATTGAGTGTTTTTTGTTTACAAGAAATTATAGAGGGGGAGAGGAATCTTTCACTGTTCTTTCAGGATCTACCAAAACCTTTGTCATTTACTTGTAGCTTAGGTAGCTATGGCTTAAAGGGTGAGAAGGAAGTAAAAGGGCTTATGTAAAGGTTCAGATGATGGATCACTTGAACTTATAGTGGGAAATCTGTGTTAGCAAAGGCTGGAACAGGAGCCAGAAAACTTTAGGATTTTCTACACACAACGAGAGATTGTGAGCCAATTTTGTGAGCCAATAAAATGAGCAGGCTGTTTAAACCTTAGGTAGGTGGTGACAATAAATCTGATGATGAGGAGATGAAGGTTCTCCTGTCCTTATCTACAGAAACAGCTGTTTTCTTGGAAATATGTACGGACAGACTCGGCTGTGCTAAAAACCCATCTTGTGCCACTGGAATGCTGAGATCATCTGGGCTGGGAGTTGTGGGAGTCCATTTTTAAAACATTAGCATGTTCCGGTATCCCTGAAGAGCAGCCATTTGGGGCACCACATCTTCTGAAGAGCTGTCAGGATCTGCATGCTTGAGAGGCATCCCAAGCTAGGGGAGGAGATGTTTGTTTTCCAATTAGCTCTTGTCAAAGAAATAGAACTACAAGAATGAGCCCTCCATTAGGAAAATGACTGTAAATGACAAATCCTGCACTGTTGTTCCCAGCACAGAGAGATTCATTCTGTTAGGGTCACCCATTCTGCAACAGAACTTTTCTTACAATTTCATGAGGAGATAGTTTTATGTCTCTGTGGGGAAAAGTTCATCTCTCCATGCAGTCCTTTTGGGTAGGATGAGGAATGCAATTGCCAGGGTTCTCCTAGAGGAAGCCAGCTGGCAGCCCTCTCTGGGAACCAGCTCTGCCTGCCAGGGAGAAACTCTGTTCTCCTCTGCAAACATTTCACTGTGTACTTGCAAGGCAAAGGTGGGCATGATACAAACCTACATTTCATTCAATAAAACCTCAACACACAGAAGAAATACTATGTCCTTTCTCATTTGTTTTACAGAAGAGAGCAGAGGCTTGCTGGCACCACCTTTTTATTTTCACTGCCATTTTTCCTCTCTGGAAAGGGGGAGACATTCTGGGTCTAGTTGCATCTGTTTTCACTACTCCCAAGAAGAAAACTTCCATTTTCCAACTGAACTTAAGATCCAAGGACTAGCTCAGTTTCCTTCAATATTTTCTGACTTTCTAGCATGGTTATGTCTTGTCATGATGAACATGAGAAGGAAACCAGGAAGGGCAGTCCAGCTTTCCAAAGCAAAATCTTAAGGCTTTTTCCTGAAATTCTCACAAATACGGGTCAAGGTTTATTGCCAGGTTGAATTACAAACATGCATGGCTCTAGGTGCCTGCTCTGTTCTGTCCTGCCTGCTTCTGAACCTTGAAACTCTCTCTGTTAAGAACTTGCAAACCAGTAATGCTGTCATTCAGCCTTGGCTCATGGGAACAGACAGTCAGGGTGCACATCTCAGGTCTGTTTGAAATGCTGCAAGTGGTTCCTGAAATACAAAAAGTGCTGCTTTTTACCCCCCTTTTGTCCATTTCCCAGCACAACAGCACTTTTTAGCCTCCTTTTCCCCTCCATCTGGCACTTGCCTCCTTCCTCTTTCCCTGCAGCCCACAAATGTTCACTGCGCTGGGGGCTGCTGCCCTGGGCCCCAGATGCTGTTGGATAAATAGGGGCTGATCTTGGAGATCAGGGAAGCAGTGGTTTTCCTCAGAGCTCTGTGGTGAGGTCCCCTCTGGCAGCGAGGCCCCACACCCCATCTTCCCCTCCCACCCTTTTCCTGCATCCCTGCACTCAGAGTGAGACCTGGGTATGGGAGCCAGAGAGGTCCCTGCTAAGCAAAGATCATCAGATTCAGTTACAAATGAAAAATGGGGTGGGTCAGATGGATTAGACAGAAGATGGATTGATGGTTCTTTTATACTTGAGTAACTTGAATTTTTAATAGTAACTTGAATTTTTAATAATTGTAAGATTTTTTAATGTTTTATTTCATCTTGGCTGGCTAAAGGTAAATATCTGCTGTTTTAGCATTACTCCTTTGTTCTGACTGGACACTTGGTACTTTTTATTTATAGAATGAAATACTGTACACACCCTTCCAGCCCAAATATGAGTGTTCTTTCTAAAATTTTCTTTCTAGGAATGAACACCCCCATAACCAGTCATTGCTGAAATGTTTGCAGTAGACAAACACAAAAGGGCTGTAAAGGCAGCCAGAGATCAAAATCAAAAGAAAGATTCTCAAAAATGTTTGACACAGTTTGCTCACCTTTGGGATATACATCCTGTTCCTCTTCTTAAATTTTTTTTTTTTTTTTTAGTATAGCTGGTGAGCTGGTATTTCTTCAGCTCAAGCTGTCTCTAAACTTGTATTTCCAACAGTGGCAGCAGATTATGAGACGATACTTATAGAAATGACATTATATCGTTCTTTAAAATACCCATCCAGAAAGGCAAAATCTGGAGAAATTATAGGACTAAGAGGCCTCCTTTGAGAGGCAGAAACTATTTTAACTTGTTATTTTTAGAACTCTCAAATCACATATTTTTCTCTTCACTGGCAATTCAAAAAAAAAAAATGGAAATTGTAATAAGTTTAAAAAAAAAAAGAATCCTTCACAACTTTTTTCTATAAAATGGGAAGTTGAAATATGTCATTTGTGGGCAAATGAGATGCTTCACTTCAATTTCACCATTTTTATTTCAGTTCCTTTTTTTATATGATAAAAATTAGACAGGTCTGTTTTGAGCTGACTGGTTATGTGGACAGGATGGGGGTTCTTGGCCAGGACACGTGTCCTGGCGCATGAGCAGCGACATGGACACAGGGACAGCTGTGTCCTTAGTTGGCTGATCTTCTGTAAATGTTCCTGTGGCTCTGTGGACCTTGCGTCTACCTCCACCATGCACCACAACGATTATGAAAAGATTTCATATGGAATGTTTCTGAGGAATAATGCCAATACCTACTGTGATTGTGGGCATTATCCTTGAATTAGCCTTGAGCATCTCTTTCCAGGGATGGGAGGTCCTGTGTGGGGAGCCCCACCATGTCCTGGGAGGCGCTGGATCACCTGGCTATGGAGCATCCATGCCTGTGGAGTATCCCTAGAGATGAGGGAGGGATTCTGCCCTCCCATCCTTCCTGGTGCTCTGTCTGCCAGCACAGGGTGAGCCTTGGGAGCAGCTGCTTCCATTGAGGAGATGGGGCTAGAATCACAGCAAACCACTCTGAAACCTTCTGGCATGTTAAGGAAGGTTGAGCACTGAATTTGTTTCAATGGGAAGGATCTTGAAGAGGGGCCTGACTTGGTAACCATCAGCCATGAAAATTTGATGCAGTGGGAAGAGGTGAGTGCAAAAAAAAGGGGAGCAGGAGCAAACTACCAGCAGCAAGAGCAAGCTTAGGGCAATAAATGAAGATATTTCCATTTGGAAGCAGAGGTTCAGGAGATCTGGGGAAGGTTGGATGATCGATGTGATATTCTGTGAGATGAATTATGGGGTTTGAGTGTCTTAGGACCAACCAGGTAACTGGATTCCCACAGGATCTCACACGGGAAAATCACACTCGTGATCTCACATTCGTGGGGCAGTGTCAGACAGCACCTTCACTTGTGAGACACTCTGCTCACAAGCACATGTCCCAGAATATCCAGTCTTGAGCCCTTTGCAGCTTGGGAAAGGACCACTTCAATATTCATTGTGCATAAAGAACAGTAATGCTTCTATTTCATTTCTCTGTTCTTCCTTTTTAACGAGAAAAGATCTCAGTAGAAGATACTTGATTTTCAGAGATCTCACTTCCAGAACTTTTTCCTCTGAGTGACTCAGCCTGCAATTTGAGTTTATTTAATCACATTTTTAAACTTCCCTCCCTTAATTACTCCTTTTTTTTTTTTTTTAATTCACACCTAAACATGTTACTATTTGGGGCACAAACAGACAGAGATTACAATTAAGAGAATAATTACGCTCTTTTTGTCAGTGTAACCTCATGGTACAGAAAGTATTACAAATCCATTTTAAAACATATTAAATGTTCATATTAATGAGGATAATAGAGAACAAGTACCAGCAAACTAAATATTGTTAATGATTCTGAGCTATTAAATTCATTACCATTTCCTTTCATAATAAAGTGGTTACTTGCTAATTAGACCTTTTTTAACTCATCATTATTGAATTCATTACATTGTGTGCAGTTAACCCTTAAAGATCTGCCTGGGTTTACAGATGCAATTAAAAAATAATTTCAGCAGCATCTGAAGCCAAGATGCCATTCTCAAACCCGCTTGTGTTTCTGACAGTAGCTCCATGTACTTTTCTCCTGGTACATTTTCTTGACACATCATGCCTAGCAGCTTCTCAGCTGTCACAGCAGCTCCAGCAACACGTACGATGGAAACATGCCGTATTCATTTCATTTAATAGCGTTTAATGTTAAAGCTAAAGTAGAACCCACTTGTTTGGCCAGGGAAAAAATACCCATCAGCGCGCTAAATGGCTGACGTCAACGAGCTGCTCTTCTCTGAGCTAAATCTGCTGGGAGTTGGGATGAGATACCTTTTCCTCCTACTTCTGCTTATCTGGGTATCTGGTCTTTCTCTGCAACCCTAGATGGAATTCCCTTCCAGAGTTCATGTCAAAAATTCTCTTGATTGCCAGACATCCCTGAACTCATCTTTCAGCAGCTCTGAGGGTTCACTCTGCTCTTGGGGACAAGGGTGAGTGCCACCGTGCCTTGTGTCTCATCCCACAGATCTGATTCCTGGAGAGGGCACTCCTGGGGACTGAATCAAAGGGCTGCTTTGCTTCTCCTTCCTCCTGTCCTCACTCATTCAAATGAGGGAGAGAACAGAGCCCCCATCACTCTTTCTTTCATTTTGTACTTTGCACACTTTTTTTCTTTTCAAAAAGCCCAAAGCACAAACACCCTCCTTCCCCCACCAAACACTTTAAAGTCACAGGTATTTAAATAACGCTGGGAGTGATGAACAGTGCTCCATGCTTTGCCTGGTTGTGGCACAGTAGCGTGGCAGGAGAGGGGCAGTGGTGTCTGGCTGGAAATGCCATTTCTGGAGCAGCTCTGCCGTGGCAGCAGGGTTGTCGCAGCTCCGGCAGGCAGGCGTGCGCTGCTCACGCTACTTGCTGCAAGCAACCCCACCAAGGAACAGTTTTACTTGGGTAGGAAAGGCTTGGTGACACTTATTGCTGCTGTGCTTGAAGGCTGGGAGTTGGGCTGATGGATGCCCTGCAAATCCAGGAGATAACAGATTAGCTGTGCATGGCTCTGGAGAGGCTCTGGGTGCACTCCTGTCCGGGTGTGGTGCGATGTGGGGGTACAGCTGTGGGCCCCACGCCTGTTCCCCAGTAAATACCCACAACAACACCACAGATCTGTAACCTCAATTTTATTTAAAACCAGCTCCCTTTCACCTGTGAACAGCAAGGGTATAAATGTGCCTCACCAATCACATTGGACTATTGTATTATACAGTCTATTCAATGTTTTTGGCAGGCACGAGCCCCTGTGCTACTGTGTCCTTATTTTATTATTGTTTTGAGGGTAGAGCTGTGTGATTATCCATTCTTGCTTCAGGCATAGCAAGCCATCTGGAATGCTTATTAAACCCACAGGCAGATCAGAAGGATATAACTCTGATGATGTACATGTACATGGGCTGTACTACATCATCAGAGCATTGCTCCTCTGATGATGTAGTACACATCAGTGGGCCTAGATAATGGATTAGGACTAGCAGAGTGAAAGTTAGACTTTTTGAAGGATGGATATGGTGAGGGTTTTTTTCTCCCTCTGGGTAACTGCTGGCATAAGATGTGGAAAGGAAAATTTAAAAGTGAGCCAAGGAGGCTTCAAAACTTGTAAGTGCTTAGCTTGTCAATGGGGAGGGACAAGTGGTGATCAAGAGGCTTAAGGAGACAGCTTTGAAACCCTGAATCATTGCAAAGAGGTCATACGTACTTGTCTGCTCGAGTGAAAAGGGACGTGGAATGTGTCCAGGAAAATGCTGCTTCTCCGATCCTCTTTTGGTTGGTCACCACGGGGTGGGTTTTGGGCAGGACTTTGGCTTTCCCTCATCCTCCAGTCTCGCAGCAAAAAACCCAACACCCTGTGTTATGACACACAGAACTAGGTTTTCAGCAGTTTCTAAATTTATGCTCATTGCATATTTGCAAGTACTATTTAGAAAGAAGCTTTTCAAATGATCGAGGGATCTGATCAGCTTTCAAACTAGCCATGTGTCTTCTTTTCTGAGTATGAAAAGAAAATCAACATCAGTAAAAAAGAAAAACAATCTGGGCACTACGTATGGGCTGTAGGTGAAGGAGGGGATAACTATTTGCATCTCTGTGGAGTTCTAAATATAATTTCTGTTTCTCTTTGTTCATAACCCTTTTTGCAATGCTTTTCCGAGGTAGCTGATATTTGTCTAATCATGGAAAGGTGTTTCGTGTCTAAACAAAACCTTTTCCTGTGAAAGCTGGGAAGGTTTATAAAAGTTAGGTCATTCAGTCGGGAAGCTGGATGTGTGCTATGCAATTTAGATAACAAATTGCACACTTTAAATATCAAACTGTAAATATCAAGTACTCAAAAGAATATTGACATTTTTGAGCAATTCCAAAGAGTAACAGAACTTTCAAAGAGGAGCTGTACATGCTGAACATATGCTCTAAAAATCATAGCTGTAAAGTAAGGCAAATGCCTGTTTTAACAATGGCAAATGACAAAGGGATGTTGAAAGAAAGGGATGGGTCACATTTTATTAATGCTCAGTGTGTCTCAGGTTTGTCAACAGCCTCACCTGTGTGGCTGAGGAAGGTGCAGCATGAACAGGGAAGTGCACATTTTTCAAAGCAACAATTTGTGATTTTGGGTGCAGAGTAGCAGCACTTGAGTAATTGCTTTGCCAAAATCTTCATTTCAGGGTGACTGCAAGGCTTTGCAGTTCAATGGTGACCAGGTTATCCTTAAGGTGTAAAGGAGGGTTAGTAAAAACTCGCAGTTATAACTGGAATTCATAATTTACATGACTGTTTTCCCATTTGACAGATTTTGAGGTTTTCTTGGCGAGGAACCACAGTGAACCCCAGTGTGTGATAATTGTGTGCTTCTCTTTATTTGGGCTTGATGGACACAAGGAGAGTTTTTTTTCTTTTTCTGAGCAAGTATCCAGAGAAGTTTCTGTTTCATTCCTGTAAAAAATAGAAGGAAGTTTGGAAAACTCTTCCCTCTCACTGCAAATCAAGTGGTCCCTTTTTGGATAGTCAATACTGGCATAGCTCTTGGGTAGCAATTTTGGCAGGAGGAGGCTGTGTGGGTATCCGTGTGTGTGGTAATTTCCACATTTGCACCTCTCTAATGTAGAATCCAGCTTTTGCCCCTTTTCAAGCCTTCCTTCTGTTCTTTCCTTGGGTGCCTTGCCATCTTTTTGCTCAGAGGAACACCTTCCTTCTGTCCCCCACGAGTTGCCCTCTGTCCTCTGGAGTCTCCATCCTTGTATCCCACTGCAGGGCTGCTGCAAAGCCAGCCATGTCCCCCACTCACCTTCCCATGCCAGTTTGCTTCTTTCCCTGCCACCACTTTGTCCCCAGTTCCAGTTCGCTGGGGAAGGAGATGACAAGCTGTCACTTTCTCAAACACCCTCTCCTCCATGACTACTCTTAAAGAGGCAGTGGGATAAATGAAATTCAGCATTCGAAAGGCTCAACTCCTCCAGAAAATATTCCACCCACAAGTGGGGAGCTTCAAAATCTATTCCTAGCAGTTAATGCTCCATCCTAAATGACACAGCTTTTCAGTAGTGACATGTGCATTGATCTGCATTACAAAAATAAGAGAAATAGCACTTCGTTTCAGCAGCAGATAATTACCAGCATACATCAGGTTCCCTCCTGCTGATACCCACAGGGTGGAGGGGATGGGAGTGGGCATTAGGTGGAGAGGATGCGGCCAGCTCTCACGTTCAGCCAGATAAATAATATTGATTGGGATTTGTGTGGAAGCTTGGCACACCCCTCCTGGCTGGAGTGATGAGCCACAGGGGGACATTCACTCCAGTTACAGGATTTCACCCCAGTCATGTCTGCCGTGCAAAGGTGCTGGTTAGGCACAAGCAGGCTGGGAGCTGAGAGCTTCTCCAGCCCTTCTCAGGAAAGATCAGAGCCAGGTGGAAGAGTGGGATAAACTATGGGAAAGACATGTAAGAAACCGTCCCAGCTCCAGCAGTGGGGTGCAGCCACTGCAGCAAAAGTGCAGAACTCCCCTCTCTGCCTTGCCTGCCACCCCTCTGCACACAGGCAGTTTGGAGCTGTGGAAGGTAATTCCCAATGGCTGACTGCTGATTTTTGCAGTCTACATGATGAAATGCGGTGCTCTGCTGGGACCAGGGTGTGCCTGAGGTGTTTGAAAAGTGCCCCTCTCTGGGATTTGGCTCTGGGCTCCGGTAAGCAGCCTCTGCTCTATTCAGGTGAATTCAGCTTTGCAGGAGCTTCCAGGCTCCTCTGCAATGAACCTGCCTTGGGCAGGAGACACTTCAAATATCTGTGAGGGAAGGAGTGCCACTCACCAGCCACCAAACGTCTGCGCTGCCCTCAGGCAGGACAAGGGCCTTTACTTGACTCACCTCTCTTCGGGGCAGCTGCCTAAAAAATCACTACTGTAATTTTTCTGGCTGAACCATCAGTACACAAAAAGACCTTCATTTTCACAGGAGTGCTGGAAAAACTGCAGCTAGCAGGGAAAGGGGCTGCTGCTGCCTATGTGGGAGTTTCCCATTTCTCACTTCACAGTCCATCGTATTTTAGAGACGAATAAAACCCATTGGCAACGGGACTGAAAGTGCTCTCTGGGTCTAAGCACGCTCCAGCGTTTTAGCTCCACTGAATTTCCTCTCATCAGTGAATGCAATCTGCCGTGAGAAAGTTTTACTGTCTCTGAGTCCTTATGAAAATATTCTTAGATAATTGAGACATTCCCAAACAATTAAGATAACCAGATGTGTCTGTTATTTGTAATTACCTGAACATGAATTCTTTCTTCAAGAACAGTTCCAATTTTTTTTTTTTTTGTGCTTTTTGAATTACTCCAGATAATGGCTAGGAAGATTAACTCCTCTGAAAAGTAATCTGTAGTTTGTCTCATTCTGATGCAAAATCGCCTCCTCCCAGAATTAAATACTGGGGCTGAAACAATGAGTGAAATGAACTTTACAGTTCTATTGTAGTTGTGATCCTCAGCCTGCAGTGCCCTTGCAGGTGACACCATAGGGTGAACTTGGAGGCTTGAAGTCTATGAACAACCTATGAAGAAGATGCTAAAATGATTTCTTCAAGCAGGGAAAATTGCTGAAGGCTCAGAAGTGGTTTCACAAACCACTTAGTTAAGTAGCACAGTTTGAATAAAAAGGCTTTTGCACATGCTGCATTTGCAGCTTGTGCAAGCTTTGTGCAGCATTTTCATTTTACAAAGCACCTGGCTTATGCTGCACTGCAGTGCCCAAGGAGAGGGAAGTTGAGGCAGCCTGGCAAATCTACAGTGTAGGAAAGACACCTCTGTGTTTGGTCACTCCTTCTTCTGGGCTTCAGTATCAATATTGGCATTTCCAGTCATGACTTTCTGTTGCAAAATGAGTCTTTTAAGTCTTCCCCCTTCCCCACTTCATCAAACAGAGCTTGATTGAGAATGGGCTGTTCACACACCCAGCTCCAGGGTCGGCATTTGACCATCCTTTTTCTGAGGAGACTCTTTCTCTGTTCTTGCTCCTGGTGGGTTCCCTCCTGTTGTGCCTGCAGCTGTGCTCCTATTTCACCAGGACATTGGTTCTGTTCCCATGTAGTGCAGGCTTTTTGATGGCAGCTCCCTAAATTCTGCTCCCTCCCCTGGAGCTATGTGTCAGTGGTCCTTTCTGCACCAGGGGCTGTAGCTCTGTGCTGGTAATTCCTGAATTGGAGTAATTCCCTGCAAATCCCTTCTTCTGGTCATTTTCCTGGCAGTGTCTCTGTGGAGAGACAGGCAAAAGGGCAGCACTGTTGCAGCTCAGGGCAGCTAAGCTGTTTAATCATAGCTGTTATCCTCACATCTTACTGCCCATCTGATACCTGGGCATTGGAAAGAAGAAGGGGGAAGTGTCCAAGTCCCAACGTTCTGGTCTACTTTTGCTCTCCTGACTCAATGGCCTCATGTTTGTCTTCTCTCTTGACAACTTCCTTCCATTTTGTATGTGCTTGTAATTAACAGTGGTGAGATTTGTTCCAAGAAAAGTTTATTTTTCAGAAAAAAAGGAAGAAAAGCAATTCTTGCATAAGTACTTGGTGGCTGGCGAGTTCGATATTAAGGTTTTTTTTCCTTGAAGCTCTTTCCCTGTTTCTCTTGACAGTTTTGCTCTGGGTGCTGTTATCTTTGTTGTCCCAAAGTAATATCCTTGAGTGTGTTAGTCATGTACATAGTAACTGAGACTTCTGTCACTGCTCTCCAGCCTGCTGAGGACTTACAGATCACAGTATTGTCTGGGTGCTGAAAATAGATGGGGCTTGGAGATGGTTTGGGGGACTGGTGAGAAATGCCTGTTTGTACTCCTGCTCATGGTTAGAAGGTTTCCTCAATGAGGTAAAGTCCATCCTCTCCACCTTTCCCAGGTAGGAGGAGCACATGGTGGAGGGTCTGGTTGTTTAAATTTCCTCTTCTTCATGAGTGGAAGGCATCATTGAGTTGTTACCTGGGAGCCTACTCATGTTTTCTGGCATTTTTCATCCCTGGAAAATGCAAGTCAGGATTTCTCGTGCAGGGAGGCAGTGTAGCACTGATTTCTTCACTGGATTCCTTCAGGGCTGATTCTTCTCAATCAGACCATCCTTTTATGTTGTTTTATATTTTATATTGTGCATGTTCTTGTGTTGCAAGAAAGGAACACGCACATTTCTTTTGTGTGGTCATTTTGTGTTAGTCCGCACAAATGTCTGTGGCAATATTTGGAGGTGAACTCTGTGCTGGTGGGGAGAAAAAGCCTTATCTGAAGCAAACCATGTGCTGAAGTTTGCCTTCAGGTGAACTAAGACTTTAGAAAGACTGACTTGGGATTTCAGGAATGGCTTGAAGACCTATAATATAGTAGAGAGTGGCACAAAAGGATTTAATTTTAATAGCATTGTATGTGAGAGCAAGAGGGAGAAGGCTGGAGTTGAGTCACACGGAACCAAAATATAAGGGAAGGGAAACAGAGGGAGAAGAAAACTGGGCTAGGTCAAAAATATTGCAAAAAAACTCCAATAAAAGATGAGCCAAAAGCACAAGGCATGATGCAGGGTGGTAGAAAAGTGTTCGGTTTGAACGTATTTGGTACTGGGACAAGAGTGAGGTGAGAAGGAAAAGGAAAGGAAATTGAGCCTAAAACTACTTCTATATCTACTACTAAAAGCAGTAACCACTACTGAAATATGGTTTTTCCCTTTGAGAATGTGTGAATGCCGTTTTTTCCCTCCAGGAGTTTCTAAGAGCCTTTTTGTTCTAACAGTAAAGGACCAGACATCATAATCCTACGGTGAGCAACATAGAAGGTGTGACTGGAGGTGCCCAGGAAAACAAATCCATGGAATATGTCTTTTTATCAGCACCTAAATGTTTTGTCAGATGCAAGCTGGTCTCAGGAGCACTTCTGCTGGAGCACTGAGGGGTTTGGCAAGGCCAGGAAAAGTGCTTCAGGCTTGGAGCTTCCCAGGTCTCCATTCCTGCAGACTGCTCACATAGCTCCTTCTCTGTCTGTGTCCCCATGGATATAAAAGGGTGGTTTACAGCCCCTGCCTCATAAATGCACTGTGCCATTCGTGCTCTGTTCTTTTCCTATGTGTGGAGGGATAAGGAGGGGAAATTTTCTAGGGCTGAGTCTAGGATGGCCGAGGACAGCCCTGGCCTTGGGGGTCCCACTGAGCCCCCTGCACAAGCAGCATTCAGACCTGCTTACCCAGCCTGCCCTCATCACAAACCCTGCATTTCCAAATAAATATTTTAATAAAAAGGAATTGTGTAGATTGTTAGTGTAGCTTATTAGGTTTTAAAAATTCATGTTTCTAAATTCCCAGTATTATTTTCCCCTTCCTTTAAAGGGAAAGAAAAAAAAAAAAAGAGAGAGAGAGAGGGTGGCGGAATCTCTTTTCAATAAGGGTTTAATTGTCTGTTTCATCTGGAAAGCTCTCTGAATTGAAACTCCCTTCTCCACAGTGCTACCTGAGCACTTCACAATTTTATTCTCTTGAAGTGTCTATTTTACCATTTGTCTCACTTTCAAGCTTTTAGCTAGAACTGGACATTTGTGGCCCGACAAAGGAATTTAAACTAAGTAGCATGTTATGGACTACTTCAGGTGACTCTGCTTGGATTATATCACTGTGACACTGCAGCAGCTAAAGCAAAGGGCATTAACACGAGCCTATTGAATGTAGACCTGCAACTGAGATGAGAGAATTTCACTGAATTTCCCATTGCATCTTTCGACTGACCTTACCCCTGTGTTTGGGAGATGCCTGAACTAAGAGAAATATTTTATCCTCGGGGCTTTTTAAGTTCCTAGAGAAAGATGCTTATGTATCAGGAAATTATATGCTTTACCTGGGGTATCTCAGGATATGGGAATTTGGTTTTCTGTCTCATCTGATTACCAGCTTGGAGCTTAGGTTTGAAAATGGAGTAGGCTTAGTGGCATTAATGATATGGCAGATGGGGCTGCTTTGTAATGGGTGGTGAGGGCAGACACCTGAGTCTGGCAGAGTTTTGCAATAACTCTGAGGGGACAATAATGAACATGAGTGGTAAATCAGTCAAATGACAGATAATTCCTCATGGAAAACTCAAAGAGCCACTGGACTGGAGCTGCTGGAGGTCTGTGAAGCAATAGCTGCTCTGGGTAGGTGGTCAGGAGTACCTTGTGCTGGCAGTCAGAGGTTCCAGCACTCAGAGGTAATTTGGGACATAGAACCCCTCTGCTGCTACTGTCTGTACTTAGGTGCATTGCAGGAATGGCCCTTCCGGTACTGCTCAGAAGGCATAAAATATGCTAAGCAACTGTTAGAGGGGAAGAAATAACGTGTGGCAGAGGTGAAGGAGATGCATAAAAAAATATAGGAGACACTTGTGATGGAAATGTGAAATGTGGTATTTTTGTGTCTGTGATGCTGCAGAGTGCGGTGGCTATGCTGGTAGCAGGGCTGCAAAAGGGTTGTTTTTCTATTAAGGGCAAACAAAATGAGGCCAAAATTTTTTAAGTTGAGGAATTTTGTGGTACTGGGAGGCAAATTACTGCACGCCCTGGTACAAAAGAGCAGGGGTAAACAACACAATGTGCTGGGAGTTGCAGCTGCGTGTGCAGCGGTGCCGTGCATACATTAAGTGCCCGCCTTGTCAGGGTGAGTGACAGCGGTGACTGAAAGCTAGGCAGGAGCTCCTGTCAGCGCCGGGCAGAGTCACAGCGCTCCTAATGACGGAGTCTATTCCGGTTACATCTGACATGGGCTTCCAGAGCCTCTGCTTTGGGGAATTTTATTTACTGTGACCCAGGGAAGGCCGATGAGCTGCTCCATTGGGTGCAAGCCTCCTGCCATGGCACTTAGACAAACTCGTCCATGCTGATTCATCAGGAGGATGGAATTTTCTGCACCCTCTTTCCTTTCTGTATCTTTTTTCCCCTCCTGCTGGACTTTACTGTAGGAAGGACAAAAAGAAAAGCATAGGGATAGCTAAAGAAAGTTCTTGGGTGCTCTGACCATTTGTGAAGTTATTCCATGAGGGACAGTGAATCGTGGAAGTCTGTGGTTTTTTGCCTACAGCTGTGCGTCAGTTTGTGCAGAAAAGGGACTGCACAGCCCCAGGTTTCTCCTTCCTCCCCAGGAAAACCCTTCAAAGGCCAAACCAGGAGATTTAGGCCATGTCCCAGTTTGAATAAGGTAGGTCTGTGTGTGACTTACCCTGGGCTGAGCATATCCAAGGCAGGAAGGTAAACATCCCATTGTGCTGGATTTGATGAAAGAAAATCCAGGAAAACCTTGTGTTTTCTAAGAAAACTGCCAGAGGCAGATTATTAGGTCTGAATTAAAATGCAGACAAGATTCATTAAATTGTTGACCCTGCCCCCTCCAAAAAAAAAAGTCAGGTTGCCATCTTAAATTGACAGCATTAGAGACAAATTATGTGCACTGATTAATAAGTGTGGGCTAAATTATGGCTTGGAGAGCGGGTGGAGCGCAGTGGGAACGGGAGCGGGTGGAGGGAGCACAGGAGGCAAAAGCCACCCTGCCTGTGGGCACAGAGCAGTGCCAAGGGCTGAGGGTCCTGTGGCACCAGGGATGATGGAGGAAGGAGCAGGAGGATGAGCCTCTTCCAAGGAGCCCATTCCCTCTGGGATGCTACTGTGACACCCTGGTTACCAATGTGCTCTCCTGAGACATTGGTGTTATGGATCTGCACTGAGCTCAGGGACTGTGTTACCCATTTTCTTTGGAGTAGGGGGAGCTTTGCATTCAGAAAAGGAAGAAACCCACCCAAACCTTGGATGGGATGGGTTGGATTTAAGAAGTTTAATAAGAAAGAGACTTGAGAAGCTAATTTCTATTACACTGGGGGAAAAATATACTGGCCATTTCAGACAAAAAAGGGAAAAAGCAGGCATAATAACACGTGGATTACTCACGAGACATAATTCTTTGCAAATACTATGACCAGTACATAAATAGCAAAATGAATGTTATTAACATGTTAATTTTACTAACCCTTTAACCTATTGATTAGCCAAACAGAAGGAAACAGCATCTTTTCATGCTTCACCCCCCCTTGCTTTTCATGTAATTGGATTCAAATTCACATCTGTAGCTACTAAACCAATGTTTTCAACCTTTCTTCTACACCTCCCCACCCCCAACTGTTTAACCTCCCATCTCCAGCGCTGGCATAAATGTAAGCCTTTATTTGTGAATATTCCGATAAGCACTTTGCCTCCAACTATATTGTTCAAGTACCAGCAGCATTGTTACAGCTGTAATTGTTACTATCAAGACACAGTTCTTTGTAATTAGAAAGTCAAGATGGTATTCAGCAGTATGGCAGCACAGATTCTCATTTGTTAGGCTATTAGAAAAAAAATGTTTACCGAGAAAACAGTGTCATTGTTTAGTGCTCTTAATTGACCATCTGCCTGGTAAAGAAATGTCCAAAGAAGGATAAATAAGACTATAGTGCACTTATTTATTTATTTTCTTTGTGCAATGAGTAAATTAGGAAAAGCAACAGCAGAGCCAAACTAGACAAGACATTGCTAAATCAGGCTGCAAGTGAAATCATGTCATGAATACATTAACTTTTATTTCTCTCAGTGTCAAGACTCATGTCTGCATCTTCCTCAAAGTTTGTTGGGAAGAAAAAGGAGGCCAGATCTTGGTGGGCACTGTGGAGTTGACAGCATTCATCTTTTAACAAAGTCAAGCATATGCTGCTTTGAGTGCAGCATCTTTGCATGCTCAATGACGTGTTTAATGTCACCTTTCCCACTGTAAATCATCCCTGAGTAAATCCACAAGGGAGATTGGTACTAGGAATTAAGCAGGAGAGAAATAAAATTCATGACCATGTGGTTCTATCTCAGGGAATTTGGTACGTATTGACAAGAGAGATTCACACCTGACGGGGCCGAGAGCTAATTTGTAGTAGGGTTGTTTATCTTCTGCCTGAAAGGAATACTTTTTCATATTTAATGTGCATTTTCCTCATCTCCATGTGTGTATGTGTTTGTGATTTAGCGTGGCTAAGGGTGCATCTGCTTTTGCTGCTTGGCAAAAATGTAGTTTCAAATTTCAGGCTAATTCAAAATTCTGAGTTTTCCCTATGAAAAAGTAAAGGAGGCGCAGTTTGGCCTTCAAAAACCAGGTTTGATGTTTTCATTGCACAAGGCACTGTCTTAGGTAGGGAGTATTTGATCTGTTCTTGCAGCATTTGTTTACAGTCTTGAAATGAGAAATGAAAAAAACCCCAATAGTATTACCATGCTAAGCCAATATGGTAAATGACCAAAATAATCTTTTGTACTATTTGTCTTCCAACATTCCAGGTGGAAATAAACCAGTACATTTATATGTTGATTTATTACAGTGTGGAGTTGGAAAAAAAAAACAAAAAAAAAAAAAAAAAAAACAAAAAAAACCAAACAAAAAACAGAGAAGCAATAGGAAAAAAAGCAGGAAAAGGAGAAATTAACTAAAAAGTAATTATATTTATAAATAATAATAACTTCTCAAAGCATTACCAGCAAGAGGAGCCCTATTTCTGCCTCCTCCCTGGTGACTGTAGGGTCCATGCAAAGCTTCCACCACTCAGATGGTGACAGGGGACAGAGCCAGTGACAATAGTCATGATGCAGGTGGGTAAAATTTACCAATACTTGAAAAGCTGAGAGTGTTTTAGCTATCAATTCTTCAAAGGGAATTTCTCTCCATGAAACCTCTCCTTTGATGCCTTCACCTGATTTCTCAGGTGCGTCATCCCATGCCCATCTGTTCCTATTGACACTCCATCTCCCTCTGGTTGCTGTACTAAATACCAACTCTAACACTTTGTTTCTTTTTCTTCTATGGGTATTCATTTTCATGCACAGGTTTATTTTTTCTTTGAGTTTTGAGGGAGTACCTCAAAATCTTGGTTTCCTGCCTGATGGCTTTTGAGAAGGGGTGGTAGCTGATGGAACCTACCCATCATTTGTGTTAAGAAACCACCCAATGCTTCTAAATTAAGAATTTTCTTATTCTCCCATTTCTGCATATTTTTCACTAGTGTCAACTGCGTTTTTTCAGAAAGAAGTAACACAACAACTTTCCTTTTTTTTTTTTTTTTATTTTTTGCTTTCCAGTAGGGAATATACCTAATATTATTATACCTAATGACTATTATACCTAATGACTTCCATTCAGCAGGTGCAGGAAGGTGAGAAGTGGGCAGAGCTTCTGGGTACTGAACCTTTTTCCTGTCCTAGAGACACACAGAATTATGCGTTCCAAGACTTTTCTTTGATCTCTCCTGACCTGGTACTGATGGAAGTAGTGAGGCTGGAAACCTGCTCAGATATCCTGTGTGATGAGGTCCCCATTCACACCACCCCTTCCTTAGTGCTGGATCAGTTTGAGAAATGTTCAGTAAGGAGTCCTTGCAGGCAGCTTCACAGAGTGTCCCTGTACCTGGATGCCCAGCACTGGGGCTGTGCTGGCACCCACGTGTCACCTTGTCCCTGCGTCCCCCTCTGCATGTGCTCTGGAGAACCGAGCAGAATGAGCAGCTCAGGAAAATCAGATTGACACCAGTAGTTTTAAGCTCATGCATGTCTAGCTACTTGTTCAATTTGTTTAGTCCAGTGGTCTCTTTTATTAGGAGCCTTAGGGTTTTTCTTTTGATTTGGCAGGATGATTATAATGAGAGCTTCTTAGTGCTACTCCACCAGGATATCTGCCCACTTGCTCTCAGCCTCTGCTGTATAGCTTGTTATTAATGTAAAACAGTCAGATGCCCTTCAGATCATTTGAATTTGGGGATTCTATTATAAACATGAAAAGTATGCTGACCACACAAAGCCCTTCATGGTACCAATTAAAGACAGCACCATTCAGTTGGCACTTCTCATGCCGCTGCTTTTTTCCCCTTTTTTCTTCTTTCCTTTCACAGCAAAACCTTTTCTATGGCAGTGGTGGCCCCTCTGCCACCATGCACTTGTGCCATGCCCTGTGCCAGCCACAGGGCACGGCTTCCCTGGCCGGTAGGGAAGGAAGGACCTTGCTCTCCCCTCTTGCTGCCCAGTTTCTGTGCCCCTCAGCTCGTCCTCCATCTGGCTGGATGTGAGCAGTGGGATTTGAGTCCAATCTCTCTTCATGTCACCGTGCAGAGCACAGAGCTGCCTGTGCTGCCCCCAGCAGAAAGCCCTGTGGTGTCCCTTCCCCGCTGCTGCAGAGGCTCTGGGCTGCCACCACAGATCATTTGACAAATTTCATGGTAAGACCCCAGCTTATCATCATTATCTTTTTATTTCAGTCAGTATACCAAGTATTCCTCGAATGTCATGAGTGAAGAGCTGGATTGCACACAAAGTGTCCAGTGTTAAATCCTATTTACATGCAAAAGTTGTGCCAGTTTACCCTGAGGTTAAATCAGTGCAAACCCCTTCTGTGAGGACTCTTCTAAACTAATGAGAATGACCTCCCATAATTTCTTTAATTAAAGAACAACAACCACCTAAATCAAGCTAAAACATGCTTCATATTAAATAAGGTTGGCCAAGCAAATGGGTTTGCAATTCTTGAAGTGCTGACTCCTCTTTTTACACCAGCTGAAGCCCACAGATGCTTTGGACAGATCCAGTGTGAGCCCTGGTTTCTGACTCTGCAGCAGTAAGAGGATGTCACACCTGCCCCTCTAAAGGCAGCACAGGATCTGCCTGTGAGGTGGCCGAGGTCTCTCTCCGACATACACCCTTTGTATTCAGTCCCATGCACCATCTCTGATATTCCACAAATCCATACAAACTGTCTGGATCAAGGCAAAGCATTTTTTCATGGAAGTTACTCCCCCTGCCACCACTCTGTGTTTGTCAGAAAGGAATAAAACTGCACCATATAAAAGCGGAGAGAAAAATCCTTTATTTCTGAAATTTTATCTTCCAGAGGCAGGTTTTCCCTTCCATAAGAGTCTCCATAAATCTGAGGTCTTGTAACTTTGATCTATTCACCCCCTGCCTACAACATAGACTCCAATCCCACCTCTTCCTTAATGGACTGTAAGGAATTGAGGAACACTTGTGTAAGAAAAAAACCTCAGTACTGCTTCCTTATTTCTCTTTTTTTCATTTCTGAAATTAAAAAAAGACTTTTAGAAGCCACTTTGAGGACACTTTCAGTTGTGAAGGCAAGAGCCACCCTCCTTCCTTTCACTGCTGATTCCTGTTAATGCGGGGATTATGTCACTGTCCCTGTCAGTGCTCAGGGGCTGCTGGAAGGGGCTCAAAGCCCAGCAAAGCCAACCAGCAAAGTTACTCTGTTAGGGTGAGCCTGAGTCTGTATCTTGCTGCAACAAAACCTCAGAAACAAAATCGCTGTGATTAATCCCAGCAGAAAATGTGGGCAAAACTGGAATGTGATTTTCTTCTCAATCAATATTATGGAGCTCCCACCGATCTTTTAATAATGTTTTATTTATGGATGAAGAGATACTGAGGTCCCAATATATTACAGTCATTCATGTTTAGACCTGTAAATGAACCCCAAAATAATCGTCATATTTTGTTTCCTGCTCCACGTATACACTCGGCTTACTTGTATATAAATTAAAGATAAACTGCATTTAATCCTGTTAAGCATTAAAACGTGAGCAAACAAATTGACTAACAAAATACAGGGGGATGGCAGAGAAAGAAAATAAGCTCAGAAAATAATTGGTTCTAAGGAAGTTAATGAAAGTTTGTAGCATGCTTTTTATATGAATAGAGTTCAGAAGAGATTATTTTTTGAAGTGTTACTCACAAATCTCCCGTATCCACAATAGATCTTTTGTTAACTGTACCTGCACATTTATTGTGTACGACAGCCTAATAAAATGAAGTCATTTTAATAAACATTGTATCAGAATATCCTATCTTCTATGTGGCACTGTGAATTTCCACTACTGAAGGAAACATTTAACATTCTCACCATTTTAATACTTTTAATAAATATTTGCAATTCCTGTGATAATGCATAATGGCAGAAAAATGCATTGCCTCCAAAATTTATGTGGCTGCTGGCAGGTGGCCATTTTCCAATTTTCTGTCTCGCTAATATACATTTATTATGTATTTCTAAGGGCTTTTCTTTTCAGTATTTGGCTTGCCATAAAATTGCTATTTCTTTTACAAGAGAAAGTGTTTGTGACAAAGAAATCTCAATTGAACCCAAACCTGACAAATGGACATCTGCTGGCCAAGCCAGAGAGGAAAAACATTTGCCCAATGTAGCTCTCAGTTTGATGCCTTCCCATCAGCCACAGCCACAATATGTTTGGATCAGAGGCTCGCATTCTGAGCTGCTAACAAGAATCAGTCCTTGCTCAGTAATATTTCCTGAAGTGTGACATTGTGTTGCACCATGTTACCCATGACACAACATGGAATAACATCACATTACATGATGGGTTATGACATAGGCAAGAAGATGCAAGTTAATTCAGTGCATTACATTTTATTTTGTCTAAATTGCAGGAGCAGAGTGTAGGATGAGCTGTGAGTGGTCTCTTCTGTGCTGGCTTTGTGCAATTTGTACAACAGCCATCGTTATAGTACCTGAGCATCCACCAGCACATAATTAAACCTCTATTGATAGCTGAAATCCTTGAATCTCTCACTAAGCACATATCGTTCTCTGTGTTTAAGTAGCACCATTCATTTGAAGAGCCAGGGAGCAGGGACTAAGTATGAAGCCTAAACAGGCAGTAAGAAGTGGTGAAACTACTAAGATGATGAATTCTTACCCTCTCAATGCAAGGAAGCTGATTTTGTGAAACTCTTTATGGCCTTCACGGCAAAGCAGGGGATATCCTGTATCATGGAGCATGTACTTCTTGAGGATCCTTTCTGGTGGCAAATGATGCTCAGAGAGTGTGATTTGTTATCAGAGAGCTATTTGTGACGGCCAAGATAGAAGGGCACTGAATAAATATCTACAGCTCTCAGGAACTGAAACATGATGGTGCAGGAGATGGAAAGAAATATCTCAAATAGGCAGAGGAATAGTACCTCACTACCAAAGGTGACTGTAAATTCAGTAGGTTTTATTTTTTTTCCAAAGCTGTGAAGCAACAGCATAATCAAAATTAATAATATACTGTATATTAAGTTTTGCAGTAATAAGCCTTGATTAAACTAATTCCTGGAATGATAAATGCAGTCCCCCTACAAAAGTCTACTAGTGTACAAGAGGTTTAATCTCTGATTTGCTGGGGAATTATGGGCAGGTTGCTTCGTAGTCTGAATTTTTGGTTTTCCCTTTACTTGACCTAATTTGGCCCCAGCTCAGGAAAGAATCACTGATTGGAAAAGTGCTTATTGGACTTCCTGTGAATGTTTCAGAGCTTTCCTGAATCACCCCAGGAGATCCTGCAGCACTGGATATGGAGAAGACAAAGGCACATTTTTCACTGATTATCATGGGCTTATGCCAGGACTAAAACCGCAGTTTGGAACTGACAAGGTAGAAAATTTCTGGGTATTTTTTTTAACTGAAAATTTAATGTGTCTAATTCTTCTTTATCAAATCATCTGTTTCTCTCTTTTGAAGCTAATTCAACTGAATTAGGTGCAAACTTTGCAAATTCTCAACAGAATTTCCCAGCTGTCCAAAAAAATTATGGTTAACCTTGAATATCTGCCCAAAAATATAACAATTTTTAATAAGTAGTAGTGCTATATTTGCTTAAATATGGCTATTTAAGCAAACTAACTGTATATTTATACATATTTATTTTATTAAAGCATTAATATGTAGTTATATAAAATATTTGTCAGTGTGATTTATTATAGGATATTGTATAATACAAATAGTATTATATTGAAATACATAATTAATATTGGGGATTCAAGAGAAAAAAGCTATGATTTTTCTTTGCAAAGGATAATATTCAAATATCGGGGGAACAGATGAAGGGCCCCTTTTACCCTCCTCCTGATACTTAGGTAAATGGCAAAGTGTAGATTTTTCTGCATAACTTATTTCTTGGTCTAATTGATTTCTTCTTCCTGAATTTGCAGCCAGTGGTGCCTTTTCAGAAATGCTTTTGCATCCTTGCTGCCATGCAATACTTTGTTGTGCTCAATCCATCTCACACTGGAGACATGTCTGTGCTTTGTTTGCGTTTGTTTTATGAAGAGGAGGACAGGAGGTTTTTGCGTCTCTCATGTTCGATGTGGGTTGATAAGAACCAGATTTTTGAAGAAATGGAGAAAAGCAGATTAAAGATTTCCTGTCCCCTCATGGCCAGTTTTCTCTTAGATTAAATGAAGGATTTGTGAGTGGCACAAGTGAGTGATACAATCATCTCTCTACCAGAAAGTTTAACTGTATCAGTGGGCTGCATCTTAGCATTTTTGATAAAGATTGTCTTCTGAGAAGAATTAATGTATTTCTTACTCCTGCTGCTGATTTCATCCACATCAGTGAGTTTTATTTGCTTGCAAAAGATTTCTCAGAAGTAACTTTTCCTTACAAAAGGTGGTCATTAAAAAAAAAGAAACAAACACCCACAAAAAGAAGCAAAGAAAAACATCTGACGAGAGGGAAAACTGTGGCAGTTCTCCACAAATCTTCTTAAGCTCATACATTTTGTAAGTATTTAATGTGACACCTTGTAGGAATAGACAGCAGCAGGTAACTGCAGTAACTTTGAAGAACAGCTTTTTGCTATTGCTTCTTTTCCAGCGTGGCCCAACAGCATTCCTACCAGAAACCACTTGCACATCATCCCCATTCCTCTCAGGAAAATCAGTATAGATTGGTAATAATGCAGAGCAACATGCAATTAAAAATTAATAGCAAAATGATTACATTATTCTCTTCTAGCAGATAAAAACCCTCTACCCTACAACAAAGGCCTTTAAAGCACTTTGGCTGTTTTCCAAAAGAGCTGATGAATACTGCACCTAGCACTGCTGCCTGCTCTGTCAGGCAGGAATTGCTGGGTGTCCATCGAGGAACTGGGCAGGCAGCAGGGAAGGCTCTGCTCCAATCCCTGTGCCCTCGGAGCACTGGTGGCACCTGCCAGGAGAAGCTGCTCAGCTGGCAGCAGCATGGCAGGGCAGTCCTTTGGATTATTCCAGTAATCTGTGACATTCCAACTGAGAGACAATGCCTGGGGAAGTCGGGAGAGAGGGGAATTCTTTGCTCGACTCCAAAACAAAGGCTTTTGCAGCATTACACAGATTATTCTGATCACAAAAGTATCCTGCATTAGGGCTTTCAGCCTGAGATAATTGACCTTGACATTGCTCTCAGCTATGGGCACAGAACTCTTGGTACAGTGAGCTACCTTGAAGAACAGCATGCAACTGCACAGAATATTTACTTACTACCTTTTTTATAATTCTTGAAAACTCAGCACTGCAAGGACAAGTAGGCAGAAGTGTAGTGAGGGATGGAAGGTATTTTATGTGGATGAACACATGAAGAAGTGATTATGTATTGCTAAAAGTCTAATCCCTGGATAAACTACAGTTTGCTATTAATTCTTTGGACTTGCTTAGCTGCTACTTAACATTTCCTCGACTTAACAATTATATTCTTGAGCTAAGAGTAACTTTTTAACAAAATGTGTAGGGATTAGAAACATTGATAATTATATTAATTAATATTAATGTGAGTGACAATATTTGTAGTCATATGACAAACATAAGGAAAGCAGGGCTTTAATTTTATCAATTCTATCAATGTTTTTAATTGCTTTCACTATTCAATTGTCAGAACGTGTTTTCCTTGCAACAAGGAATGTGTTAAGCATGAAAAGCACAGACCAGAATTAAGGGGAAAGAGGGCTCTGTGTTTGTATATGGTGCTGTCTGTTATCCAGAAGCATATTGAGTCTTCTCTGCGGGCTTTGGATTTTCTCTCTGTTTATTGTAAGTGCCAATCATCTGGAGTAATGGGTTCAGTTTCATTGAGCTGGGTTAGTAGGCACAGTGCCGGTCAGGAGCAGGGAATGCCATTGATTGAAGAGCTGTCCAGATTATCAGATGTCCTTCCCACACCTTCCCATAGGTGCAGGATGAGCTCAGGACAGCAAGGCCAGCAGGACTCGGAAAAGAGAGCTCCGTGTGTGTATCCACAGTGACTCAGATTTAGTGCCTTTGATGGGCTCCAAGTTGTCTCTGGAGGAAGGCAGGGAGCTGCAGCCCATTGGCCTTAATCCTTCCCTGTGCTCCTGTATCTTTATACTGCTCCACCAGCACCACACTGCCGTAAAACCAACACAATCCACCCTCTGCTCCCTGTTGTGAGGGAAATCCCTCACCAGGTCCCTTGCTGAGCACTGCAGCTGCCACAGAGGCTTCCTGGCACCAGGAGCAGGGCTTCCCTGCAGATGTGTCCAGAGCCCTGAGACGCTGTTCCTGCTTGGTGTCCCCAAAGGCTGGGGCTGTAGGGGTGGAGGCCTGAAAGTCCCCATGTCCTGAGGCTGCTCTTAATGCAGGGAAGATTCCCCCTGCACAGAGCCCTCACCACACAGCCATCCAAGAGGCTGATAGAACAAATAATGATGGTCTCCTGGGGCAGCTGCAATAAACAATGCTGCCAGCTAAGAATGGTGCCTTTGATGGCTCTGCAGGCAAGAGCTCAGCCATCTCTCAGCTGCTGAACCCCAGCTCGCTGCTCTCGCAGGCTGTGCCAGCTGCTCCCACAACGCTTCGGGGGCTGCTCCTCCTCTCAGCTTATCCCTCCTCTGCTTCTCCTCAGGACTGCACCCCCGCAAGGCTGTGAGGATCTCACCAGGCGCTGTACAGGTAAGGGATGCTCTCACCCCGTACACGCTGCTTTAGTGACCTCTGGCTTCTCCAGATTACCTGGGAGAAGTTGCTGCTGCCTGCTCAGCTGTGCAGATGTTGGTGTCTACTGGCCTGGGGAGTTCCTCACCCAAACCCAGTAAACCTGGGGGACTTGCTGATGAGGATGAGGGAATACCCCCAGTTCATTTGCTTATTGTGGGCTGGAGACCCTGCCCATGCTGTTCCCCTCCTTGTGGACATGCATATCTGCATCTATGCATATTTTTAGGATGAAACTCCATTTTGCTGTGCAAACCACATCATTGTCAAAAGGCATTGTCAGGGCAGATAGACATCTTCTGTGCTGGTATAAACGTTGCTTCTTCCCTTAAGTCTCTTCAGGGGACAGAGTTCAGAATGAGCCCTTTTGTGTTTGTTTCCCCTACTCTGGGATGGAGCTGGGAGCCTTTGCTTTTTTCCCCATCAGGAAGCACAGGTTTAATGTATCGAATGCACCAGAATTGCTTAATGAGTGCTCGGTGAATATTAATAAAAGTTTGGACGTGACTCAGGCTACAATGGCTGAGAAGTTTGAAAGCTTTGGTTCAAGATTACAGGAGGCTGTGAGAAAATATGGTATCCAGCAGCTAGCATATAGTGTGGATATTTCACTATCCAGGGATCTCTAATTACTAATAATGTACAGGAACAGTATGATATGTCCTTACAATTGCAGAATCCTTTTCAAAGATAATCTTTAATAGTTTATTTGACAACCTGTAAAATTATAGAAAATTATTAGTCTTGGGAATTACAAAAATCCCCATAGTACAGTCAAACAATAAAATTATAATTACCTGTGGGTAATTGAAATTTAACTGTTTTTTATTGTATATTACACATCAATAGCAACATAAGTTCAAGAGTGTCCCCCTTCCCTCCCTTTTCTTTTCCCTACAGAAGTGGGGAAAATGGACAACCCTGCTGGTATCTTGTGAGCCCTTGTCACAGAACAGAGCTTGAACAATTTCGATTAAAGCAGTATGTTTGAGACTGTCATCAGGCCTGCATTAAATTACGTATCTGGAATGTTAAAAATAAAGAGTACTGAAGCTTATTCACAGCTGCCTGTGGTAAAGTATGTAGTCAAGGTTTTTATTATCTTTGAAGTTCTTATTTTTCTCTTTTCTAAAACTTATTGTTTCATCAGACAAATACTTAGCACATTTAAAGACAGTGTGAGCACATGAGCAGAATTGCTGGAGCTGGGTAAGGCATTAGCGTGTTTCCATTCTGTGCTGAGTTGTACTGTTCAGCAGTAGCAATGGTAATTTATCAATTTACAGGAGGGAACAATACCCTTCATTGTCTCCCAGCTCCAAAAGTACCTGCTACAAGGCCCAAAGTTGGAGACCCTCCCAGACCTCAAGTGGGACCATTTACCATGAGCATTTACAAGGCCAGGATTTGCCTTGTCCCCTCACAGTGACCCCACAGAGGCTGCTCAGTATTCAGCTCCAAAACTTCCATGGCTTTTTTCCTAAACCAGGAAAATGATAACCTTTTTTATTTTTTCTTTCTGACCCAGGGAACCTTGATAATGAGACATCACAGCCTGTTCTAATCAGTGAGACCATCCAATCCCTCTTGTCATGTTATTTGTGGTGGCTTCAGAGACTTTCACACCCATCTGAAGGACAAACCCCAAGCTTTTGGATGCTGCTCAGCCAGGACAAACCCCAAAACATGGTATGTTTGGGAATTAATTGTCTATACAGCAGCTTTGTTATACACTGCTGAGATGCACAAAATCCTCTACAGAAGGATCAGACTGGCTACTTTCATTTGATTGTGTAAAGTGCTTTGTGATCATTATGTGAACGTAACAGCACAAGTAAAAATATCTCTGTTTTATTAAGAGTTTCAATTAAAGTGTTTAATACACAGATTTTATTGTGAGGCATCACAAAGACTGAGTGCAACAAAATGGCAAGCCAGGTATTGTTATCATTGCTATTATTTATATATGATTACTGAAGTACTAAGTGAAAACTGGGAAATGGAGTTCCTGAACTCCAAAGAGCTCATAGTAACAGCTGCTTTTGGAGGATACAACAATAGCAGTCCAGCTCTGCTTCATGGAACAATTAATGGTGCATACAGACCAGTCTGGAAATTCTTGATCCCAAATGGGTTTTCCCATTTTCAAAGATCAAAGAAGATGACATTTCAGTTGCAGCCTGCAGTTTTATTCTGGTATCTCTTACTCTTCCCACTGCCTCTTTTCTCTGCCTGTCGATGTGAAGGGCACCCCTGCACTTTAGAACTGTAATGTGTCTGTTTGTCCAGCAAAGCAGCTGGAAACTCCTCATCCAAGTGGTATTTGAATGCCTTTGCAAGGGAGAGATAGTCTGCCTTCCTCACTTGTCCTTCCCATCAGAGATTTTTAAGTGTCTCAGCCTCCGAAAAGCTGAAGTGCAGCTTTCGATTGAGATTTAAACTGAGTGTAAATCTTTCAAAGGCAGAAAGCCCAAGAGGGGTTGTATCATCAGACCAGTTAATGGGCTGAGCTGAGCTGAGCTGAGCTGAGCTGAGCTGAGCTGAGCTGAGCAGAGGCAGGGCTGGCCAAATCCGTGGTCCTTACACCAAAGAGCTGTGACTTTGTGTAACACAAAGGTTTGGTTTTGGCTGTTCCCTAATCCTGAGCCTTGAGCAACACCTGAAACCTACAGGAAAGTTTTTCTCCATCCTTATCTTGACCATTATTCCCTGGCAGATTCCAGCTGCTGAGATCAACACCCAAAAAAACCCCAAAGCTGGGGAGTTGTTGTCCACTAGGATTTATATAGATGGGATGCTTGGAAGTTAAATCTAACCACTATTGTGTACCATAGTGTAAGACAAAGATCAGAAGATAAATTTTCCTGCCTTTGAAATTCCTGCTTGTGTCACTCTCTGAGCTAACTTTTACTGTATTACTGCAGTGAGAAGAGCTATTCCAATGTGAGCCTCTTACTCTGCACTGCAGCGCGGGGATGAAGCTAAGGATGAAGCTAAGAATGAACAACTGTCAGGATTACACCCAGGTCAGATTTTTCATTCTGCTAAAAGTCACTTTCTTGACATGGGAATGAGGAAAATGCATCAATGCAACATGTTAAAAAGGACCAAAAGGTTCTTATTTGCTCCCACCAATATAGAGAGACACAACCCTCCTGTAAAGGAGAAATATTTTCCAGTGAAAACACAAATTTTGACACTGAGTGCAGCATAATGGGAGGGGCTCCTAAAGCAAGAGAGGCTTTAGGGAGCTTCTTAAGGAGAGGGGCTTTCCATGGGCTTTTTTACTCCTATCTGTAGGGTAAGCTCACAAATATTTGGGTAGAGAGGGCTTCAGGCTTCCAAATTAAAAAAAAAAAAAAGGGATTGGCTATTTTTCTTTCTCATGGATGGGGTTGTAAGGTTAATAAAAGAGTTAATCCAAGCCTGCTCTGCAAGAGGGAGCAGCTCACATTTGTGAGACTTCAAAAGGCTTTGGAGTGTCTGTATATGGATGTTGTTATTTCCTGTCAGGGCTATCCCATGAAGATGGGGGCTGGGAGCTGAATTTTGGAAGAAGAGTTTGGCCTTTAACTAAATCAGCTGGAGTGAAAATAAAAAGGTTAGTATAAAATGATTTTGAGAGCAAACTCCAATAAAATTCTGGGTATTTTTTCTATTTTTTTTTTTCCTGTAGGAGTCTGAAATTAAAGCTTAGTACTGAGCAGTGGTGGCTGACCAGAACATTTCAACCAGATGGCCCAGAGAATCTGGTTGGGTTTTTATTTGTTTTTTTTAGTTTTTTAAATCATTACATTGCTTTAATTTTTAAATATGTTAATGGTTTCAAAGAAAAAAAAAAGTCAATTCAGGAAACATTCAGCAAGTGAAAAAAAAAAAAGGGGGAGTATAGTAGGGAGAAAAATGCTATCCTTTTACTGAACAGTTTGGTGGAAGCATGGAAGACCTGGAGAGCATTCTGCCTGACAAACAATCCTGTGTTCAGACAAGGGAGATGTGGCCAACTCTCTTGCTGAGTTTTTACTCAGCAGACAAACATGTTACCGGGGGTGCTGTTGCCCTTTTTTAGAAGTGCAGTATTTGGCACTCGTGGTTTTTAGGGATTTGCTCTGCCTGCTCCGTGGTGCTGCTAGGATGGCAGCAGGCCAGGACAGAGCCATGGAAGACAGTGATGAGTTACAGAAAGGGCTCTTCTCATTGTAGGGTGTCCTCACTGGTGCAGCTGGTGTAGGACACACCTGCGCTGCGGCTGTGGCTGTGCAGGAGGGCTGGGACTCTCCTGGTCCCTCTGCCTTGGGCCCAGCACTAGGCAGCAATTTACAGGGAGAGCTGGGTGTCCATTTGCTTCCAGCAATGAGGGAATGATTACTGCACAGCATAGAAAATTACCTCAGGCCTTGTCAGGCTTTTGTGGAGAAATAAATTCCACAGCCTGGGTTCCTTATATCTTTCCCTGGCTTGGTGTCCCCCTGCACAGCTGAGAGTCCATGCTCAGACACAGAGTAAATGTTATAGTCGATATCCCTCAGCAGAGAAACTGCACTGCAATTTCTTTTTTTCTACTTTTCTTCCTCTTGCACGAGGCTCCTGTGCTACCATCTAACCACTTCCTATAAGAAAATGGCATTGTGTTAAAGTTATATAGTGTATCATATTAAATTTTATAACAGTGCTTTGTGTTTTCAAAAGACTTTGGGGGGAAACGGCATCAATCAGGGAACCACATTTTATGGACTTGGAAGGGGCCTCCTGGGTCATTTTGTCCAAGACCTCTATGAAGCAGGAAAGCTTCTGCAAAATACCTTTCCCATAAATGTATCTAACCTTTCCTTAAAGACACTGAGTGATTGTGCCATAAATACCTCAAGCAGCTAAACCAGTCTGATTGACCTTACGATCAGAAAGTGTCTCCTAATCCTGTATAGGAAGTACAGTTTTCCATTCTTCCAGCCACAGCTAAGCAAGAAAAAAGGGCAAATACACAGTAATGGCCAACAATACAGACTGTGCAAACAGTTTTACTTTCACTTTACTGCCATCACCTACCATAAATCTGGATGTACCCACTGATATCTGGTTTCCCAGTGTAGTGTCTGTGATCCTTGTAGTATCCATCTCACTTTGACTTTTGGAGAGCCACCATTACAGAGTGTGGAAATAAGGAAGATGGACTAGCAGCACTTTCTGATTCAGGAAGCCATTTGAAACCCGATGCTGTGTAGTTAAAGTATTTATTTCTATTCTCTATTTATTAGAATTTGTGAGGTGTTTCTTGTCAGGACCATGAGAGCAGGGGAAGCACAAGGCTTTCTACGCCTCTGTCAAGAGTGTCAGAGAATAATTTTTATTCTCCCCCAATAATTGTGTACATTGAAAAATAAATACCTGGTAGTTTGGCTGTTTATTGCTGCAATAGTAGTGCCTTGTGTGCTGCTCTGCCTTCTTTTTCTCAGTCAGTATTAGAAGAAGTGTAATTTTGGGTAGATGTGTTATTAAATCACAGATACACTCATTGCTTATTGCTTCCTGAGCTGCACATAAACTATCTTTGGCTTGGATTTTTTGTCTTTTTTGTCTTTTGGGGTTTTTTTGTTTTGGTTTGGTTTGGTTTTTGCTTTTTTTTTTTTTTTTGCAAGCACTGAAAGAAGGTGACAGAGCTGAAGGTCACTTGTTCAACCACCTCTTTCCATCAGGCATCCCACAGTTGTACTTCTCCCACACACAGGACTGCTGTAAAATGGGACAGGAAAGCAAGGCCTAGAAGCAAAAGACATAGAAAAGATGAGATAATTTAGAAAGAATATGGCAGTGCTGGGTTTGAAGTGAAACGTCAGTGGCTCTGCATGTCCCTGCCCACACTTTTTTGCTGTGTCTCCTTCATGCCTTGTGCCCTTGTGCCAATTCAGACTGGTACTCACCTATGGGTCTCAGCTCAGTGCTCGTAATTTCATCAAGGCCTTAAATAAGCCCTGAAAAGTACAGATTTTTTTAAGGCCTTTTCTATAGAGTTAACTAAATGCTATCCTTTCCCTGATGTGCAAAGTTGTAAACTATTTGTCTAGTATTTAGTCACACAGAAATACGTGAAATTACACTAGAAATACTCCTCATCCAGTTGTTCAGGGAAGAGGCTGCTGAGGTTTTGACCATTCAACCTGATAGTATAAAACTGCAAAATATCACTGCCAAGAAAAATACAAATACTGATAGACCTTCTGTTTACTGTTTCTATTCTCTTCACACACTTCTTCCCATGGCATCACCAAATCAGACTTCCCTCATCACCAGAGTTGAGACAGCCCCAGCTTACCTCTCACTCCACTCCTGTCTGAAATTCCAGCTGGAAAAGCAGCCCCTCCCTGCCTGAGTAAGTTGAACCCCCACAGCATTTTTTTCCATGAGATCCTGGTACTCCAACCCACATGTCCTCCTGCTGACCTGCTCCAGCCCCTCATATTCCCCATTTTCCTCTCAGTGCCCTCCAATCCCTTCATTGTAAATACTTGTTGTGGGGGAAGAGAAGCATATTTTATTATTTTATGTTGGAAAGGAAATGAAGGCAAAGAGGGCTTTTTTTGTTCTTTCATTGTTGTTGTTATTATTGAGAGAGGATTTGTTTGGGTTTTTTTTTCAGTACAGACAAGTTCTAACCTGTATGGGTGTGTGCTCATAGGTGCTCCTGAAAATAAAAAGAACATCTGCATCACGTATGCTTAAAATAAAAGGAAATTCTATATCATAGAGATTTCCTGATCCTGTTCAGTGCATAAATGCCAATATGGGGTTCTATCTTGCAATCCATTTTGATATTTACAACAGAACATGGCATATCATTTAATTTAAATTTGCAGCATGCTCAGTGTAATTAATGCTGTGCAGTACCTAGAAAATCCTGATTTCTTAATGTGGTACAATGCCTGCATGCTGAGAGCTTTTTTTTTTAAACTAGTGTATCATTTTGGAGCATTAATGGGGAGGCACTGACATTAAACAGGAAAAAAAGAGCCTAGGCCACTTGGTCTTTATGAAACTTCTGTGCAGCTCCCCAAAATATGATGCAAAGTACAGGTTTGTTTTAGAAGAGGGGGAGAGTCAGAGATTTAATTTTCCCTTGACACAGCATGATGCCTGAATAGCCAGACAGCTATTCCTAAATTATGTGCATTTCATTCCTAGGAGCTGTGAGCATTTTGAATGGGCTGTTGTTAAATACAGTACACAAGCATAAATACTCCAGGGAACAGCTAGCTGAAATTTTGGCATGAGCAGAAATCTGATGTAGTATCTGAGCATGTAGTAATAATGCATATTGATTTGTTGGGAGTGCTGGGAGAGGGGGGGATGGTATTCTGGGATGAGGACTGTTAAACTTTAACATCTTGTGTGATGATAATATGCTGTGGTATTTGTGTGCTGTGGGCTTGGCAGGGACAGAGAGGTTCACATGAAGCTTTAGACTTGGAGACTGGCAGGGTTCTCAGTTTTGGAACCAAGCACAAAAATCTGAGTGTGTGACAGAGATATTTATATATTCTATATAAATGAAACATGGGGAAATGGGAACTAGAAGGGGAACGTGTTTGGCAAGAAGGGTTGGGACCAAATGCCTTCAAGGTCAGGATCTTTACTGCCACAGCTGCCTTGAGCTTGGGTGTGAGTTTACCTGCCTTAGGGGGCAGCTGTGTGTTTGATTGGTGCAGAAAGAAGAGAAAGGGGAAAAAAAACCCCAGACAGCATTTCCCTGTCATTTTGCAAGGTATCCATTTCTACTAGACTGTACTATAAAAGCACTTCTCATAGACCTGTTGATAGCAAAACAAATTCTTCAAGTCCTCTAAATAAATCTGTTCCTATACATAATGCTTCAACTTCTCTGTGCTCATCTGACACCAGACAATTCCACCTGAAGAGTAATTGGTCCTGTTTGAACCTCTGCAAGCACTGTGGGAGGAGGGTGGGCACTTTATTGACTTGGATTGATTTTTGTAGGAAGCACATGAGACAGACTCGGTATCCAATGTCGCACCTGGGATACATCACACTTCTCAAGAACATCTGCAGGTCGCAAGGAGGGTTCAAGAGGATGTGGAGGAGGCCCTCAAACAACCCCATACCACCAAGGGGGACCTCTCAGCGTGGTCACCTGGGACCACATTCATTGGCCAGGTGGGAATTTTAGGGGGTGGTGCCATGGCTCTTGTGGTGGAAGCCATCCCGAGCCATGGGCTGTCTCCACAGGCAGGAACCAAAGGGTTATCCCGATGCAGGTTAGGACCAGCATGTTGATCTCTTCACACTGTGGGGTCAGGCCTCAAGAAAGTCTATTGAGATGAGGGGTTGGACATTTCCACGCCTGGAACTGTGTTTCCAGTGCTCTGGTTGTTCGAGAGCGTTACAAGACAGGGCAGTGAAAGGATTTGTGAACTGGCTGCTTGGTTTGTGACAAAAAAGGTGTCATTGATATTAATAGCTCTGAGCTCCAGTACAGACCTAAAAAACCCAGGAAAATGTCAGAATAAAAGGAGACAGAAACAAGATGGCACTGAGGGTCTCCTCACCAGGGATGCTGATTAAGACGTGAGGCGGGGGCTGTCCCGCCTGTGTGCGGGTTTGGCTGGGGAAATCTCTCTCCTCCCGCTGTCTCGCCTGCCTCATCCATAATGAGGGAAGGAATAACTTTGCAGCACACTTTGCATTGGCATTGCATGCTAACTTCATTACTGTTTGCAACAGCCTGTGCAATCCTCAGAGGAAAGGAATAATAACAAAGAAAAAAATTATAATTGTCAAGCACATAGTTTTCATCTATAATCTTCATTTCAGGATTCACTATTCCTGATGTCAATATTTTATAATGGAAGAATGAGATATGCTAAGTTTCTGTTTGATGGAAGTAAATTCAGATTTAATATTGCCGAGGAGCTGAATTTTTAATAGAGCAGAGCAGAGCAGTTTGCAGCCATTGCAGCCCATGTTTGTGGCTCCTGCCGCTCCCTTGTACTGGCTCAGTGATGTTCCCATGACCAGGCAGAAAAATGGAAAGAAGCTGCTCTGGATTTGCAGTGGGGTGACATCACTTTGTCATTTAGCTCTGTCACGATAATTGGGAGTGTCACACAATGAAGCAACATGGCACACCCCCAGTAAATGAAGAGTTTTCAAAGTGATGTACAGCCCCTGTCAACTGCCAAAGCTTTTGTTTGCTCATGGAGCCAGGCTGCATTTCCAGGAGGAAAACTGCACTGGAGAGGCACCCTTGAAAAGTTTGTTGTGAATTGATTTCCTCTGTGGTTTTTTAAATGGAATAGATTCTATAAAGAGGAGAATACCCCCTTTTATCACACACTCCCAGCTTCCAACCTGCTGAGGACTTTCTACAAACTCTTTAGGAATTTACCTCTTTTTGTTAAATTGGGTTGGATCTCATTAATAAAATAATGGTATAATGGAAAAGAGTTTCTAAAATTATACTGTAACCTAGAATTGCAGGATTCAGCTTTCTCTGCCTGAAGAAAAAAATTCTGAAGCATTAAACTTACTTTATCAAGCATTGCACCTGACATGCTCTCATAAATTTTACATACATTTTAACTTATTTTAATATTATGCAGGCTTGGTTTAAAATATTCCCATGAAGTACCTACAATGAAGCTGCTCAGCCATAAATTAGAGCTAAAAAAATACTTGTGTGTCCCCCCCCAATCAATATTTCTTTACTTAAAATCATGTGTTGTGTGTAAGTTAAATTTTCCCTTGCTGAGATACTTTGTATATCTTAATAGGAACTACCACAGGCCCAGGGAGCTGTATTTCTGTAAGGTTATATTTACTTTTTTTTTTTTTTTAGAGGTGTCTTGCCTAAAAGCAGCCAGCAATAACCGTTTCTATGCCACAGTGCAGTTAGGGTCAGGGCCCACAGTTAAACATGAGGCCATCTATCTATCTATATCTCATATCTATATCTATATCTATATCTATATCTATATCTATATCTATATCTAATCTATATCTATATCTATATATATCTATATCATCTATATCTATATCATCTATATCTATATCTATATCTAATCATCTGTATCTATGTGTATGCATATATAACTATCTTTGTGTGTGTGTGTGTGTGTGTGTGTGTATGTATATAGATATAAACACACATTTATATCACAGTATTATAGAATGGTTTAGGTTGGAAGGGACCTTAAAGCTCATCTCAAACAGGGACACCTCCCACTGTTCCAGGTTGCTCTAAGCCCCATCCAGCCTGGCCTTGGACACTTCCAGGGATGGGGCAGCCACAGCTTCTCTGGGCACCCTGTGCCAGGGCCTCACCACCCTCACAGGGAAGGTTTTTTTTCTTAGTAGCCAATTTAAACCTCCTCTCCATTTGAAGCCATTCCCCCTTGTCTGTCATGCCAGGTCCTTGGAAATAGTCTCCCTCCATGTTCTGTTGCAGGCTCTCTTCAGGCACTGGAAGGCAGTAAGGTGATTCCAAAGCTTTCTCTTTTCCAGGCTGGACAATCCAAATTCTCTCAGCCTTTCCTCATAGGAGTGGTGCTCCAACCCTCTCATCATCCTGCTGGCACTCACATGTGTATATCTGTATCTGTATATCTACATCTATATTATTTTTTCTCCAGACACAGCCCTGTAGCAGCCCTGCTGTTGGATGGGCCGCGGCCGAAAGCTTCCCAGTTCCCAGCCAAGGCTTCCCCCTCCTCCGGCCAACACCTCCATGCAGCAGGTACATCCTTGACAGCTCCTCACAAAGTCCCATTTGTGCTCAGATTTCTGAGGCTATTTCAAAGCCCAAGCTAGATTACACAAACATTTGGCTATAGACATAACAGGGCTGTTCTGCAGTGCTGTCAGCTTGCTGCGTCCCAGCCCAAGCACACCCTGCATGTGTCGGTCAGGCCATACTTGGGCAGCACCGCAGCGTGCGCCGTGTCCCAGACACTGGAGTGATTATGTCTGGATGCTCCTTATCTGATGGAAAAGCCGGCAGTGCTGCACATCTGTGCTCTGAGGCTCTGCTGCTGCACTGCCATACCAGTATTTATTTTGTTTCTCCAAGTTAGTTTTCCTTGAGAAGCAGCAGGGGCCTTCTTCAATGAACTGAAAAATGTGTATTGTATGAAGGTCTGTGGAGGGTTTGCACTGTAGTTCAGTGGGCAAATGTGAACCCAGGGGATGACATTTCATTTAAACATTTGGTTTACATCTTTACATGCCAAAAATATTAATGTCTTGACTTTAGCAAACTGAATTCAGCACTTTTTTCTTTTTCCCCTTAAATGAAGTAATTATAGCCAAAATACTCTGTGGGTATTTGTTCTTCCTCCTCAAAGGTGGAGTTTCACACACGAACATTTGGTTTCGGGGCTGGAATTGTCAGTAGCTGCTCACTTGACACTTTCCCGTTAGTTTGTGTTGGAAACCACCAGGAGTTTCTTTCCATGTGTTTATTGTGTTACCCTCAGCCCTTTGATCGGGACATCTTGGATAACAGCAAAGTCTAGCTCAGTGCTGATTCACTATTTAAAAAAAACAACACGTGAAGAATATGGTTTCTATCAAAGGATCTACCAAGACAGTTAATGTAATTTAGAAGCAGAAGGGCATTTATGGAAGTGCATCTGAATGTCCTCTTCACATGTAATTGCATCAGGAATTCTGCATTAACATGCAAGTGCTGTCCAACAGGAGAAAAAAAAATCTTATTTTTAGGTAGAAGCCCTCAGTGGGCAGTAAATTACCCATAATCTCCCCCAAACTAGCAATTAGCCCTGTTTGCTGACTACCTGAATTGTTTCACAGTAGTTCAGCACAGCCTTACCAGTTATCACCATACTTATAATCAGAGATTCCGTGAATGATTCCCGCAGCTCCACATACTGCCTGCCTAAGGTCAGCCATAATAACAAATACATTTTATTTGCTTCTTTTGGCCCCTTGGAGCTGTTTTCTCAGGCTGCAATATGTGAGGAGAACTGGTGCTGCCCCGCTGCTCAAATGGCAAGAATGTGAACAGAGAAAGCAATTCAGAGGGGTAGGTGTGCTTTGGTATTAGTTAATATTCATCTGCTTGTGTATTTGTTATTTATTCCCTTATTAGCAGCCAGTCCTGCTCAGAGAGAGTGAAATTGCTCCCCTACTACTGGGGTTTGCTCTTCAGAAATTCCAACGCTGAAAGACATTTTTCAACATGAGCCTGCAACTGATGAGTGGAAAACTGGAAAGTATGGAAACAAAAACCTATGGGTTTTTTTTTCCTTAAGGCAGCTGAGCAGTTTTCATATCCCCAAATACCCATGCTTAGCCAAAATAGTAACTGAGCTTGGAAAACAGTAGCTACATTGCCAGCTTTAGCAGTAGAAACAATCATGGGCCTACACATGCATACAGCTACAAGCATGCACATCCTAGGAGCAGCATCAGGCCTAAAGAAAGAAAACCAAGGGGAAACAGAGCTGATGAAGGATTTGAAACAGAAAACAGCAATGTTTGGACCCTGAGCATTAAAGGTGTATTTTTATAAGTATGCTGCACACCTTTGTGAATAATGCTTTCATTTGCATATTATTTCTCAGGCAAAATCCAACTAAATCAACATAAGGCACCATTTAAAGCCCATTTTCAATGCTGGTTCTGTGTCACATTACAGAGACAGAGCTGTATTCCTGCCTCTGATCTGATGGACTAGATCTGAGGAATGAAGAAGATGGAACATGCTGAAGAGGAACAACTAAAGAGTGGTTCTCCTTTTCAAGTGCACTCTAGGAAGCAGAAAATGGAAAGATTGCATTTGCCTGGTGCTATTGTTCCAGCTTCTTGTTTCACAATCAGGAATATCAGCTCTGTGAGCAAACTGCCTACAAAGCTACTACTACAAACTTCAGTTCTTCAAAACAACTTGCTTTCCAGAAAAAAAACAAACAAACAAAAAAACCCCAAAACAAAACAAACAAACAAACAAACAAAACCCTTGGGGTTGAGCACTTGCCACCCTTACCACTCAGGCCTTGACTAAGGAAAGTACAAATAAAGTGATCCTGAATTAAGTCATCCTTGTTGTTAGCACATACCTGGCCAAGGCAGGCAAAAGCAGATTGATGACCCAACAAAGTTCACCTTGTTTCATGAGTTGAAAGCTCACACTGTTCCCTGGCAGAACAGGCATATCAGGCCTGCAATAACCGCTTGCTACCTTGCTTCAGTCAGCATTAAACCCAGCACAATATTAACATCTTGAGGAAAATCCAGCTGGAAATGGCTTTCTCAGGGAAAAAAAGGAAAGGGAGGTGACTGTATATAGCACCCTGCGTTTGTTTGCTTACTGATTTCACAGTAATTTTAAGGAACTTAGAATTCCTCCCCTCACCTGAAAAAGTTTTATTTCCAATGTTTTCTGTTAAAATGCAGAGCTGAATTCCTGCCCAGAAAGAAGTGGCAAAGAACAGCCATGCTTCACCTGAAGGTAAATAAATCACCTGGTCTGGCAGAGGTTGGTCTTTCTGTTGGGTTTTACTTTGCAGGAGCTTTTTGTGGGCACATCTTCCCATGCCCAGTGCAGCGAGTGGCACTCCTGGGACAGAGCCATCACTCCTGTGGCACCTGAATGCTCAGAGCACCCCCAAACTGGGATTCAGTGCAGCCCCACTGACTTGGATGTGGGGCAGTTGTTGTGCTGTTCAGGGGGCTGAAGTTGGCACACAAGAGCTGAACTTCAAAAATTTGCTTTAAAAATTTATAATTTGCTCTGACCTTTTTTCTTATTTTTCTTTTCTGAAGCACGGGTAAGGTTTGAAGATGATCCCTAGTGATGTACAGCACATGCTCTGAAATGCATCTCTGCTGGTGAGTGTGCTTCTACTGATGGTTTACCCTGGAAGCTCACTGGGCACATTTTGGAGACTTTTAGCACCTACAAAGTATTTCTAGAAAGAAAACCAACGATCACCAAAATATTTATCACCTAGTCTGAAAAACACTTAGCCAAAAAAATGGGCTATGGCAAGGGCATTTGGCCTTGGATTAATTTCTGATAAAGTTTTAGGAGCAGGCTGTAGGTTTGTGTTCAGTGATGCTTCAATGTAATGCCCTGGCCAGTTCCATCCTGGCCCGCAGCTGCTGGGATCAGGCTCTGCCAAATTCCTGTCACCTTGGGCTTCATTTGCATGTGAAAACAGAGCCCTCTTGGCTTTGTGTCTCACTGAAAAACAAACCACCCAGCCCTCCCTTTGGCCAGGGGAGTGGAGCTGCCTCATGCACTCGACTTTTAAAGGACTTGGACAGCAGTTCTTTACAGCAGCTCTTAAAAAGTTACCAGAGTAACTTTTTTTTTTTTTTTTTTTTTTTTTTTTTTTAACGGGAGGAGCTCAGGTAACTGCTCATAAAGGGCCCACGAGCAGTGGCGAATGAGGGACTCAGCAGAGTGAGTAAATATTTTATAGTTAAGCCCTTAACTAAGGATTTTGCATTTTGGAAGAATAAAGTCATGCACTGCCATATGAAATATTTCCTGTGCATTTCAGCCAGACGGGGGTTGCATTTGCTGCCTCCAGCCGTTCTAACGGTGAGTGAACCAGAACACTTAAAATATTTGCAGAGAGATGTTCTGAACAAATAGCACAACTAACTTCCCTAGGTCACATCCATGCAATCAAGGAAAAGAACCAGCCCCATGTAAGCAGTCTGTGAGCACAGCCACCTCTTGCCTGCTTCACAAATACCATGTCTCAGAGGTAGGAAGAGTTATCCTCCCTCCACAAAAGACTTTGGGATTATGTCTAATGGAAGAAAAAATATTTAAAAATCACAGTCTGTTCCCGGACAATGTGAATGGAAAGGTATGGGGAATTTGTGAATGTCCTAATTAATTAGAAATTATTTCTGGTTTTGGTTGGCAACAGTCATTGAACAGCATCGTTTGATAAGGCTGAAAGTACCTTGAATATTTTTCAAGCCACACACAATGATTATTACATGTAATTTTTAAATTTCCAACTCGTGCATCAATGAAAATCCATGGTAATCCATGTTAAACTCCAAGTACAGTGGAGTAGTACTAGGAGCAGAGTGGCTTCAGCCGGGATCAGACACGCTGCATGTAAAATTGAGGCTCCATGATGGATTTTAAGACTCACCCCAGTTTTATTTACCCCAAGCAGTTTCCCTCTTTGGAGAGCCTGAGGAGGATTTCACCTCCTTTTGGAATTCTGGGGTAAAGTGTCCTTGTACAAAATTTGTTCAGGGTCAAGTTTTAAGCAATATTTTATGCTGCAATAACCACATCATGACAGACAACCATTTCATCAGATAAGAAAAAAGAAAAAAAATCTTCTTCTCCAGGTCAGTACAAGAAGGAAACATGACAGAGCTATAAATACAGAGCCCAGAGGTATGAAAGCTCCTACATTAAATGCAGACACTGGCCATGTTTAAATTTTTTCCCAAACATTTCAGGTGTTAAGACAGAGAAGCAAATACATATATGGGGGAATGGCAGCAGTGAAGGCAGCTTCTCGCTGGTAATGATCCTCATAATTTCTGCCCATTTTTTCAGACAAGTATTTGAAAATATGTAACTGATTTGAGGGATTGAGTTGGGAAATCAGACACATAGATGACCTCATGTTTAGAGGTGGGAGAAGCTGGGAACTGAGGGAACTGCATGTCTGACTTAATTTCCTTTTCCCAGGATGGGCTGAGAAGATTTTCAGGTGACAATTGGAACATTTTAATCCATGGTACTAAAAGAAAAGCCCGGTCACCAAGCAACTGAAGTTAGACATATAAATTATACAGCTGATTTCCAGAGGTGGGCAAACACCCCACAGTGCCCAGCAAAGTCCCAGAGCACAAAATTTTATCCAAAATAAATACTAAAAGATACTTTACTCCTAAATAAAATGAACTCATTAAAATTAACTCAGTGGCTCTTTCTCAATCCAAGAAACAAAATTCCTTTGATTTTTTTTTTTTTTTTGCACCGAGTTGTGCCTTTTTTGGGGGTTGGAACAGGACGACCACTAAGGTTCCCATCCAGCCCAAACCATTCTATGAAAACAAGTTCTCAGCTTGGTGGTTCCCCAAGCCCTTCACTCTGAGGGCTCTGGAGCTGCTAGGGATCCTCCTGAGCCCTGAGCAGTTTTACAAACACTGCACAATGGTCACTTACCACAAATCCCACACTTAATGAGCTTCCAGGTTGGCCTGTTCCAGTGAAAAAATGGTACCACCCCAACTTTAAGATGACAGCACTACAGCAAAGCTTGAGTTACCAGCCCAAGAGGTAGATTTAGAGTATTATGAAAATATATGCATTTTGAAGTGCTGTGAATTATACCAAATAATCCTATGCCTTTTGCTCTACTAATGAATCAAAGCAGAGCTTTCCACATTATCTGCAATCACCATGGAGAAAATGGCTCTCGGTGTACATAGTTTCTGCATAAATAGTGCAGCTCCAGCACATTGTGTAGGTAAGTAGTATCTGATTGCATAATAATAGCAATAATAAAGAGAGAGCTGTCCAGCCTGCACATGGGCCAATTAAAGGATCAAGTGCATGAGGCTGCAGCAGCACTCCTGTCAGGGGAGGAGTTGCCAGGGAGGTGTCCAGCTCACCAGCGTCCTCACCTCCATCCTGCGCCTCCCACCACGGCAAACTGGCATTCAGAGAGCTTTGTCCCTGAATCCCTGCAGGGAAGCAAGGGGACAGTGCAGTATCCACTGTTTTAGAAAAATAATGGAAGTTGTGACTGCAGCAGAGGCAAAACTCATCAGTTTGGGTGAAGCTGCAGTGCCTGTTTCACTCCATGCCCTAGAGCTGCTGTGCTGGGCAGGATTTCTCCAGCTGGAGGGACCAGACCCAAACCCTGCTGTGTGCCACAGCTATGCCTGAGAATTAATGGGAAGCTGGAACAACGTACTTTATGGGGTGACCGGATCATATGTTTATGGCCTGAAAGAGGAGATCCCAACCCAAACCACTTTGTTGGTCTCTAATGGTGAGAGGCTGAATATGAACATCATATAATTCATGCTGGGGTGTGGGTATGAAAGGAGAACGTGGGACAGCCCACAGCCTCAGTAGCTCCCTTACCATTAATTATGGCTAATGGCCCAATAAACGCCTTCACATGCAGTGCACTGCACGTTCAGCCTGTAGGAATCCCCTTGGAGAGATGAGCCAGAACTAAATGTAAAACCCTGGATGCAGAATTCCATTCTGCATTGCTGACATCATTGGCATTAAAGTTGTAAAGGCCCAAGTACTCTGGATGCCTGCGGGCAATAATTCACCCCCAAAAAGGAACTTCTGACAGTTGACAGCAATTCATGGAATATTTTCTGCACCCTCTGCAGAGAAGTGGGTGGTTGTGACCCTACTGGTGCAATGGGAAGGGCTGTTCAACTGGAGCCAGGTGGCTGGAAACAACACCTTCCCTGGGATTCCATGGGCACGTCCCAGCCTGGCCACATGCATCACTAATGCACTGCTGCAGTGGCCTTTTCCATGGGATAATGGCACTGGCACACTTGAGGGAGTGAAGCAGCTCCTCAAGGAACAGCCACTTCCTCTCCTCTCAGCTCTGCAGAAGAGCAAAAGTTCCTGGTTGAGGCCTTGGAAAAAAATGAGGTGAAATGGACTCAGCCCCAATAAAACCTCCCCAAAGACAGGACGAGATACTCTCATATGTGATTGGAAAAAAATGATGGGCAAACACAGCCTGCCTGGACAGGACCCTCCTCCCAAAGAGCCACAGGAAAGGCTCCTGGGTCAACATGAAGCAGCCTGTTGGGATGCAAGAAAAAAACCCTAATAAGCCAAAATACAGCTAAAGACACCTGAGCACAATGAAAAGGGGGTTCTGCAGGGTTTTCCTTGTTCTCCCCCAAAAACACAGGGCAGCAGCAGGACAAGTTGCTTCAAAGAGCAGAAGGAAACCAGCAGCTCCAGGCGCAGGGTGAGTGTGGGCTGCCTTAGGCTCAAACCCAAACTATTTGTGCTGGAAGGAGCTCAGGTTCAGTCCATCAGTGCCTCACCTTGCTGAGCACACAGCTCTTTATTTGGAAACTTAAATATAGAACCAGGGCCCAGATTCAGATAATCAGAATTTTTTCGTCTCTACAAATACCTTCCAAAACACAAGTTATCATGCTGAAACCAATAGTTGCTTTTGTTTTACCTCAAGTTTAATGAATTGACTGAAAAGTTTCTCAGTACCTTTGCCATTAGTGAAAAAAAAATAAACATCTTGTGACCCTTCTTTCCTAAGGAAAAAAAACAGCGGATGTAGGTCCCCTGCCCTGGACACACTTAGATTTAGTTTGGTTCACTCCCAAAGGCCATGATCCAACCAGATATTCAGACACCTGTATAACTTCAACACACTTCTAAGGACTGCTCTGAACTCTGGCAAAGTAGGGAAAATGAATTTTGTTAAAGCACCACTTTATTTCTTTCGAATCTGATTTTTCAAGACTCTTGCCTGCAATGCATCACTTCAAATACTTCCTTCCTCATGCAGAATATTTTAATATTAAGCCAGATATTTTTATATTTTCACAAATTAAATGCACCATGGCTGAAGGTTTGACAGAAGCTCTAATTTGCACATAAAAAGGTAGAACGATTTCAGTTTTGACAGCACAACCTTTTGATTTGTTAATAAAGGCAATTCTTTCTCAATTGTGAACATACTCCCCAAATAAGACAATGCAGTTTGTAGCAAATTAAAAAAAAAAAAAATCTTCCTGGCGTGGAGAATAAACTTTTGATCCAAAGTTGGTGTAGAAATTCAGATTTTATAAAAATAAAATAATGAAATTCACATTCAAGCTTTAGTTGTACCAGAGCAGGGATCAGAGGGAGATCCATGTTCCTGACAATTTCTTTATACACCTGTTGTTGGAAATGTAACCTACCTTCAGTACCTAGTTCATTGCTAGAAAGTACCTGTGGAAAGGGGAAGTAGTTTTGGGGTTGGGGGTGAGAAAGCTGTATGGAAGTGATTTGGGCAAAAATTACCCCAGATTTTCCTGGCCGTGTTCTAATCAAAGTGCAGCCTAAGAACACCAGGATTTCAGACTCTCATGACAAAACCCAAGCACCACCAAGTTTGTATACCAAGATACAATCAAGGCTAAGAGACAAGAGGCCAAACCTTCAGAGTGGCCCCTCTTCAGAGTGCCCACGTCAGAGCCTCCTTTTCCCCTGAGACAGCACAGAGGAGAGTGTGGAGCTCCAAAGCAGTCTGGGCAGAGCCAGCTTAAGCATGGAAAAAGAAATAAAATTCGGATTTGTGATCTGAGATCAAATTATTCTAAACTTTTCCAAAAGCTTCAGCATGGAAGCAAAGTTGAAAGTGCCCAGGCTCCATTTCAGGATATAAAAGGGTAATGAAGCCCCCACTCCCAGGCCTGCCAAGGGCTCAGCTTTTACAGGTTTGGCACGGACTTTGCCCTGGCAGCATAAGTTGAATGGAGCTCCTGCAGGAGGTGAGGAATGAGTCCAAATAGCCTGAGGCACAAACCAGCCAGTGCTGGTGTCACAAGTGCCCACTTCTGGGGTGACATAACCCAGACCCTGCCACGAGGGCCCCTGGGTGCCACCTGTGTGGACACGGGCAGAGCTCCCACATCCCTGGGAAACCTTCCCGGCCAAGTGCAGCCATGGCAGGTGCTGGGCAGTGCTGGAGTTCCTGGGACAATGGGCACTCAGCAATGCCTGGTGCAGCACATCCTGCTCCAGTGCACACTCAGCCTGGACACAACCTGCTGCCATCACTGTCCTACTCTGTCACACGTGGCATTTGGCACAGTGGTCTGAGGCACTGGCCCATTTAATGCAAAACTTCCTGATTTTTGCTAATTCAAAGCTTTTGTGAAAGACATTTTTGTTTTCCAAACAGTGTCCCCTTCTGCTTTTCTTTGCTTGCATCTCACCACAGTTGCCTCCTAATCCAGTGTTGGTGAAACAAGGCTGAAGGTATTTTGGTCATGTTTTCACACTCCTGATGTACACTTGCCTTGTCTCCTTCCACTTTCCTTCTGACTACACTCTGCTTCACAAATGCAGCCATCTGGCACAACATCGCAGTTTTTTCTGTCGACACCTGAGTAATCAGAGCCCTTTTTTCTCTCTTTTTGTTTTCATTTTTTAATAAAGCAAGTGCTTCCAACTCCAGTGCCCGGGCTTATAACAGGCAAGCCACATGCCATTAATAAAAAGCAGCAGAAGTGGGAGGTCACTGGTATTAATGGTAGAAAACACTTAGGGTGAGATGAGAGAAAACAATTAGCACCCAGCATTTTCCAGCTTTAAGAGCTTGGGAAACAAACTGCATCTATACATTGTCTGTGTGAAACACACCTATAAAACATTGATGGCAAAGCTGTGGCCCCAAGAGTCTCACCACACATTGCTGTAGGGCCAAAGCTGCATTCCACGAGTTTATTGTCTCAAAGGACCCCCTCTCAGACTTACTCTCTCATGCCACATTCACCTTTCCCATGGCAGAAATAAATTTGATAACATTAACTTGATCTCCACCTGGCTGCCATCTCCTACACATATCTGATCCTACCCCTGAACTCTGTCCCCCCTGTCACCCCACAAGCCCGAGTGATCTGGACACGCTGCACAGAGATGTATGAGCCATGGAGCAGCTGTGCCACAGGGAACTCCCAAATCTCACCTTCGGGCACTGGGACAGCTGGCAGGGGACAACACACAGGGGCTGCCTCTGCACCTTCCCCACACTGACACCTCGTAATCTGCAGCTCCTCTCACTGCCCTCACTGCAGTCCTTCCATGCAGCAAGAATTGGGTCCCACCAGCTTCAAAAGGGCAGGATGGGGACAAGGGGCAGGGCTGCAGTGGCTGCCCTGTGTCACCCACCTGGCCACTCCAGCACGGACCAGCCATGGCAGCACCTGGAACGCAGACACAGCTGCATAGGCCCCATCATTCCCATTGTCCCAAAGCACAGCATCAACAGTGGAATTTCTGCTATCAGTACCAATTGGAAAGTGCCATTGATAATGTGCCAGTACAAGTCAGTAATGTGTAACTCTACAGACTGAGCCTGCTCTGAAATCCCTGCTTTTCTTTCCATTTGTTCCAAACAGAGTTTCCCAAAAGACTCTCATCAGGCACAGGCTAGGCAGCCACACTGGGCATTGGTGCCACATCAGCTCAGGGACTCTTTACTTTGCTGGGTGAGCAAAGAAGATTTTCTGAAACCAGCAGCCCTGTTCCTCTGTGAGCAGCCAGCAGGGGCCACAGCATCATTCTGGGATGAATTTACACCATATGGAGATGTCAAATGGGAGGGAAGAAGTTTTACATAAAAAGCTCAATCTAGACCCCATCAGGACCCAAATGCAGACTCGGACCCAGGCCAGGACAATCTGGATTTTGTGAGAAATACCTGTTTTCCAAGATGCAGTCACCTGGCAGATTCCCTTCTTCTCTTTCAACCTGGAAAGAGAGATGGAGCAGTTAATGGGAGAATGGAAGACCATGCAAATTACAAGCTCTGTGGAAAGTTTCTGTGCAAATAACAGTTTAACACTAAGAAGTTAGGTTAAAATGGTTTCAAAGTCTGAAATTAGTTACATTTAAAACTAGCAGCATATGCTTTTATTGTCTCTGATCTAAAATATAGTCCCAGGAGGCTGTGAAAAGCATGCAAATTACAGAAAGCTAATTTGCTCCAACAGCGACACCTCCCATGTAGTTGGGAGGTCTATTAGACCCAATGTATTCTCCATTATTTGCATATTAATAGCACCTGCTGAAATACTTTGGGATTTACTTTTCTTGCCAGCAGAGGGACGAAACAAACAAAAAATTTATATAAAATTCCTTTCATACAGATTTGATGAACAATATACTATTGAGACAGTGCAAATAATGCCAAATTATTGAGAGGCAATGGGGTAGGATTGCAATGCCATCTGTGATTTTCATAGAAACTGGACTGCAAGTCTGCTTCAGGAAAAAAAAATAAATATCCCAAACCAAAAAATCCCCAAACAGCAACAACAAAAACCATCTCTGGAAAGCGCTGGGTAATTTGAAATCGTTCACTTGGCTCAAGTCTGAAGAATGGAAAAGTTGAAGTAAAGAAATCCAGACACAGCAGCAAAAAAGAAATTAAAAACATGACAAAAAAATCCTTCACGTCCACAAGCTCTGAAAGCAGAACCCCCCAAAGTGGACCTTGATTAAAAATCTACAAAACCCCAGGCTTTGATATTAGCCAGGCCTGCAAGGCCTAGTCTCCTGCACATAAAACAAAAAATAAATTAAAACCAGCTCCAGCCTGAGATTTACTTAACAAGCCAAGTTCCAGCTTCTGCTCATGACCACTGCTTCCCCTCCTGGCTCCTGAGCTATAAAAAAACCCTTTTACATTCCTATAGCTCATCTTCCTCAGGGTGAGGGCGAGAGCAGCTTCCTCTCCACAGCAGCACATGGAAAAAGCTCCTTTGGCAGCGCCAGGCCCAGCCAGAGCTGCGGGCGGGATGTGCAGAGGCTGCCTCTCTCTTCAGAGAGCATTTGGGAGGCTGACCAGGGAGACAGCGACATTCCCTCTTCTTCCTCTTCTTCCAAACAGCCAATTGGCGTTCCTAAAGAAACACCAGCCACGTGCTCATCTACCCCTCAAGGGTTACAAGGGGCCTGTGTTTCTCTGGATTCCCTGTGCTTTAATTCTGATTATGCACCCTCTTTTGAAAACAGGCATGGAAGGGCCCACCACAGTTACTCGCTGCTGTTGTGCCAAATTCCTGTAGTTTTTTAACTACCACCATATTCCAAAACCAAGGAGGCAGTTGACTTTGAGTTAAAATGTTTAAATTGTTCTCTACACATTAAAAAAGTAGTGAAAGAGAATTTCATGCAGGACAACAAAGCAGGGAAAAGTGCAATAGGACAGCCACTGACTCCATCCCTTGGCACTGTGTTACCTGTGTCAAGGGAGTGGAGAGAAGGAGGGAAATACAGTATTATTGGGAAATAAATTATTATTGGGAAACACATTATTACTGACCCCATCACAGACAGAGCTCAGTGTGTCTTTGGTTTCTGCACAGCCAAGTGAGACTTCTGAAAAACTTGCTCAGGGTCAGTGCTAATTACTGGAGCAGGCAATCAAACATTCCAGCAACCAGGACCCCTGAAATGCTGCAGACAGGAGCTCCCACCACGGCCTCAACAAATGCTAATTCTCGTTAATGCCCACCGGCTCCTGAATGCTGCAGCACTGGTAGGGATCACCATTAGCTGGGAGATAATTAGCAGTAAGTTGTAGGACTACTTAAAGTTGCAGGATGGCAACCAGATGCAATCCAGAGATGCACTGCTGGTGATAATTTCCAGCACATTTCTGCATAGTAGAAACCTCTAAATAGCTGGAAAGAAAAGGAGTGACCAGAACTGTTCCTGGGAATCCTCAGCGCTTCAGGGCACAGAGAACCAGCTCAAAACTGTTACAAACGGAGCCCCAGCAGATTCTCGTGTTTGGAGAGGTGAAGCACTGAGGGGGATCTGTCCCCTGAGAGACAGGAACAGATCTTGCCCTGGAATACAGCAGGGCCTGGAGATATGTGCTGGTGCTGTCTGGCTAAAAAAGCCCTGTGCTGCCCACAGCTCCTCTGTGAACTGTGCTCCCAGCCAGAGAGAACTGGCCATTTGTAATGACAGCAGTGAAAATAAAAATAATAATGATTTTAAAAAGCCACGCTGGAAAGCAAAACCCAGGCCATTCCCTGTTATAACAAATTACACTGGATGCTCCTTACCTGACATTCCATGAGCAATTAGCAAACAGAATTCTCCACAAATGCCTGTATGCCCCAGTCTCCTTGTGGTGTTTTTGGCAGCCACATCCCAGTCTGCAGTTTGCCATCCAGCTGCTTCCAAACCACAGCTTTTTCTTTTTCTTATTTCCTGATGAAGTTCATGGCAGTCAGTGTTTTACCACCTTCATGCTGGGGAATAAAAAACGCAAGAGGGAGAGGATCAATATATACAGTGTGTTTATATTCAGTGAGAGCATGTTGCAGAGTGGGGAGCTGTGATGTGTGTGTTTGCATTGTCTGAGAAAGGCACTGCAGCTAGAAAAATTAATGGAATATCGGGACTGTCTTCAGTGACAAACTTTCACCTGGTAAGTTACAGTTCTTTCGTAGGAAATGATACCTTGGACTGCAACTTATTTGTGAATCCCAGGAAAGACAGATCACTGCTTCTTCATCAGGACTGCAGGACCTGATCTATAAAAATTTGGGCCTCAGCAGGAGGTTGTCGGAAAGTGTGATTTGCATTTCAATTTTTAGTCCACCACAACCTTTAAATCTTCCTGCAACCCCATCACAATGCAAGTTTTTGGTCTCAGTGTGCTCAAAACATACATTAAAAAAAAAAAATCCTGGTACAATGGCAGTCATTTGCTAATGGGACAGAAAGTGGCCTTTATGTTCAAATTGTTTTGCAGAACACTATTACATCAGAGTCTTTCATCATTTTATGGGGGATCGAGTCCCCCAACACCATCCTTGGGGACCCCATGTGGTGCTTGTCACTATCATTCCACTTGCACGAACACCCTGGCCCTTTCAATTTTTATCTGCCCAGAGCCCAGAATATGTTACATTGTTTAGGTTTTGTTCTGTATGAAGAACTCACAACAAATAAAAGCCACTTCCCTGGAAAAATGAGCTTGTGAGTGACAGTTTAGGGAATTTCAGGCAGGCCCCCTTTGCAGGAGGGGCAGCAGCTCTGCCATCCCTCCTGCTGACTGATGACACTGCTTCAGCCCATCCTCCATGGAGCAGCCACCAGCACTGGCACCAATGGCAGGATGCTCACTTATTTCCCTAAAATACTGTCTGGGTCAGGCTCAGAACCCATGCACACGTTGGAGATGAATTATTCATGAACAGGAGGGCTTCCCTGTGCTGCTGCTGAATCAGGGAAGAGGCTTTGCAGAGAGAAGGGGAAAATCCAACCCTTTAGCCAAGGAAATACTCCCTGGAACACTCACAGCCTTTCTCCCAGTGTCAGACGTGGGTCTCCATGCCCATCCTGGGAGCTTGGGAAGGTAACTGAGTGCTCAGATCTGTGGAACTGGGTTATCAATGTCCTGGAACAGCTCAGCTGCCTCTCCTTGCTCCACACTGAGCCAGGCTTTGTCCTGAAGAGCTGCACACGGCCACAAATTCAAATTTGCTTTTATTTTGGTGACTGGATACCTGCTTTCCTATTTGTAGAATATTATTGCCACTTCCTCAGGTATGGTGAGACTCAGCAGCCCTTTCTGGGTTGGAACATATTGTGCAGCTAATCAAATTTCAGACTGCAAAGCTCATAGCAAGGGTGCAGGAGTGTGTGCACCACATCAACATCCCAGGTGTGTTTCCAGGTTTCCTTCTGCTTTTGCTGTTCCTTGGGCTGGTAGGAGCTTTCCAGTGGCTTGAGCAGAGACAGGCTGAATGAGGGACATTTTTTGTACCTGCTTCTTAAAGGCATGTTGGGGGTTGTTTTTCCCTTTTCTCTCTGTGGAATTTTCCCCATTGTCATGCTAAGTTACCTGTTGATTAGGCCCTAATGACAGGGGAAAGGAGGGAGGGGAGGGAAGAGAGAAACCCCACGAGATTCAAACAGCCAGAAGAGCAGACCGAAGGCTCTGGCTCAGCCCATTTCCCCCGCGGAGTTCGGACGAGAAGGACGATCGCCGCCTCTGTCCCATCTCTACCATCCCAGCGCCGGGATCCATCCTCACTGCTGTCAGATCCTGCCCGGCTGTCTTCTCGCCTTAACCTGCCACCATCCAGCACTCTGCTGAGCATCGAGACTGACACCGTGAGTGGAGGGCTCTCTCCATCTCTCTCTCCCCCTGGGACAGCGCTGCCATCACCCCCAGCCCTCCTGCAGCTCTGCGGGACCTGCCCGTCCCCAGCACTGGGAACTGCAGCTCAGGGAAAAGGTGCCTGCAGCCAAAAAACACTGGGACTGAGTTACTGTTCTGTTTATTGCTAATTTCATAACTGTTGGGTTTTGTTTTTTTTTTTTTTGTTAGACATATTAGTAAAGAACTGTTATTCCTATCCCCGTACCTTTGCCTGAGAGCTCCCTTAATTGCAAAATTATAGTAATTTGTAGGAAGAAGGGATCACACTCTTCATTTCAAAGGGAGGCTTCTGCCTTTCTATAGCAAATACCTGTCTTTCAAACCAGGACAAGGCACTTCCAATTCCTCTCCCGTCTGTGTTGCCATGCTGGGGACCAGTGATTTTTTTCCTTGCTGGCATTTGCAAGATTGCAGCCCTTGGACTGAACTTTCACCCACCCTGCAATGAATGGAAACCAGATCTCCATGTGGAAGGTTACAGCCCTTCCTGAAATGTAGGGTGAAGGTTCTGCTCCATAAGGGAAAGCCACTCCTGTACCTGAGCATCTTTGTCCAGAGAGATTTGTAGGGGTGGTTCTAAAGGATAGTGAGACACTGACTCTCTCAGCTTTCTGACCTGGGACATCCCCAACAGCCACTTCTCAAAAAACTTGCTTCTGCTCCATTGAGTGTCTGAGAGCCCAAGTTGGAATATTTCAGATTGATAAAACAGTCTGGTCCTGAACTTCCTGCTAAAAATAAATAAATTTTCACACAAAAGCAGGATAAATAATTTTTCTTTTCTTTCAGTACACATGTTGAGAGCACAGAAAGCAGTCAGAAGCACAACTTTTACCAACTGCTCTGCTGCTTAACATCTCTGGCATTCAAAACATACAACTGTGTTTGTACTACATTTCCCTAACAGCTTACTTCGAGGCTAAACACATGGCGTTCTGCAGAGGTCTTCTAAAATAAGCTTATTTAAAAGAGCAAGGTCAATGCCCAACACATGTCAGATTCTGTGAGCAGAAATCAAAGAGTTCGGGGCAAATGGGATATGTCAGGACTCCGTGGATTCCCATGCCAGGCTCTTTTACCTAGTTCACATTGCTGCTGCCAAAACCAGTAACAATCTCATCATGTGGACTTCAGCTTTGGAAAAATGTATTTAAAAACCCCAGTCTCTGCATGCAGGCTACTCAGCTCAATAAAGAAAACTAACACACAGATAAAAGTGTTTACCTGGACATGCTATTTATTGTCCCTGCAACTGTATTTTTCTTTTAATGGGACATGTGCTGATTCCATGCTTCATCCCCAGGCTCTATTAAAATTAAAGTAAAAGCATTAGTAATGTAGTTAATTCAATTTATAATATGACCATCAAGTCTAGAGAAAAGAGAATTTTAGACTAGAAATATATGTATATATGTGATTTAAGGATTTTTTTAAAAAAAACATAGTTCCATTTTGATCACTGCTTTTTTTATTATTATTTTAAAAGGAAAAGTTTTTCCTGTGTTCGGATAAAGTATCTCTGCCTGGTCTTTTAAACCCGATCTTGCAGAATGATATTTGTGATTTCAGCTAAAATATGCTATTGTCACTTTAGCCTCCCTCTTTGGTATTTTAAATTGATCCTGATGGCTTTGCCTTAAGTGATTTGTGTCCCATAGTGAATCCCTGCCACTTACAGCACCTCCCACTATTGCCCTCCCGAACAATCACTCCCGATAATCGCTCCTTCTCCCCACCCCCTGAGTCCTCACGCTGCTTCAGGCTGCGAATTGTTTGCCATTCCCCATCTACAACTTATGGCTTGCTCTAGCACACCAAGCCAGGCACTGGAAGAAGGACCAGAGCTGCACGGGGAAGGCCAAACTGGTGCCTCTGGAGGTGGGGCTGCATCTCTCCTTTCCTGAGGGCAAGGAAGGGAAGAGTGGGCTGGGACTGTGACCTCCCCGGAACCTTCCTCAGTGTGGGGCCGGAGAGGTGCTCACCCATCCCACTAGGCGCTTCCCACGAGAGCTCTGGGAGATGGAGAGCATCCCAGGAAAACCTGTCCAGGAATGCCGAACTTCCACTGGAGACTTCCCCCGAAAAGATGCCACCAGGTTCCCCCGAAGAGATCCCCTCCAGCTTCTGCCTGGGAGCAGCCCCTGCCCCACTCCCATCCCTCCACACCCTGGGGGGCTTGGGGGGGGGGTGTGGAAATCCAGGAGCCTTCTCACAGAAGCATCTTGTCTCCTTTGCCTTTCATGGATCTCATTATTAATTGAAGAATCATTTAGTTTGCATAATTGTCCTCTGCCATACATAATTCCAACCTTTCTCTTTAAATTGGCTTATTAAACTAAACACAGTCTTCTGGTTTTGTGGCTCCAGCTATCAAAGCTTCCTAGATGGACAGTCAGGGTGATGGGAAGAAAGAAACCAAACTAATAATATTAGAGAGCGTCCTTTTATGTACATTTATGAGATCTACCAGCAGGTGACTCCATTCTAAAATATCTGTATTTTCATAAAACAAAATTCTTTCTTTCCTACGCTCTGAACATCATCATGATGCCCCCCTCCATAAGATTTAGCACTCTGAAAAAAACAGTGTTAAATAAATAGCACTTTTGCTTAAGCTATGAACTATTTCTTTTTTAATAACACATGAAATTGAATTAGAGAGATTCAGGGATTTCCAGAACTACCTGATGTGTTCCTGTCTAATCAGACCTGATTAATTCAAATCAAACTGCAAACCTCAGTTTTATTTTGCTTTAAAAACTCCAGCTCAACAACAAATCAGCAGTATGTAGATATCACAGAGGCAGTTAACAGGAAAGCCTACATATACTGAGCCTCGTAGAGTCAAATGGATATGATTAAACATTTGGCATCATTTATTAATATTTTATATATTCAAATATATACAGAGGGGATGGGACCAGACAGGCTCTTCACCAGGGACAATTATATTTATGCCTAAGAAAAGCAGATCCGGCTCAGGTGTCAAAGGATGTTTCTTCAAAATAGAAAAATTATTAACAAATAACAGGGTTATGTGGGAGGGTTTGTAACACAGAACTGCACTAAACCATGCAATGATCTACACAGATAATCAAAGTGTTCCTGACATGCTGAGTGCAGCAGAATAAATTAACATAAAACAAAATAAAACAATCCCACAAATGCAAGATTACAAATGCAAAAGAGGCAGCCGTGCAAGAGGTATTCCAGAGATTTACTGAGCTGTTATTGCTGTGCAGTGCATTCGGGGAGGCTTCCAGACCTGACCAGTTTAATCCACATCAGAGCAGGGACAAGCAGGGTCGGGAGGCTGATGGGATTTGAGCACTGGGCACAGCTGTTTTCCTTAGGTGCAATCCACTTGTCACTGATGGTGGCACTTTGCATTTGCTGTGTGGCAGCATATGTGCTTGCCACATTGGGGAACCTATTATATCCCTTCAGCCTCCAGCCCCTTCCCTTCCCTTCCCTTCCCTTCCCTTCCCTTCCCTTCCCTTCCCTTCCCTTCCCTTCCCTTCCCTTCCCTTCCCTTCCCTTCCCTTCCCTTCCCTTCCCTTCCCTTCCCTTCCCTTCCCTTCCCTTCCCTTCCCTTCCCTTCCCTTCCCTTCCCTTCCCTTCCCTTCCCTTCCCTTCCCTTCCCTTCCCTTCCCTTCCCATTAGCTGCATGTCCATACATCCCTCCACACTCTTGCTGCATGGCAGTGCCTGCTCTGTGCCCCCTCGGCCTGCTCCCACATTAAAACCATCTGTAAGTGGCACAGAATTATTCTATATATTGCCAAATGTACATACATACAGGTGCATATGTAAATATTTATATATACACACACACATGCAGACATGCTCTGTAAGGAATCGTGTCTATTCCATCACTTATCTGCTCAGAAATATTTTTGCTACCAGAGAGAGCTCACAGAGATAAGGAAAAGCTGAAGAACATCCAAGGAAATCTTTCAAACGTGGTGTGAACCCAAACTAAAAGTGAAGGTGTAAAAAGGGGAGGGGATAGAATCTGTGCTTGTGTCAGGCTCTGCAGTGTAACCCACGGTCCTGCCCAGCACAGACCCATTATTCCATGTGGAATTACTGGCTTGCAGATGAACCGGTACCTACCCAGGCAGGCAGTTCCACATTTCTGAGGCTTTGCACTCACAGTGGCACAGCCAGGACTGACTGCAGAGCCCAGCCTGGCTCAGTGTGGAGTCACTGCACACAACAGTTTAGCAGAAATTTGTCTCATTTTGAGGGGCTGCACTGCCATACTCCTAACTCCACACACACAGAGTTTCCTACCAGGATGCCAGGACAGAGGGAAACCTCTCCAGTCTGGGCTGATGAGCTTGCCCAGCAAAATTCCCATTTAAGCAGCGCCTAAGCCTGATGGAGGCTCTTCCTCAGGCTCCCTGCAGCCAGGACAGGAACAGTTCCAGATAAAAGAGCTTTGCACTCCTAAAGAACATTACAAATGTCACTGCCTCTGAGTCACATTTTCATAGCTATAACAATGTCCTGGAATTCAAGTAAAGCCAGATCTCTTCCTTATCCCCCTCCAAACAGAGCATCCCATGGTTTGGGAGCTTCTCACCTGGACTCAAGGATACGAGCCAGTCTGGCAGAGAGGCACCCAGGACATGCAGATCCACGTTCAGCTTTTTATTTCCACATCTATGAGCAAGTTTTAAATTAAAAATTCGACTGATAATAAACCTCCAAACTCTAATTAAACTGGTTCTTAAAAAAAACCAAAAACAACAACAACAAAAAAAAACCCAAACAAAAACAACAATACCCCAAAACAAACAAAAAACCCAAGCAAACAAAAACTGAACAACAAAAGAGGAAAAACTATTCACCTTTGGTCTGCTTCTTTTTTATTAAATATATCTTCTAGCATTTTCTTAAAGTCTCCTCCCAAGGAAGCAATCACAAAAACCCATTAAAGTTATTTTTATACCATGGTGAGAACACTGAATTACCTTCCTGGTGAAGGGCCTGTGTGGCTAAGTGACACAGCCAAGCCTTGGTCTGCATGTCCCAAACACCTGCTGGGTTTTGCTGCTTTCGAAGGCAGCAGTTGGGAAAATCCTGTTCCAGCCATGGCTGGGGTGGGCTTCATCCCAGGGAACACCTTTCCTCTCAGCAGCTCAATCCCTCACCAGAGGATTGTCTTGCTCAGCAACAGGTCAGGCCAGCAAAATTCCACACTTCAGGCTCCCTGAGTGCCAGTGATGGGGGACCAACCACCCCTGGCTTTCTCTGCAGCTCCATTACATTAATGAACAGCATTGCATAAAAAATTACTGCTGACAACTAAATCCTTTCATAAGTCAGGATGCTTTTAGACATGCCCCTCCAGTCTCCCACCCTCTGTTACACATAAACAGGAGAAAAGCTAAGAAACACACAAAATTCAGGGCAAATTTGGTCTTTTCTCTGAGGCAACTATTTGTGAACCAGCACAGAACAGTCTGCTCCCTTTTGAGGCACTTTTGAGGCAGCTGACTGGACAGACAGGGAGAGAACATCTGCACATTGGCCAGAAACATGTTTTCCACTGGTACCTGTTGCTGCAGGAGAATTCACAGCTGGATCAGGAGAGGTGAGAGGATGGAACACTCCTGTCTGGTTAACATAAACAGTTACACTAAGCACATACATTTCGTACCATCCGGCTGCCCTCGGCACCACCAGGAATGTTAAGGAGGTGGAAGGCATCCAGAACTCGTGGCTTTGTCTCCAAGGAACAGCCCGGGGGGAAGATTTTGACTTTTTAACTGAGGCCATCCCTGGCAGAGTGACTGATCCTCAGCACTGCAGTGGTGACGGAACACCCGGAGGCTGCGCGGGTCCCACTCGGGGGAATGAGCTGAGGATGTTGAGCTCTCCTCTCTGTGCTCTGCACATGTGAAACACTCTATGTTCCAACAGAAAGGCTCTGCCTTTTGGGTGACTGCTGTTCAGCAGCCCTCAGCCGCACCACAGCAACAAAAACTTTGCAAACTCCTTGGTACTGAAGCAGCAACATGTAACCCGGGCCGAGGTTTTATCAGCCGTGAGATCAGAAGGGGAGCAGCACTTGTAGTACATGAATGGCCAGCTCAACTGCTCGGAGGAAGGAGCTGATTCACGCTGCCAATGCTGGCTTTTACACAGATAATAAACTAGACTGGCCATTCTCCTGACATCACACTTCAATCAAAAACTTTCTCGCAAAATGTCACTTTCAAAGTTGCAGCTTTAAAAAAAAAAAAAAAAAAAGCCTTTATAAAAAATTCATGGCCACAATGATCTGATAATGCAGCTTTCTGATACCAGCAGATGTTTTGTCTAACATGTTCCCTGAAGCTGTACTCTGTGCCTTCATATCTTTCATTTCCAGTTGCTATCTGCTGACTGTGGGATGTCATGTACGTACCCTATAGCGATGCGCAGCCATCGCAGCTCACACCGCCGCACGTAATGAGCTGCACAAGATGCTTGTCGCAATAACTCCGCACTTCCCCGACCATATGGAACACAACACTCCAAAGCCCACAGACACTTTTTTTTATTACAGTTCAGATCCTTAAAACATAATCTGTGTGATGTCTAGTGAATGTACGTGAAGAGCTGCTGAAAACAAAGTTAACACTTGTTCACATCATCTGTTACAAATGTCCAATTTGGGACAATAAATTTCCTCGGAACCTGTTCTTTTGCTGACTCGTTGCTTTATCTTTTTTCTCTTTCTCTCACGTCGTTTTTTTTATGAACTATGCATATGTATTAAATGGGATTTGTTGTCCCTAGATACCAATTTGCATAAAGTGCAAGCCATCATTGGTTGGAGAGAAGCAAATTACTTCTCCAGCAAGATCACACTTCTTTCTTTTTTTTTTTCTTTTTTTTTTTTTTAATTTTAACAAACCACAGGCAGAGGCTGTTAACAGCACTTAGCCAGATATGAGAAGTATCACTTTTCTCAAAAGCAGCTTGATCAATGAGCCAAAAAAAAAAAAAAAAAAAAAAAGGAAGGGATGGTATTATCTAGTTAAGTACAATGCAGAAATGTCCCAAGACTGAAACTGTTCACCTGTAACTCAAGCTGCCTGATTCCCAGTAAAACAGAACCCCGGCATGGCTTAGCACATGCAACACAAAGCAGAACAGCTCGACTAAGCTTCCTCTCAGGATCACCATCCCATCTTTTCAATGCCCCAGTGTGCTCCTAGAAGTCCCAAGTGTGCTGATTCTTTCACACATTGCAGAAGCCCTTTCTGCTCCTCCACATCCCACACATTTACACACATTTACACACATTTATGTTGTACTCTTCTGCAGGGCTGGGCAAACATAGACTTGAAATGCCTGTCCAATGCCCTCCCCTCATTTCACTGGCTCCCTGGGACAGGGATGCTCCATAGGATGGCAGCTGCCATCCTAGCAGGCCTTGGACAAGGACAATCTCCTTGTTTTCCTTCTGCTCTTCATTGCACACACCTGGGACACGCTGGTAAGAGCCAGGGCTTGTAGAACGGGACAGATTCCCAGGTTCAGAGCAGCCCTGCAGGAGCCCTCTGCTCCTGGGGATGAGGAGAGACAGTGGAGGGGATTTTACAAATTCTTCAGGAATCAGATTACCTAAGCAAAGCTGTGGTGCACAGGATGATGTACAAGAGCACTAGCCCACCACTAAAAGGATTTGCAAGCCAGGAGCCAGGCTTAGTTAAAAAGTGTGAGAGAGTAAAATCACCAAAGGGAACAAATCAGCAAAGGATACTGAGCTGCAAAGTTTCCAGCTAAGTCTGAACTTCCCAAGAATTTAGTGCTGGGAAATTGCTGGGTGTGCTGGGAAGAAGGAGTGCTCTCCAAACATAGTAATTTTTTCTACTGAGCTCTCTAAAACTGACTGCAGGTTATGTCTCTCCCTAAACATTGGCTCAGAATTCAATCCCAAATCCATCAATGGGATGTGTTTGGATTATGTTACTTCTGCATTTAAAGGACAGGTGATACTCTCTTAAGAATGGTTCCTGGGATCACACAGAGCATTGGTAATTGATTACAGATATAGGACAGGTGATCTGGGCACTGGGGGTGACTCGAGGTGTCTTTGAGGGATCTGTGGGTGCCAAAAGAACAAATGAGGACACAGGGTGTCCAAATTCTCAAGAGAGAGTCTGTATTTCCTCACTACCTTTAGCATCTATTCAAAAACACACAAATACCCACAGACTTTATGCTGTGTGATGATTTGAAGGTGAAAAAATAGTTTCTGTCTGCAAAAAATATTGGCAATTTCCTGCAACTCTTACAAAAAGGCTAAAATGCCACGATTTCACACATCTCTGGTATTAATGTGTGCTGCTTGGCTTCCATGTTTATATTTGTCACATTTAAAAGGAATAAAATAGAGTTTAAAAGAAGATCCTGACTCCCAAATGAGCACAAAAGCACAAAGAAGTCATGCAAAGACTATTGAGAAAAACTCACAAGAGGGAATTCAGTGGAGGCTTTGAAAATGGGGCTTTTTTTCACAACCAAGGGCACTGTCACTGTTAACCACCAGAATCACCATGAGATCAGAAGAAATCCTGCTTGGGACACTCCCTCAGATGGAGAGAATTGCATAGACCTTATCTCTCTAAACCTGCTGCAGGAAAGGCAGGAAGGACCCACAGCTTTCCCAGGCTCCTCTTGCTGGAAAACCTAGAAGACTCACCTGGAAGAATAAAGGGTGCTGTGGATGCCTCAGAGCAGGAGCATCCACAGCCCATCCCATCCCTCTGGATTCAGATGTAGCCAAAGGAATCCTTTGCTAAGCTGAGCTGAGCCCTGCCTGTGAGACCAAGAGCTCAGTAACATGCAAAGGTGTTTTTCTTCTTCCTTATCTGTACCCACTCCATTTTACCTAAGGCTCCCTATTAGCTCAGTTGGTGATGTCACTTACTCCACTGGAACCTGTTAGCAGCAGATTCTTCACAGGATTTTCTGTTTTGCCAGCACTGCTCTTTGTGCAATGTTATATTTCATTCCATTAGATAAAGGGTTAAGGAATTCACGTTTTACCCATATAGACTAAGTTATACTCCCTGTGGGTTGCTGGCTTCCCATTGGCTGGAACAATGACCTTGGAAACAGACAAAAATGATGCATTGTTGCAATAAATATTATAGCCTGCACCTGTTTCTAATTAAGTCTGCCAAACAATTTCAGAGATACTGAAAAGAGAAATGTATTGGCTTCTAATTGAGTGTTCTTTGCTGTTTGATCTGGATTTTTCAGCCCCCCACATGACCTCGCCTTCTTGGTACTTGTTTTTCTTTTTCTTTTCAGACTTGTAGAAAGCATGAGATTGAAAGAAAGCTTCTGAAAGAAGAACATCTCTGGCTAAAATCAATTGTTACTAAAAACCTGAAAATTGATGGATTTATACCAGGGCTGAAAGCAGTTTATGGCAGGATACCTCAGAAGTCTCTAGTATAGATACTTGGTTTCATAGGTCTATTCTGGCCTTCTCCTTTTCCTTTACCTCCTCCTTCTCCTTGTGCCTCTTTTAAACTTCAAAACTCAAAACAATCCCTGTTAGCGATCGGGATCAGGATTACTGGGAAGCTGGAGGTTTTTGCAGTTGGACTTCAAGATGTTGGAGTAATAGCTGAGGAAGGATTTTCCTGCCAATACTCACCAAGGAAATACAAAGGGAGCAGTGTCACTTCGCCTTCCAGAGTTAAGGACACCTTGGGAAGACGCTGGCAGTCGTTCCTGTTTGATGCCTGCTCTAAGATCCAGCTCCATGGAAAAATGCAAACATGTGGCAAATGCTGCCTCTTCTCCTTAACAGAAGAAGTAAGGAAATAAGGAATTGCTATTATCTCTCTTTGGCAAAGGGGGACTGGAAGCCAGAGCTCAGCCAACACTTCTGGATGTCAGTGACAGAAGCTGCCCAGTCCCTTTGGTCTCTGTGGGGTCCCTTTGCTCACGCTGGGATAAGCATTTGTGCATCTGCATTTTGGAACTGACTGAGGAACTTATCCATCTGAAAACTAATCCAGGGAGAAAAAAACCCAAACAACAGAGTTTTTATTTCAGCCACATCAAGTTCCTGATTTTGGTTTGCAGGCAGCCTGGCAGGGCTGAGCAACCAGGACAGAGGGAATGCAGTGCAGGAATTTTGGATGGAATTACACAAAATGACAGAAGGAACACGTTGTGGCCTCAAAAAGACAATGGGGCCTCCAGAATTCACAGATGCCTCCGTCTGATGGAAATGCCACCAACCTCCCAACCCAGCAGAGGTTTGCTGCCTGGGCACCCTGCTGTGTGTGGGCAGTGGATCTCAGGAGCATCTGTCTGGGGGAATTTACTGAGCCTCTGACCAGCCAAAAATGAATTATCTGGGGGTGGAGGCTGCACGGGGAGTATTTCAGCAGCCATACTAATGAAGGTGAGATCAGGCAGGTTAAAAATAAGCGTAGACACAAGGAAGGTGTGGGAAGGTGTGGGAAGGTGTGGGAAAGTGTGGGAAGGGAAGGGAAGGGAAGGGAAGGGAAGGGAAGGGAAGGGAAGGGAAGGGAAGGGAAGGGAAGGGAAGGGAAGGGAAGGGAAGGGAAGGGAAGGGAAGGGAAGGGAAGGGAAGGGAAGGGAAGGGAAGGGAAGGGAAGGGAAGGGAAGGGAAGGGAAGGGAAGGGAAGGGAAGGGAAGGGAAGGGAAGGGAAGGGAAGGGAAGGGAAGGGAAGGGAAGGGAAGGGAAGGGAAGGGAAGGGAAGGGAAGGGTACAGCTCAGCCTGTGTGATGGGGCGATGCACTGCATCAGGATTATGGCAAGAGTTTTTCCAGGAGGAGAGACAGAACTACAGAGATATTTTGCAGGGTTAGCACATCTTCCTCTGTCTGATACACTCTCTTTTCCACTTTTCCCTCGGTGGCAGGTAATAAAATGCCTGCTGGTACCCCCCATGACTGGAGGTACCCGGAGTGGTTCAGCCCATCCTGAGTGCTGTGCCAATCATTTAACAATTCCCACAGCTGCCTTTGTGAGAAGCCTCTCTCTTAAGCCTCTGGTTTAAGAATTTAGAGTAATCATGTAAAAATGATACCCCTGTGCTCTATGATCCGCTGAATCTCACTAATGCCGGATCCCAGAAGAGGGCTTATTAATGAAAAGATGCAATGCCTCTCTCCCTGCTCATGTTTCACTTGAGTATCTCTCATGGATTCGGCAGTAAAGCGCACTGCTGATAAAGTGAGTATAATGAACCTCCGTGCTTCACGAGAATGGAATCTCGGACTGATGAAGTGGTTACCTGCTCCACTTCCCAGCACAATGGCAGGCTCCAGAGGCACAGGGAGAAGCATCCGACTGCTGTGGGAATAGTGGAACATCACTGCCAGCTCCCAAATCCTGGCTCTGCTCTGCCATCGATGCCTTTGGCTGTGTGAAGAGATCAGGAGTTTGGAAGGGAGGAGTTCGTAATGAGCTGGGTGAAATGAAATTATATTTACTGTAAGTCAGTCAACAGACAAAAGGAGGGTTTAAAAGGGACAGCAGCACCTGGAGGCTACTCTGTGTCCTTCTAACATCACATAGGAGTCAAAAACCCCACTGGCTCTCAACACTTCAACAGCTTTCCAGCAAGCGCGAGCAGCAAGTGTTCCGCAAACAGCAGGATCCTGTTTCCAGCCCCTGACATCTCACTAATTTTCAAGAAGTTACTGCAAATACTTTCAAGCAGTGCATCTGTCCTGAAGTTCCTCTGCTAACAGCAGCAGAATCTGCCATCAAGAATTTCAAATTGTTATAAATCCTTTTGTTGTAGCTGCTTGAAAACAAACAAAGCAACCTCCCACACCAACATGAAGAAAGGTGGATTTTATGTCTATCCATGGGAAAAGCATGTGACTACCCAGAAAGCTCTGTGAGGCAAAGAAAAGGAAAGGCAAAACACTCTAGGTAGCAGGGCAATCAGGCTCTATATTTCTCTGAGGCTCTCTGTGATTTATGATTTCCATTAAAGGGAACACATGCCTCACAAATTACCCCTAATCTTAGCATTAGTAGGATGGTATAGGACAAGAAACAAGAGTCTGGAAGGTGTCACTGGAGTATCCCAAAACAACCACAGAGGCCAGTGTTGAGTCCAACAACCAGACTGTATCTGCTCAATGCACCTCTGATACCCAGCTTGCCTTTGCAGAGCCTGCCCCATGCAGCCAAATCCAAACTTCCCAAGCCTTCTGAATGTGGAAAACTATCACAGAGATCACAGCACTGAAGGGTGAACCTAGTCCTATCTCAAACCCTACCTGTTATCCCCTGCATGTCACCAACCCATGGAAAAGGGAGCACTGTCCCTCGTTTTGAGGGGATTCTCTGGTTAGAGAGAACTCAAACACCCTAAAACCTGGCAGAGCCTTAAAGCAGGAGCTGCATTTTGCACGAGCACCTTGGGTACAACTCCCTGTATTATTAAATCCTAAATGCCCCATGTGTTGTCTTTAGAGAGGGAGGCAGCTACACCACCTTTCTGTGTGTGCTTTCCTCCCTCAGCTTTTACATTTCTTCCACACACAGAATGTACTTAACTCGCTATTTATTGAATGAAGGATTAGTATTATTTTCCTTCCTCCAGTGAACTTTGTTTCACTTCATCCTGCATACATTTGGCTGGGCTGTGTTTTCCTGCCAGCACACCACTGTTCAACAAACTCCTGTGCTTAAGGCCAGCCAGCTAACACAGTGATTCCTTTTTACTCCCGAGGAGTGTTTCCATAATCACGGCTGTGCTGGGGGATGAATGACAGCTTACACCAAGAAGCACAAAATGCACTTCCAGAAGTTTTGCTGAGCTGGGACAGAGCTAAAGCGGCTTCAAAGTGCCAAGACATCTGAGACACCCAGTGGAAGGCATGTTTGGAAATAGAGCCTGCTCCTTAGCTCCTCTGCTAGCAGAGATGCTGACCAAGGACTGGGAAGGGAGCACTTCCCCATCCTCTCTTTTCTGTGCTGTAACATCTCATGTTGAGCAAGACTGTGAGGAAAAATTAGTATAAAACTAATAAATGTGCAATGGCTCTGTATTTACAGTCCCTCTTTCTTGTTGTCATGATCAAGACTGGTTATGTGGCAAGGAGAAAAGAAGGATTTCTTTCCAACTCTTAGAAAACCAAGTTGGAAATTCCTGTTTGCATCACTGCAGAAATGCAGACTTCTCTTGTGGAAGTGTTTTCTTTTTCTGGTGGAATTATACCTCAAGTCCTGCTAGGTAGTTCCTCTCTTTGTTCCTGTGAGCCAAGATCATGCTATGCCATGCTTATAATATAACCTCACATTAAAAAGGAGATTACAAAGGGGGCAAAATGCCCTCGAGGGTTCCCCTTTATCAGAACCTTCCCTGTCAGTTTTCCTTCTCATTTCCTGAGTTCTTGTCTGATTATTAGTGTACTGACAGAATAAAAATAACCTCATATTCCTACATGAATCATAAATAAAACCCTTTTATTTCATCAAAGATGTTGGCAGGTTTATAGTCCTTTGCAATGCATGCACGATGTGAATGACATACCTTTAATTTTGCTGACAAGCTTGTCGGGGTCCTAATGAAAAAGAGTGAAAAGTGGGTGACTTCTCTAAAGGTTTAGAAGTTGCTTTCTGGTGAGGATATATATTTCACCTTGCCACTGTAATCAAGGAGCCAACTGATCTTGGTAATGAACTCTTCAATTACAGGCCACTCCTAACTCTTCAGGAATGCCTCGGCAACAATACCACAGTGATTATTGCTGTTATTACACATTAAAGCAACCTGGGGGGAATAAAGAGGGGGGAAAAGGGAAAGAAAACCTGAGCAAAGTCTGTGGTAGAGCTACAGGTATCAGGGTTCATCAACAATGATCACATTCCAGGTTTTGGTCATTCTAATTTTATAACCCTGCTGTACACCAGCCAATAATAAAATCACCATTCCCACCCAGATGTTGACAGTACGTATCTCTCCTGCCCATTTGTTCAAGCAGACACTTTGCTTTTAGAAACCAATATCAAGAATTATAGAGGGTACCTTGGGACAGCCCCATCAAAAAGGAGGGAATAGTGCAGAGTATTCCTTTTGGTGTCTCTGACAACCTGATAAAGGTTGCACAAAGAAAGAAAGGTACACAGAAAACAGGCACAGCACAAACAATGAGAAAATCCTTCCTAATCTGACTCTTGCACAGAGTTAAAAGGCTAATTGCTCTCAAAAAAGGGAGGCAAACACTTAAAAAATTTTATACAGTTAAAATATTTTTAGTAGTAATGAGAGTACTTTCCCTTCTTCAACACACCCTTTCTTATTTCTCCTTTCTTTTTTTCTGTCTCCTATTTGGCTTATGTAGATGTCAGGAAGAACACAGAGCCCCGTGTTTGCTTTCTGACCACAAACAAACTGTCAAAGCCACAACCATTTTCCCTTTCATAAAAATATTACTGCTTTTTTTGGAAGGGTCTCAGGTCTTCACTCAATAATTCTGAAAGAAATTAGAGGAATGCAACAGCTTTAATTGGTCTCTTGGAGCTTATCCTTCTTCTTTTGCTGGTGATTCCTGTCTTTAGCAACACATCATCAGAGAAAGTTTGAGATTTGGCAAGTTATACTGGCCTGATTGATGGTCTTTTTTAATTCTTATTTTTTGGGTTTTGGTGGAGATTCAAAGGTGGGGATGCTGAGAGAGAAAATGAGATGGACATAACTAAGGCCATTGAGTAGAGAAATAAACAGGGGCTGTGTGTGCAGGACTGTGCATACACAGGGAGGTGGGGCAGAAAAAGGGAAAATAATACGAACATTGGGTTCCAGATTGCTGTCTTGACAGGATTTTACAAGATTCCAGAACTGCACTTTTAATTTTCATTACTTTCCATCTTCCTTTGATAAGCTCAAGAGCAGTATCTAATTCTATTAGAAGCATTTCACCAAACATGGCTATCTCCCTTCCTCTAGGGACTCCCTAGCCACAAAAACATCAGGTTCTGTGAAACATTAGCTAATCCCAGTTAGAGTTGCTTGACCCTATCAAGCTAAGAAATAAATTTTACTCTTCATGAGAGTCCTACTGTTTACACTCCAGACAAAATTCTTAGATCTCAAAGTTTTCAGAAGAAAAAACATATTTCATAATGCCAGAAAACTGGCCTTAAAGACCTGGGGCATAGAGGCCTGAAACTGTTTCTTGTTTCAAATTAAATACACTGACAGACTTCCTCCTCACTGTGCCTGACACCAGGGCCTGATTTTCTTGGCATAAAATCCCAGTGGGTGAGGACAGGAGCCTCATCCAGTCCCACATTGCTACCTCTGGCCCTCAGCCTTCCCCCTGTGGCTGCTCACAGAGGGAACTGGTGAGAATCAAAGCCCTTCTCCCTGCCTGGGGCAGAACAAACTCCTCAGCAAGGAGCTCGGGGTTTGGAGAACCTTTCAGAGAGAGGGTTTTGGTGGGGAGTGACTGCCCCAGCAGAAGGTGCTGTTGGCAACCAGCAGAGCCCCAATGCTTTGAAAAACAGAGGACCTACCACTCTGGCTGTACTGCTGTCACTTGTTCAGCTGTTTGCACTATAAGGTCTCACTAGAAAAGGTCAAGAAAAGACTCATGTACTCCAAAATTATCAGTTTGTTATCACTATTAATAATACTTTATAGTACTTAACATGCTACTTTTCATCTTCAAGGCACTTTGCAAATATTAATTAATCCTCAATCTGCCTATGGGGTAAGCAACTGCTGCTGCTCTCAGAGCTGATGCACAGGATTAGCTGATGTTCCCAAGTCCAGAGGGTAAGGATGAGCCTCTGCATGTCCTGCTCTGATGCCCAAAAAATTTAAAGATGGCGGTTTCCCCTCTTAGATGGGGTGTTGAATGTGCACCACTTTTGTTGCACATGAGATACTTAAAGTGCTGGTTTGAGCTGACAACTGCAACTCGAGCAGCTTGGACAAAGCTGCAGCTTTTTCCCTCACCTCACATTGATGGGAGAGGTGGGCAATTACTGCCAGCTGATTAAAGGTCCAGGATCATGGAGGAGTTCCAAAACTACTCCCCAAGCCCTGCTTTGTAGTGGAGAACACCGTGTGTGTAGACAAAGAGTGATCACAGCTTAAAGAAGCAGCAGGTTTCTTTAAAGATCTACCAGGCCACTATCACTGAGACATAACCAAAGGAAGAGTTCCACTGAAAGCAGCCTGTATTTGTGAGGACTGATTGGCCTAATGTTTGGATTTTCTTCACTTGTGGGTTTGGGCTTGTTTGTTTCCTTTCTAAACAGCTTCCAACGTGACCCGTGCTAACAGCTGAAGGAAGGTTTAGAGGGAAGGACAGGCCCATGATGTGGTTTTATTTGTCCATGCTTCTTTGAGTTGGTAAATCACACTGCATTGCTTTATTGAGTATCCCTTTAGGAGTATATTGGAAAAAATTCTATCTGCCACAATTAATAGAGTGCCTAGTGCATCACACGGCACAGCCCCGGCGTTGGAGCTCGGCATTCTCCGGGAGCCCTTTGGTCCCACACTGGATGCCAAAAAGGATAGTGGCTGTGACATGTGATACAACTGCTGATAAATGATGGTGATAATGCAGAACAAAAAGGCTAATGAGTTCTCCCCAACACCACACTACTTTCATGAAATGAATGTGATGATGGCCCTATTTGCTACTTTTTTTTTCCTTTTTTTCTGGCTAGTGAGTTACTTATTCCTGTACCTGCATGTTGGTTTTATCTTGTCTGCACAATACCACGGAGAGACAGCCAAAATTAATGTCAGCATCTGCCTTCACTTTTAAACTATAAAAGAGACTTTGAAGGTAGAGTAAACCAAAGAGGCCAGTAACTAATTATAACCCATTGTACTGGACTTTGGGAATAATGAATAGAAGCTATTCCCTGTGTGCTCAGCAGAGACAGTGGTGCTTTTGTGGTCAGGGAGATCCCTTCACTGGACCAGAGAGAGGAGAAATGGGATTGTTAATATATGTAAGAGGCAGGAGGATTTCTATGGTGCTATTTCACTGCAGAGGCAGAAGGGAGCAGAGCCAATCATGGGAAGCGTAAAGGTGTGAAGGCACAAAGATGGAGAGTTGATTAAAAGCACCGTGGGGAGCGCGGGCGAACAAATCAATGGTAATGATGGAATTATGCCCGAGCGGAACCCAACAGTCTGCAGTGTCCTGGTGACTTGGAGCTGGGGATTAAATGCTGCAGGAGTAGAGCACTCAGGGATGGGCTGATCGATTGGATGGGTTCTGCTGCACAACGGGGTGAGCTCTGGGGGGCAATGCCCAAGCCCAGCACAGGCACCTCTGCCCCCTGTGAGGTGTGATGGCAGGACCCTGCCAGAGTACAGGAGCAGTGGGATCAGGATGGCCACACAGCTGTTATGCCTGGAGTGGGGACAGGGCTCAGCTGGGGGAGAGGAAGCACAAGGAAAGAAAAGGTAAAAGATGAGGGGAGGGGCCCTGAGGGTGCTTGGTGAGGTCAGGGAGGCAGGGGAGAAAAGTCACAGAGGATCATGGCGGTGAAGGGACATCAATGGCACTGGGGGCATGAGTGGGGCAGCCGGGCAGGGGCTCGGGCATTGGCAGGAGTTGAGGGAGCAGAGATCAGAGCTGGCTGCAAAGGCACTGAGAGAAAGGCCTGGAGCAGCCTGCAGGGAGGGAAAAGAGGATTGGAGCAGCTGCCAAGAGCAAGGGAGGCCTGGCTGTAGCTGAGGCTGCCTGCCTTCCCTGAGCTTGCCCTGATGGCTCTGACAGCTCTACAAGCAGAATTACACAAGCACAGCTTTGGTTCCCTTCTCCTTTACTCCTTTAAGGATTCCTCTGCTGGCTTGAGGCAGACATCTTTATGCACGTAAATATCCCAGAAGCCCATATCCCTACAGCAGAGTCACCAACCCCACCTGGCTTTGTGGTTGGTGACCTCAGGAGAGAGGATCTGGGGACTGTCTGCCTGCCCCAAGTTGGTCACACAGTGTTGCCAGAGGGGAATTTAATGTGTGAAGGACAACCCTAGGAACACAATCTGTCAGGAGAGAGGTCTGTCCATAAGACCAGAACACAGAGCAACCCAGAAATTTTCACTCCGACGGCATCAGCCACACCAGCCCAGAGCCAGCTGCAAGGGCAGCACTGCCCATGTGAAGAATGCAAGACGACAGTTTGACCTCAGGTTTTGCATGACAGGAGAGCCTCCCACATCACACAGCCAGAGCCAGACCTTTAGCAAACATAAGGGCCATCATGCCTGGCCTTTTAGAACGAACTCATGACGAAATAAGTGAAAGCTAAACATTTTCAAAGTCAAATATTTGCCCAGTGGTGAAACAGGCCACTGCAGCCAGAGAGAAGCTGTTCCTAGGTGGCCTCACCCTGAGCAGATCCCGCACGACTGCTCTGGTGGTCTCAGTTAAGAGACTTTCAGATTACTGGAGTCTACTTGTGCTCAGGCCAGCTGGAGAGGAGAGAGCCAATTTTGATCATCCAGAGACTCCAGAAAGAAAATTCTTGAAAGGAAAATACGAAGACTCACAAGTAGAAAACACACTGATTCTTTCCAAATGGTCTTAATGAAGATTATTTAAATATGGAGAGTTAAAATATCCCATACGTTAGCTCCCTTATGGATCTCTTATACAGACTCAAGCCTGAGCATGAACTAATAAACCCCTCATCTAGAGAGAAGCTCAATACCAAAAAGCAACAATCTAGTGTTTGGCTACTTCTTTGCTTTTTCCTAATAACAGTGTGTGAAAAGCCTAAAAGGAAAGTGTAAGGCTCAGAACTGGGTTTGGGCATGTGCCCCCTAACAGGCCCAATCTCCAGACAGGTTTCCTTCACTCTTGAAAGCAGCAAGCACCAGAAAGTGGAGAGAGAGACCTAGACACAATATGAAAATACGGAATGTAAATACAACACATTCTAGCACAGACCCATCACTGAAACAAGCTCTAGAGCACAGTTCTCTCTTCCTGTTGGTAACAATGCAATAATAGTATTTACTCAGTTAAATGAGAGCTGTAATGGACTTCAGCCTTAGAAACAAAACTTGAGCTATTTAAGGGTCCCTTTTTCCAGACCTGAGGCTTTATTTGCACATGGCTGTTGACTTCAGCAGAAGTCACCACTGCCACCAAAGGCTCTGCTCTGAGAGCCTCCTCAGCAGGAGAAATGGAATGGAAAAAGCCCTCTTGCTTCAGCTCAGCAAAACCCAGAGCAAGGAAGAACAGACTTAGTTTAGATACATACAGAAGTCACTCACCATCTTTTACTTCCCTTTCCCTCAGTACATTGGGAAAAACCATTTTCATCCTCTTGAAGATCTCTGACTGAGAATTAAACATTATTATTGTTAGGTACACTCATACTAAAGGGTGATGCTAACATTGTCAGTAACATGTCTAGTACAGAGCAATTGTTTGCACATGAAGGTTCTGGGGAGTTTTAATGAGCACCTTTTCTTTTGCCTATGTGCCAGTCAGAGTCACCTACTTGATTGAAATGGATTTTGCTATTTATTTTTAAAAACATATCTTCTTAAGCTTTCAACCCAGAGTATACAGTTTTAGTTAAGCTCTCATGGTCCTGTTCATTCTAAACGCAACTCCAAAAACTGACCTATCTCAGGATGAAATTTTCTTCAAAAATATCATGTGGTAATTTCATTTCTAATAAAGACTACACAACTGCCTTCATATATAGAAGGCACTTGGAAAAAAAAACCCAACACTTTGTTTTTGTAGATCCAGCAACTTGAGAAGACAGGAGCTGAGTGAACAGCTAATCATTCTGTCTCCATTGACAGGCAGGGAAGGAGTTAATTATCTGCTTCTTTTCACTAATTCTCTTGCAGAGCTGGGTTGTGCATATTAAATGTCTAAGTTTCCAGATTTAAAGAAAAACTTGATCTCAGTTTGGCCAGATATTAGAAGTGCCATTCCCTGTTGTCCTACCTAGCACTGTTAATTGCATACATTTAGCCCTCTATTGGAGAATAATTTAGCTTCAGATTGAAAAGAAGCAGCCCTGGCCTTGGTTATTTTGGCATACAAGACTCCAGTATGACTCTGTTTTCTAAGCAGACATTAATGATTCTAAAACTAATATTCATTGTTTGAAGAGGCATAGCAGCCTTGGCATTTACTTAACCTTTTGTCTCATGTATGAGACTGAGTCAGCCTAAATCCTTTTCTTAATTAATATCTATTCTTTTTTTCTGTCCAACATTATTTATTAAACAATTTGCATGCAACAATTAAGAGTTGAGAGATTAGAAAAAAAAACCCACCATAAGAGCAAGCTCCAAGTACAACAACAACCATCATCAAACTGGTTCTCCAGTTCAAACAAAGCTCTGAGCAGGGATGAGAGGGGAATAGGGAGTGAGGAAGGTCAGGTAAAAAAAAAAAGTCTAAAACCAAGTCCTTCCATTCACCTCTTAGCCCTAGCATTAAGCTATTCCCTACAAAAAAAAGTAATAATTCTAGAGGGAAAGAGATAAAATACTACTGCAAAAGCATAAAACCCTGGAATTTGACACATCCAGTGAATGTCAGTGGATGACAGTTATGGTTGTGAATAAAGCGCAATCACTGAAACTGTTTGCTTAATGCTGTGGTAGAAAGAAATTATTTCAGCTTCCTGTCGTGCCTCACAGGACAGCATTGCCTACTCCACATGAGCCACCCCAACTGAGCTCTCTGCTTCTCCAGCCTCTTTGTTTCTGTGTACTTCCTTACACTCTTGAGATCACAACTATGGCAAGTAACTTGCTGAGTGTATCACAAAAGACCCTTAGGAATGTTGTGGATCTACGTGGAAGTTGGCACGGACAGCTTTGGCAATGGCAATAAACCATTCTGGGGTGGCACAATGAGCTGTATGACATTAACACAGAGCAGGATGGCAGCTGCATACACATGGAATTCACCCAGAATAGAGGCTCCAGCACCTCTTCTCACCTCTTCTCCAGGCAGTTGCTTTGTGGAGTCACAGACACTTTGCTCACGGGACTGTCTGCAAAACCAGAGCTGAATCACCTTTTATATGCTACCAGGGCTGGATGACAAACCAGACCTACATTAAAAATTCAACACTTTCCTGAAAAACACAGGTGTGATAATATGAGCTGTATCTTGCACCCATCAGGACACCCATCACCCCAGAGGAACAGGATTCACTGGCATCAAAGTCATCCTAAATCCTCTATTAGCCAACCCAATGCTCTTGGGATCTGCTTTCTAAAAGGCTTTAGGAAGGGGCACCACACAAAGCTCTCGACTCACACATGAACCAACAGAGAGTGAGTCCTCCTACCCTGTCAAGGTCAAGACTTGCTTGGAGGGAAGACCCAGTGAAGGAAAAAAATGGTACCAATACTTAGAAACTGTCCTGAGAGCTGAACTGCACCCCTGCCCCTGTCTGAGTGCTCCTAAGAGAAACACTCCAGGGAACCAGATGTGTAATTTTCTCCACAACTACCTCACCAATGTGACACTACTTTAAATATTATTTCAGACATAGAGTTCAGCAGGTAATTTCAGGGCATGAACTTCAGCAGGTAATTTCAGGGCATGAACTTCAGCAGCAGGTTTTAAAATCCAAATGCACATCTATAAACCCAACATATTAATAACTTAACAGTTTTCAATAAGACATCAACATTTGCATGCATCTTCCTACTTGTTATGTGCAGTACTACATTTTTTAATGTTTCTTGGATGCTGGCCAGAGAGTCTGAGTCCCTAGTTAGTTGAGCTATTACTTTCTTGCCACAATAGATCTGGGTCTTGGCCAAGTACTGGACTCATACTGCATACAAAACCACAAAATTCTCTCCCTTATCTGTTGATAGTCTTCACTTCTCTGGGAAGGGAGAAAAAAATGGCATAAATAAAGATAAATAAGTAAATATATAAAAATTCAACACTAACTGTAGTAGAAGTATTTTTAGTATTTTTAACACTACATGTAATCAAAAGATTTCCTTATGTATTTATACTGCTTTAGTCTCCCAAGAGTCTAATTCATGACTATTCACCTGAACAGGAGAGGAAGATCTCTTCTTTAAACCCCTCCTGGAGCTCCCCAGGCTTTCCACAAGAGTGAGCAAGGTTACCTGACCTGAAATAAAACAGAGGAGGAAGAGGCTTCAGTACCATCCTTCCTTTTTCAGTGTTTCTCAGCCTATGGACTATGGAGCGGTTTAAAGAGGCCATGAAGGGTTAGGGGCATCCTCTGTTTTACACTTGACCTTTTTATCCGTTACTCAGAACCTTTGGTGCCTTCAGAGGAAGACGGATGAACACAGAGGAGATGCCTTTTGAAAGAGTTTTGAAAACCTTGTCCAGCACAGCTCTGGAGGCAGGGCAGTGAATGTTGCCTTTCATCGTGGGTTTAAGGTGGCAAACTCATACTTAGATTAACAAAGAGCAAGGAAAAAGAAGCAGGTGACACAAGGATCGTGGCTGTGGCTTTCCAGCCATGTTAATCCCTCAGCAGCCTGAGCTGCCCCTGAAATGGCTGGGACTGCTGGGAAGGTTTTTGCCCACTTGAAGATAGGCATTTTATCAGAGAATGAGGAGGCTACAACTTTGCTCGACCCTAAAAACACCCCTTGGTGCTGCTGAGCACATGGAATCACCACACTCCTTGGAGCGGGGCAACAGAAAGGGGGTTCCTGCCCTTGGAGATCACAGAACCACCATGGAACCTGAGCCAAAGACATGTGGGGCAAGGCCAGGAGCAGCAGGGAAGGCATCTCCCCTTCCCCTGGGCAGCTGCCAGAATCCCATCCCAGTCCACATGGAACATTTTGCTGTCAGTGTAACACTGATCCCAGCAGTCCACTGGACTGGTTTGGAAAATATTCCTAATACTATCCAGGTAGCTGACAAGGTAATAGAACACATGGTTCCTGTACTTTCTGCTAGAGCTGAGTGGTTTTTTTTCTATTCATTTGCCCAAATAAAGCATCAGTGCCTTAATTTCCGTTGTTTCAGAAATTAGATCCTCTTGAAGAATGAAAGGGTACTGTATTCGAGAGGGGTAGTGTTTTTATGAAGACACGCAATTAAAGGAAGCCATGAAAGATACTTGTAAAAATTATTCAGATTATTATATATGATGACTAACTAACTTATTATTGCTCTTCTTAGTCGGAGATGAATGGGAATTTCTTAAAGCATAAAGAATTATTTAACAAGCTTCAGGATACACAGGGCTTGGAATACACTATAATAATGTGAATAATAAAAAATGTGGCTCTTTATTCCCTTAAGTAATGAACCAATGCTAAATCCAGAGATAACATGATGGAAAAAAATTCCCAAACCCCAAACTAAAAATAACCCCAACCAATACCTAACAAGCAAGTGGAGGTTTGTCACATTAATCTAAACATAAACTTCAGCAAAAAGTCCCTCCCTTTAAGAGAATCAGACTCCCATGTGCTCTAACTCAAGGTGGTACTCACACCAGCGTGATTTCAGAAATGACTGAGAAGCTCCAAAGATTATAAAGGAAGAGTTTAAAATCAGGGAATGCTGAATATTCAACAACTCCTTGTGAGGGGAAAGAGATAGCAAAGCAGAGAGAACAAACCTCTACTGCCTGCAAGAACTTCCCGTGAAGAAATTATCTTTGCAGAGTGATGACAACAATGTGTATGGGCAAAGATTTCTGTGCAAACAGAAATCACAAGTAGCAGTCATTTGATGGTTCCCTTGATGATGGCCCACGTGGACAGCTTTCATTTTCCCAGCTCTTCCAGGTTTTACGTGACCTCAGTGTTAGTGAATATCACATCCTCTCTGGGCTGAAAAACCTGTGCCAGGAGGGAGTGGCACATCTCTAGGCTGACACTGGCACTAGGGGAAGGGAGCAGGTAACACTTCAGGACAGAAGTAAAATGCAAACCAGTTTCTCAAACAGAGTGTTTGGCTCTTTTCACAACTGATTTGACAAGGGTTTTCAGCAGTAACTGCTCAGAGCAGCAAACTGCACTGATTCCTGTGCCCAGGCAAAGCAGCAGTCGTTCCCCCTCTCTGGCTGAAACAAATAAACACAAAGCAGCTATTTTCCAAAGCAGATCCCAACCAAGCCAGGTAGTAGCAGTGAGCCTTCTGCAGCCTGACACCCAATTATTTTAATATCCACTACATCTCCCCCCTCTCAGGGTTCATTGGGTTTTTTTTTCCTTTAACTTTCTGAAGGCACACAAAGAATTGAATAACCTTTTCTCTGCATACCTGGCTACAGCCACATCTCTGAGGGGGGTCCTTTCGACATTTTAAAGGACCTGAAGTGTGTGACAACATGGCACTGCAGTCAGGAATCTTGCCGGGAAACAGAATAAGAAGATTTATTTTATTTTTAATATTTGAAAGATTTCAAAAAGCATTCAACTGGATTTCTCACTAAGAGGATGAGTGAAGAGAATCCTTTGTAACTAAGCTGGGAGGCCCAAGTCTTTTATCCATTGTTACACAGTTTTTCCCCAGGGCAGAGTTAGGAAGGCCTGCAAGCCCCAGCAGCTTAACAAGGCGAGTACACTGGGTGGGCTTTTCTGCCATCGCCTAAGCTTCCCCCAGGAAGGAGCTGCTGGAGAGCCGAGCAGGTCCTGTGCTCATCCCAGGCGTTATTTGGGAAGATCCTGGTGGCAGCAGTGCTCTCCCAGCAGTGACTCTGCCTGGCCTGCCTGAAATGCACTCACAGCCCCTCAGTGCCCAGACACCTCTGCCTCCTCAATAAACCAGGAGCAAAACCATTCCACACAAGATTAGCAGTGAATTAGCACTTGGATTAATCATTGTGCATCGGACTTTGCCAACCCGCTTCTTCCTGTTGGCTTTTTTAAACCCTCATGCACAACTGGTTGGTCAGAGATACCTTATCTCTTGCAGGATAGCCTATGTAACAGGAGGAAACCAGGGTAACTGTGCTGCTGGCACCTTTCTTTTCTTCCCTTTTGTACTTTTAACATCTGTTTGTGAAAACACTTTGGCCCTGATGCAAATAGGCCAGGGAGTTTTGATCACATGGACCTGGATATTCCCTGAGTTTGATTTACAGCAGGGATGGACCCACCCGCCTTTCCCAGGGTTGTTTGGGCTTGGCTGAAAGTGAGAACTTCCCTGAGTGATTCCCAACAATGTCAAAAGGAGCTCAGGGCCTGAAGCAGGACACCCAACCCCACAAACTCTTGTTCTAGGACTTGTCCAGCTTATTACAAAGCCCTAATTATGAAAGATCCGCGTGGGTTTTATTTTCCTCGGCAGCTTTTCACAGCCCTGCCAGTCTCTGTGAGAGGTACAGGAATGAGGAGCAGCAGAAGGCTGAGGATTGCCCTGTCCATTTGTGCCTCAATCGAAGCCTCAGACTTCACCATTCAAGGGTGCTCTCAAAGGTAAATAAAAGCTTACTTCTAAATAGATAAGTGCCTCTTTTCCTGACTTAAATTTGTGAGGCACTAACATGGCAGAAAATTCGAGGGCAAATGTCTTATGTACAAATCCAGAGGAAGAAGAATATGGAGTTTGTAAATAACAACAGGAATATTTGCTTCCTTGATCCCACTGAAATTAATGGTCTGTGGTTTAGGTATGTGTCAGTGCCATAAAGCAGGACATTCCTGGGAACGGGGTGCTCCATGTGTCAGTGATGGAGTTAGGGAGTGGCAGTGGCCATTTCATGGTTAAAATTATAGGAGGGGTTTTACTCTATGCTCAACTCTCCTGTTAATACTCCAACAAAAGCTGAAGAAATTCCTGAGTCAGACTCGGAGCCATGGTTGAAATGTTACTATAAAATTGGAAAGGGATTCAGCCAGAGACTTTCAAATTATGGCACCCCTGTAAAAACACAGCTCACAAGGACAGACTGCACCTGGTTTTCTCACACAGGAGTGAACATAGGTATGAGCAAAACTGTTTGACAAAATTATTGCTCCTCCCAAGCCTCTTCACAGCTAAAGCCCAGCTCTCCTCCTCCAGCCCTACCATCCCATGGAGATGCTGGAACAACCCAAGAAAAAAACATCTTACTTATGTACTATATTTTAATGTTTATGGTATGTTTTTTGTCTAATAGGAATAATCGCTATTACTTTGTCGTACACTTACAACAAACAGCTTTTGAGATTGCTCACTTTAGCTGCACTTCAGCTTTTAATCAAACTCAGCAGCTGTTTATTGCAATTACACCATAAAGCAATAGACATTATCCCTTAACTAACTGTCTTATTAATATAGGTAGTTACACAGCTATTTCATAGTTAGTCTTAAATAACTGCTTTTAATTATTTTATTAACATAAATAACCATCTCAATAAATTTAAATTAAATGCATATGTGAGAAAATGCAATTTAAAGCATTGCACAGAATTGCATCTGTTTACTAATGTTTAAATTGATGTCATTGTGTAATTCAGTTAAAATGCAACTTTAATCTATTTCAATTTTTGATGGCCATGAAATACCTAAGACACCAGAACTTCTTAAATATTGGAATGGGCACTCTCTCCTTTTCTTGTGCTGCTGTATTTTCTTGGCAATATTAGTTTGCTGCCAGGCAAATAATATTTCTCTTCACCCACAAAACTTACAATTTAATATCCCCATTTAATTTTGTTTTCTTTCCATTCCCAAAGCAACAGATGACTGGATTGCATTTTGCCTTTTGGTTTAGTTGTGCAACTTTGCTTTCAGTGGAGAACAGGATTTTACCTTCCTGTCCAATGCTGGATCCTGCATGTCTTATGCCATTTGTTCTGCTGGGATCCAGCTCTTTGCCTTCAGCTAAAGGGAAGGCAGACATTGCCTGACCTGGCCTGAAATCTCCTTTTATTTCCTCAGGGGAGCTGGTTTATTGTTCAGGGAGGTTCATCCTACCCCAAAAATCCCACACTGCAGAAGAGGTAGCACTTGCACAGCAGCTTTTATCCCCCAGTGCCACCATGGAATGTGTCTCTGGAAATGGACCCCAGCCCAGGCTAGTGCATTCCATCCCTCATTTCCCAGAAAGCTCTACCCAGCACACTTGCCTATTCAAGATTCTCCTTGGGTGATGAAACAGAAGTCTCCTCTCCTTACTCTGGTTTAGATGCCTTCCCGGAAGGATAAAGAGGAAAACACTTGCTGGAGAGCAAGGAGAAAAGGAGAGGGACTCCCTTCACCCCTCAGAGAGAACGGATGATGTTAGGAAGCACTGGGAGAAACTAAAAGTGGAAAATGTAGGGCAAGAACAGGGTGAAAATGAGTTTGGAAAACATAAAGATGCAAAAGGAGGTGAGGAGGCCTCACGTACTTTCCTGCCAGCTCAAAACTTTTTAATTCCATAGCTGGTGCAGGGATCTGCCAATGTGAACTGCTACCTCTCAAATCACAGCAAACCCCTCAAAAGTAACTGGGATGTATTGAGAAAAAGTGTTGAAGTCAGGAAAATGTAAAGCAAAATTTCTCTGAGAGTCTTGATTGGGACCTCAGCAGTTTTTTTTAACCTTTAAACTGTTGAAATCAAGGCATATTTGGCTCTTGGATGTCAATGCCAAAGATTTTACAGGAGATCAGTGAAGGGAAGAATTTGGTGCAATAATGGTGACTATTGCTAAGTAGCAAAGTCCATCCCATCCTCTGTCCTCAGAGGACACAATCTCCCTACAGAGAATGTTTCAAATTGCATTTCAAAACATTTCTATGCAGGTACACTTTACATCAGGAGGAAGGTGCCTCAGTGACACCAACCCTATGGAAAAAAGGGAACATGGCTGGGAAAGCAAAGCTGGAAACAGTAATTTATTGATTTTAATACTTCTATCCAAATGCACCAGGTAACATGAAAGAATAATTACAGGCTCCATCAGAGAGGGGTTGTGATCTGGCAGACACACCAAGCTCCCCAGGAGATGAGCTCTTAAAACTTTACAGACTCCGCTGGGCAAAGACAGGTGACTCAGTACAAAGGCTTTTTACAGAAAAATGTAGAAACCCAGAGTGAAAGCAGATATGTTTAAACTTCAGGTAACTGAGAGTGATCAGAGGTTGGATAATTGAAGTTCCAATGTATATTTGCCTACACTGTCGCTCACCTTTGAGCCCTACCTAGGCATCTTGACATTTATGTAGTCTGAAATTCTGAAAGCTCTGAGTTTAGACAACTAAATTGTTGCTTGTCAATTTAGTCTTGACTGAAAGACAGGTGTTTTGTTTCAGAGTAGCACTCCTTTCAGACTCCTCTATTCCCAAGCTCACATTACTGAGCTAAGGAACTATCAAAAATGAAATAACTTACAAGCAGGCGAAGACATTTACATACCTCGAACAAAGGAATTCTTTGGGCAAAATAGGGATTTTTAATTATTGCTTGTTTTTTGTCATGTGGGATTCTCATCTCTGGCTCTCTGGTGGGAGCTGGAGGAGCTTGGAGGCTTTGAAGGTTCCTACATTTTTGGTACTGCTGTGCAGTTTTTACAAGTGGAATACAAAATGCTGTCTGAACACAAATCCAGCTCAGAATCAGAATTTTCAAAAAAATGCAATTCTGGAAGCAGGTATACACACAGCAGTCCAATGACAACAGGGCAAGCAAGGGGCACCTGTTAGGCTTATCCTAACTTTAATTTCAAGTGGGTCATTTTTGCCAGGCCTTCATTATCATCCCTAATACTTCAGGCTTCTTGGTGTTGCGGCAGGGCTTGGACCTCAATCCCTTTATTTATGCCATTAAGTGTGCTGAAGGCAACAAGAAACAGGCCTAATCACAGTGACCTGCCAATAACCTCAGCTGTGACCTGGAGGGATCCCCAGTTTTGGCACAGGTTAAGGGTCTCATCTCATTTAGAACCTTAAGCTGGATTTGAACTGTAGTCCCAGAAGAAAAAAAAGCCAGCATTTTTATCTAGCAAGCCACATGGCTCTGGCTTCCTGACTGGTATTTGTGACATCCTCGTATTAGCAAACCAAGGACATATTAACTGTGTGCTCGATTTTCTGCCCTTAATTACAGCCAGCCAGTCCGAGTTTCCTTTCCTTTCCTTTCCTTTCCTTTCCTTTCCTTTCCTTTCCTTTCCTTTCCTTTCCTTTCCTTTCCCTTTCCCTTTCCCTTTCCCTTTCCCTTTCCCTTTCCCTTTCCCTTTCCCTTTCCCTTTCCCTTTCCCTTTCCCTTTCCCTTTCCCTTTCCCTTTCCCTTTCCCTTTCCCTTTCCCTTTCCCTTTTTTTTAAAGGATTTGAGTGACAAAGTGACTATGCATATCATACCACATTTGAACTGTAAGACTTCAGTATTTCTACCTCTAGTGTGTAATTGGATCAGCTGCCAGTTACAGAAAGGAGCTGGGTGAGTATTAAGTGTGTGGAAAATGAAGAAGAGTCCAAGTGTGAAGGGGAGGAATAATTTGACAAAGCCTGCAGTGAGCTGTACGTGGTTTTCTCGTTCCAAAATGGAGTAGGTTTTGAAGTGCATGAGAAAAAACTGGCTTTGATTTATTAGCTCTGGTTCCCAGAATGCCAGCCACAATCTTGGAGCAGCTCGAGACATATGGAAAACCACAGTCCCTGCCCCAAGGAACTCACAATACCCACATTATCATCCCGAGGATGGACCAGTGCCAGCCTGAAAAACACTCTGCTTTTATCTGGGTCTTGAACAACCTTGTCAGGCAGGGTACAAAGCTGCTGTCAGGGCTGGGGCTTGGTGTGCCCATGGTGTGGTGGCCCTCAAACCATCACACCCAGTGCTCTTGTGTAGGTCCCCACTGTAGCACTGTCTCACTTGAATCTGGAGTCTCTCAAAGAAATCAAGACTATGTAAATATGAAACAGTCCAGAATCAACCACCAAAATCTATGGTAAATCTCAGCCCTTTGAAAAGGTGATAAACAGGCGAAGACTGTGCAGTCAGAAAGTGACAGTGCTTCTGCCAGGACAAGAAAGTTGAGTTTCAACACTAAGCACAGGTAGGGTAGGATCACACAGAGAGAAATGGTTCTTTATCCAGAAAGTGTTCAACCATTTGTATCTTTAGGAAGTGGAAGCAAACCCCCTCAGATAAGAATTGGGAGTCTGTAGGTTCCTGGTCAAACTCTCCTGGTGGGACCCAGAATATCCTTCACTTAGCATTCAAAGATGCAACTCAAGACAACAATGTAATCATGACATGGCAAATTTAGAGGAGAGAGGCCTGCAGCCTGAGATCAAGAAGGTCACAATGTCCAGAGCAGCTCATGAAAGAAGCAAAAGAAATGGCAGTTACCTGGAAATTCCCAGACAGTTGTCCCTCAGCTCTGGAAATGCTCCATAAAGTTCAGCATGCTGATCTGTAAGAAGTAAGCAAGAAAAATTTATTAGTGATGGAAACAAGAATTACAAACATGCCAGGTGACTGCCCAGTGCTGCCCAGAAGGTGGAGAGAGCAAAAACCAATTGAGATTTGCTACCTCCCACCTCTAGGGAACTACACCTGGTGGTTTGCTGCCCATGGGGCCAAACTGATATCCTGGGATTTGGAAATTCCTCTGCTCTGCCTTCAGCAGCAGCCACTAATTGAGAGGAGCAGTGTCATAAAGGGCTCCAGGTTTATGGCCACAGAGTCAGGTTCCTTCTGGTATAAAAGACCTGCAGACAAGTCGATCAGGCAAAAACACAACAAAAAATTTCTCTGGCTCTCCAAGGGGGTTAGGGCATTAAGACACAATACCCTACCTCAAAGGAAGTCAAGATTGTATCAGAACATCTCTGAGAGATAGAGAAGGAGAGATGGCAAGAGGCAGCAGTGTAAAGGTTTTATCAGCATGAGTTGGGGATGACCACATTACTCATAGGTCACTGTGCTTTCCAGCTGACTAGCAACAGATGAAATAAGGAAAACAACAGCCTCTGGATTTCCAGGTAGCAGCTGCAGCCAAACCTGCCTTTTCAGCTTTTAGTGTGGACTATGCAGGCACTGCTCAGAAACTGCCTGACTTCCCATGCCAAAGGGAGCCGTGAGGGCCCACTGTCAAGGAGAACACCAAGGTAACATTTGTGTTGTTAGAGGGAGGAAGCCTTCAAATGCAGGGCACCTGGTTTTCCCTACAGCTTGCATAATTCCAGTATTTCTTAATACTGAACTAGAAGTATATCAGAGATCCTTATGGATCTCCAGCAGGAAGGCATCACGAATGGGTGCCTTTATTATCCTGATATCAATGCGTAAGTACTACACCAGAAAACGGGCACAGTCCTTCATGTCCCACAGCAGCAGCCACAACACAGACTTTGTTACCTAACAAAGTATCAAATAAATCAAATAAAGATCCTTTATTTATACCAAAGTGATGCCATTCTGCCAGGCTCAGCACAAAGACTGTCAGAGACTGCTCTTGTCCTGGAAGGTGCCATCTAATCGGATACAGTACCACCCCGAGATCCCCCCAGCTGAAGGGGAAATTCCTCCATCATTCCTGACACTTCTCAAATTAGCAAAAGCTTACAAAGATAAGGATTTGTGGGATCCCTCTCCTTCCAGGGCTGGATGCACACGGGATGAGGGAATGCCCTCCTGCTCTCTGCTGAATTCTCTCACCCTGCACTGCGTTGTAGTTTCCTGTGCTCAGAGATCTCCTGCTTGTGTTTGAACTCTCTGAATACTCTCTTCAGCTCCACACAAGGAGCCAGAGGCCTTGGTAACCTTCTACCCCAGCAGTTCTTTTCCTGCAGTCAGGATATTAGCTCTCTCTCTCTTTTTGTTGTTGTTGTTGCTTTTTTTGTTGTTGTTGTTTTTTGGTTTGTTTTTTTTTTAAGAATTAGGGGAATTCCCCCTTCCTGTTCCTGGTTTCATGCAGGACTCTGATGGCACTGGTTGGTGACAGCACAGAAAAACCCAAGCCACCTCGCTCATAAACAACAATGCCACACTTTGTGTAGGGTTTTATATCAATATTTTGATAATTTCAGCTATTCCACATTCTTACTGGTATTAAGATACCTAGAAAAGAATGTATGCTTCAAGTAATTCAGTAAGCATCATGATGGGCCTGTGTGAACACTGCTTCCCATAAAAACTCAAACCAGGTAAAACTCTGAGACTTGATTTTCAGCTGATGTAAACCCACGAAGATAATGTAATTACTGGTAAGACAGGTTTTACTCTGAAATGTCCTGGCTCCTCTGTCTCCTCCATGTGAGCAGAGGGAACAGGTACCAGCAGGGGAAGGTTTCACGTTCACACCAGGAGCTGCTTTTTAACAGGAGCCTGATATATATTTTCAGCTAAAAATCCCCCCAAAGTCATGAGAGGATGTGGTGGGAAACAGATCAGAGAGGAAAGTCAGTGGCACTTCTAATATATTTTACCAGGATATAGGAAGAAGATAGATATGAGACAGACAAACAAGAAAGTTTAGGAAAGAAGGGGGAAAACACATGGAAGGTGTAGTAACAAAGGAACTCCATTAGTAGCAACAACTCGAGGCAAAAAGAGGACTGATGGATATCTGGGCTAGCATAAGTGAGGAAGGGTAAAACAAACCTTTTCAAAGCATGAAAAAAGAAAACCAAATTGCACTTTACAAAACTAGTGAGACAAAAAACTCAGAAGACAAAACAGAGAGAGGGGATTTCTAAGAGCATAAGAACAGAGGTCAGTGCCCCATGGTCATTTACTAAGAAAGGAGGAAGCAAAAGTGAAGGAAAATACCTAAATATAAAAAATCCTTATAAACAAAGGGCACATTGACTGCTAGCTGTGATTTTTTTGAAGGTTTGCTATCACCATATCTCCAGTGATAAATGCCTTTACATGGTGCCAGCCCTCTGCAGGCACAACTGCAGCAAATCAGTTCTGCCAGGCCACAGATGAAGTGACAGGGAATCACTTCCCCCATTCCATGTGGCACAGCCCTGGTCCATGCACATCCTGAAGATAAATCCTCAGGAAAGGAGCACAGGGCAGCAGGGCAGGAGTGTCCAGCAGCACAGAAGAGGAGAACACAATCCTGCACGTGGGCAAATGCTGTTCTCCTTCCCATCCCATCAGTGGGGTTCTATGATTAACACTAATAATTTCAAAGGCAATATTCTGCCTGTTGATCAGAGCCCTATTCCGGGAGGGAGAGATTCAGACTGACACTGAAAGTTGAATCTGCAATGTGTATGTGCACATTTACTTGCAACAAAAGAACCACAGCCAGCCTTCTGTTTATCAGTAAAATCCAGTTAGATCCTGTGGCATCACCAAAAGACAACAGTCTGGCCCCAAAACCTCAATTCCATAAACTCCGACATCATGCTGCCACAAAGAAGAAGCTGAGCAGATCATGCCCAGATCCTGCAGCCTTTACTCAGACCTCAACTGTCATGAAAGTATTGCCTTAACTCACCACAGCACCTTCACTATGAGTACTTCTGTCCATACCATCTTTGCCAAAATAAACACTGCTTTGGTTTGGGGGCATTTGGTTGGTTTGTTTTGTGGCTGGGGTGGGGAAAAAAATGCCAATTAATTTTTTTAATAGCAAAAAATGTGGATAGAAATCCACTTTTTTTTTTTTTTTTCCTCTCTCCGGAACAAACAGCTATGGAACACAGAACAGCCTTTTTATGTCCCCCCACACCCTTGCTCTGTACACCACCCCTGCTTTAAGATTAACTGTCGGTCTGTGCTACCCTTGAGGCCAACCATTCTTTGGATTTGGTTATTATATCAAGGTGCATTTGTGCTTCTAAATGGGCAGCTGTACTGTAAATGGAGCACAAAAGAGCAAAATTCAGTCTGCTCCAGTGTGGGTCCAAAGCTTGGCGTGTCTGTGATGCTGTAGCCTTTTGTTTCAACTGCAGATAGATAAACTACTGCCTTTTTCCATGACGGCTATAATGCAGAATATGAAAAACTCTTGGGATGGTTTAAGCTGCAGGGTATTCTCCCAGAGTCCTGTCCAAAAATAATCTAGTAAAAATGTGGACAGAGAACCATCGACCTCTGCTTTCCCCCGAACATATGCAGCTCTGATCAGTCTGGTATTTCAAGAAAAACAAGGTCCTGAACCCTAATCCTCAGACACATAACAAAGCGCACTTCACAGCTGTGATGCACAGCTACTATCAGCTCCGAGGCCTGAGTGGGTCCCAAGACAATGCCTCCTTTATCACCCAGAGGACAAATATCTAGACAGCAATATTTTCTGCTTGAATGCTTCAAGCATCTCTCGCAACTCCTGACTGAAAGAGAAAACTGAGCTGAGAGTGTTTGCTGAGTGATTATTTTAATTTACTACTTGATGTAAATCTAAATGAACTGACATCCAGCTTGAGATGGACAGAAAACAATCATTGTGAAAAAAGAAAGAAGGCTAATATTACAATATCATTTGAGCAGCACAGGTTTAGGCAACTTCAGCAGTGGCAATGTAATAGATAGTGAGGCACGGTTTGCATTTCCTTTCCTTCACTCAATTACCATAATAAGTTCTGTAATTTTAGGGCTGTTTATTTATCAGGCAGCGATAACAAAGACGCTCAGAACATGGTGTCTGAATGCAATAGTACAAAGCAGCCCCGTGATGGCCCCTGCGTGCAGAGGGATTGCTGATTGCCACACACCTGATTATCCCTGTGTACCTGTGCTCAGAACCAGCAATATCCCCGTTTTTGCTAATTACCAAAATGGCACACACTCAGCACCTGGCTTCAGGCAGAGTGAGGGAAAGGGGCAGGAAAGGAAGAAAACTTCCTGGTGAAGTTCCCCAGTGCTTTAAAAACCTGTCAAGTCACTCTGCTGAGCTTTCTGGTACGAACAATAGATTTGGGACCTAGCCTGTCTCCACCAGGGAATCTGTCACTGCTGCTCTCTGCTCCGGGCTTCCAGTGTTTGATGGCTGCTCAGTGTCACAGAACAGCTGGAGGAGAGGCACCCCAGCTGCACAGGAGACATAGGGGAAAAAACAACAAACAAAAAGCAAAAGCAGAGGTTTCTTTGTGGGGCAGACACTCGGTTCTGGGCTCTGCCAGACCCAGACGTGTCACCTGCAGCATGGCCTGTGGTGCTCTGCACTGAGAGGCACAGGCACTGCTGTGCCAGCACCCAGACCCAAAGGAGTGCCAGGGAGAAGACGCAACACAACTTCACGGGCAATTCCAGCAACAGCTCCCTCCCAGGGGGTTCACCATCTCCTGCAGCTCCTCACAGCATTTTTCCAGTAGAGACCACCTCCGTGGGCCCTACCAGTGTGGATGAGTGGGTGGAAGGCACCACAAACCCATCACTCTGTGCCTCTCCCAGCACATCAAAGCCCGTGTTGCACCCCCAAGGATGACTGAATGGCAACTCTTCATTACACCCTGAGATGCTCGTGTCAGTTTTTGGGAGATTTGTGGTTGGAAAGACTGATTTACGTGCCTAATTTCTTGCACACTGCGTTAGAAGTATGAACCTAATTTGAAACAAAACTCACAGGGTAATGTCCATTTTGTATATACCAAAGATCAATGGAAAATCCCATGATTGAATAAAAGGAGTCAAATGAAAATGGAACTCAGTGGGTTTCTGAGAATGCCACTCAACAGCCTGGAGGTTTTAGAAGAATACCAGGCCCTCCTATTCAGTGGCTTGAACCAGTATCTTAAAGAAATCTCTGCAGTTCCTTCTTAAATTCTACAGGAGGCTCAAAAGCATGTTGGAAATATTTTTAGTCCGTACCATAAGATGTTTTTCATCAGAGTAACATGCCTCTTAACCCAAAGCCATATATTCAATTAAATTGCATGGGCATATGTGTGTTTATTTACATAATGTGTAAATGTATAGCTGGGTATATATAAACAAAAGGCTTTGCTAACAGGGAGGAACACACATAGCGGTGAAATTTGTGTATACGCACACTGTGCGACTGCAGCCACTCACGTCAACACCATCCATCACCTGTATTCACCAAAACCCGGGCAGCTCTGCTCCACACACTGCCTACAAGTCCACCACCATGATAATCTCCTTCCTCAATTAATTAAGGACAATTTAAATATTTTAAGTTAATTACATTAACATGACAAAACAGTAACATTTAAATTGTGGGGCTTCAAGGAGAAAACCTGTGACAAAATCCCTCTTTCAGCACAGTTGTGGACAAGGATCGTACAAATTGACAGTGTACATTATGCACAGCCTAACTGTGGACATTTTCTGTCAAGCACTTAAACAGAAAGACACAACAATGGCTCCAGTGTGAAAAAGGAATTATCTGTGGGGGACTGGTCCTCACTAAGGGCAAGTTTGACAAGTCCAAGCAGGCACCTGGAGCAGCATTTAAAATAATCCTGCCACAGCAAAAAGGTTCATCATGCAGCCCTATCTAAATTACTGGGGGTTTGCACAGAACCTCCATTAACTGCCCTTATGGAAAAACACTGTTAGTCTAATGAAAAGAGTATTTTTTAACTGCCCCTGTCAAATATTGCTTCAGTAACAAGGCTACAAATACACAGCATGGAATGTTGCAGATGAAAATTCTTTTTTTGTTGTTAGTTCCATGGGGCTTCTTACAATGGATCTGAAATTTTACATTCAAGATTCAGCAGTAAAATGTTTGCCCTTCTAGGGACAAAATTCTGCAAGGAAAATTTTTGAGAAATCCAGCTTGTTTTTATATCCTTCCCATGCAGCCACTATGGATCTCCACTCCTCCCACTGATAAAGTGACTGATTAACACATCCAGTTACCGGGATTTGCAAATTAAAGGCTGGATCCTGACACACACCCCTGAGTCAGCCTTAATCACAGGAGCAGCCTCCAGCAGGAGCAGGGATCAGGCCCTTCCAAAAGGAGCACAGCTTCATGAGCCCCTCCACGTGCTAATGGAGAGCTATGATGCAGGTACATCCAAGCTCAGGTTACTCATGCCATGCATCTGGGAGGGATCTGGGATTTCCAGGAATACAAAGAGGTTATGTTGAGAGCCAAGACTTGTCCACAGAAGGACCTGAAAGTCCTCAGAGGTCCTGCTGCTCTTTCTCCACCAACCTCAACCATGCTCATCATGTGCTGTCATGTTGCAGAAATTCTGGTGATGTCACAAAGCACAAATTGAAATTTCCTGAAAACCCAAATTCTGGCTAAACCACACCTTCCACCCCCCCCCCCCCCCCAACCCCCGCCCCCGCTAATGAGAAATGAGAAGTGGAGGACCAAGCACCCCATCCCTGAGAGGAGAGGGATTGCTTACCCAGGAAAAAAATCCAGGGTGCCAACATTTCACTGTGAAGACCTCATTGCATTTCGTGTTGGCAATTCTTAGCTGTAATTATGAAAACTATTGCAATTAGGTTATTCTAATTATGAAAATCTATTTCCTTTTAAAGATTTCAGAGCAACCTCTTTTTTAATGAAAAAGAACACATAAAAACACTGAAATCCTTTGAATTCCTTCTCGCGCCACAGAATCTGAGCACAATTTATCTAGATAAGTTTTAATTATAGCCTTTCCAGAAAGACAGTACTCTGTATAAATAAAAAGAAATATAATTGATAAATGTAGTCAGATGGTACCAGGTTGTTTAAATAGACCATTAAGCTCAAAATGTCTAAAGTTAAATTAGATTGTATTCTCTTTTACCTAGGGCTTTTGTAAGGCACAACTGGCATGTATAGTCTTGTCCACATTAATTTTTACTGCCACGGTCAAAAAGCAGCATAAGTCTGCAGCTTGTGAAGAATTTTCTGTCTTTATTTGACGTGATCATAGTGGATGAATTAGCTCCCCTGGTGCAGAGAGTGAAAGAAGGTTAGTTGAGGGAAATAAGGAATTTTCAGAGGAAAGAAAAAGTTTGAGGGAAACATATGGTTTAAATGCTCTAGCCTATTTCAGATCAAGCTGAGAGAGTTGAGATCTGTTGGTTCAGAGATCCAGTTCACTGCACATTCCTACTGTGCCTGCCTACTAATTGCATCCCATGTTTGTCAATCAAATATTTGCAATTAACAAAAATATTCCCTTAAGAGACATATAACAGAGGCTGCTAAGGATCCATTGCTTTGCTATTAGACTCGGCTCCAAAAAAATAAAAAAAGGTCTTTAACAATATTCTGCTGATGATGACACTGCCAGACACTTCCAGTCAAAACATTAACAAGCAGAATAGGTGGCATGGGGGCTTTTCAAAGAGGTTTTTTTCAAAGAAGAAAAACTTTGATCTTAGTGTTTCTGACCCATCCTCCACCTCTGATTCTTCAATCTACAAGTACATATAGTGGTGTAATTTCACTCAGTGCATAACTTGCCTAAGGAGAAGCGTTGATCTAGATTTTTTTTATTTAACTCCAATTTAACTGATGCTCTAAAGCTGGCCTATCACTGCATAATGCACATTCACATGAGGTTTCTAAGCAGAAACTGAAGAAAGCAGACTAGAATAATAAGAAATGCACAAGGTTCAGAGGAAACATTAATTTGTAAATAGATAGAAACACCAGTAATTTGTTGGGAATTGAAGACCTTCTGTATGAAACAGTGAAACTTAGCAGCTGTGCACTGCTGTTCTATAAATCAATATTACATCTGAAGGAGGTGTTTGAATGCTTGTATCATTGTGGTTTGAGTCAAACAAAGTTCTGTGATAAGAAATGATCAAACAAAACAAACAAAATCCCTTCCACTGTCTCGCCGGATAAATTCCAAACATAATTCCACAAGAGGGATAGAACATTGAAATCATCCACTTTTTTATAATTGCATAAACCCCTCAGTCACAGAAAGATGATTGGATTGGTGATGGACTATTGTATTCTCAAAGACATGCCTCATGTCAATGGAGAGCTCCTGCAGAACGATAACAGTGCCAACATTTTCCGCGTGACCTGTGGTGGGCTTCAAACCCCATCCCAGCCAAAATGCTGTGCTCCAGAGCAAGCGTGACTGGGACCGGGGGACTTCAGCCTTCCTTTACACCTCCACAACTAATTCCTTCAGTGCCATGAGAAACCTCTTATCCTCACTGCTGCACTTGCTGCTGCTAAATACAGAGGATAGCACACAGCCAGCGAGCGAAAAGAGCTCACACTTCAGCCAAGCCTATCCAAGGAAAAATCAGCCAGCGCAGCCCGGCAGGTACAGCTTGATTTGCAGATTTGCCTCATGTCAACACAGCCTGCACCTGCAAACAGAACCTTTCTCCTGCCACTTTCCAATTCTCCCACAGAAAATGAAGCAGAATCCCTGCAATGTTAATGATTTTCCCAATCAGATGTGATCTAAAATGCTGCGTGCCCCCATGAGTGACATTGCTTCCTTTCCTCAAAGGCTGTAAGTAATCATGAAATGTTCTGAAGGCACAAAGGAGCTGCCTTCCCTCACCTTTTTTTTAATCTTTATAAACCATTTCCTTAATTTAGGCGATGGCTTAAAAAAACCTCAGCATCACCAAGCTATGTCTTTGGGCCTGTAACACTTGCAGAGATTGGGCAAAGAGAGCATTTCTCACAATCCACCAAGCCCAGTTTCGGGAGCCTCAGGAAAGAGAGGGAGTTGGGAGAGCGGTGTCTGCAAAGCAATATCCTGGGAGACATCTGCTGGCCACGCCGAGCTCCGATCCCCCACTGCAGGCACTGACACTGGGGCTCAGGACTTGGAGAGTCAAGGGGCAACTTGGTGGTCACACAAATCATAACTGCACAGGAAACAAGGATCAACCAACAGCCCTGCCTTTGGGCTCCATAAAGGATTTAGCAACACGCTTATTGTCTGACTGATTGCGAAAGGAAGCAAATCCATCCCTGCGACTGCAGGGAAGCGGAGAGGCGGGACGGCTGAGCAGCAGCCCACTCCAAGCCCTTGGGCACCACTCCAGCCCAGTGACACTTCCCTGCCACTGCTGGATAAACACAGTCCAAAGCTGGCACTGGCATCCCCCAGCTGCCTCTGTGCCCCTCGCGAGGCTCCAGGCAGATAAAGCAGGACACAAAGCTGGGCGGCACAGGGAGCGCAGGGACAAGGCAGAGCCTGGCCGCCTGCACATGGCTGCTGCTGCTGGGGGAATTTTTAATCACTGGCTTGTATCGAAAAGCCCCGTTTGTAAACACCCAGCTCTCCTTTTGCAGGGGGCTGTCAGATAGCAGAATCTTATAATCAAATTTGAGGTGGGAAAAGAAGAGGAGGAGAAAGAGGAGGAAGGTATTTTTGTTCCTGTCCTTCATTTCCTGATAAGGAGACACTTTTGATCCAAGAGATTTTTTTCTTCCTTCTTTTTTTTTTTTTTCTTTTTTGATTTGTTTTTAATCTGGTGGCATAAATTCGTTTCACAAGATACAGGTGTTTGAAAAATTTAAGAAGTTCTGTGGTTTTGTATTCTTGGGCTCATTGATGAGAAGGCTTACACGTGATGGCATGGTGAGCTGAAGCAATGATTAAAAGGCTACTGCATATGCTCTTCCCAGCTGAGTTGTTGTTTTTAGAGCACACAGAAAGTGTCTGCATCAGCTGCTAATAAGCTCTTTTGCTACTCTAACATCATGATCTGATCACCCCAGAAGTGCAGAGTGGGAGCTGAAGAACTTGGTCTCAGCAATTTGACAAAAAAACATCCCTGACATATTTCAGCTACTGTGGAAAGTTTGTGACACTGAAAGGAAATGAAAATATATATGGAAGGTTGAATAGGAACGTGGGGTTGTGTTTGTGTGCACATGAGATTTAAAGCCATGGGCAAAGCAGGGCCATGTGCGTATGTATGTTTTCAAAGGCACAAATGGGAATTAGACACACAGCTTCCGTTGACTTCCAGTGAAAGGACTACCCCTTGTGCCTTTGAAATTCTCCCCCTTTATTTACTGTACCTTGGTAAAACCAAGGCTGAAAACCTGGTTTACAAGGGATTGGAGCTGGAGGGCGGCTGCTTTGGGATTCTAATTGAGAGGCACAAGATGAAACCACCCCAAGATACATTTCATAATGTCCCAAAAATCTGCTTTTGACACCAAGTGCTCAGAACTTCAAATCTAGGGCACTGTAAAAGTACCACCTGACCTGGCAGGGACCAGTTCAGGAATTTCCAATGGAGGGCAGAACTAATTGTTATCCCTTGCTGGGAAGGAAGAGCAGGGTAGTTACACCTGAAAGTCTTAACCCAGGTAGAATTCTCCCAGCCAAACCCAGCTTGTGCTGCGTCAGGGGAGGAGAGAGGTCTGTGCATTGAGGGCAGGTGTTGTAAGGTGTTTTTGGCTCTGGTTTTGGTGAAGGTGGCAGGAGATGCTCAGTTTGTGTGCTCATAGTGTGCTGTCTCTGCAGGACAGCTGTGAGCAAACAGTCTGAGGATGTTTTAGCAGTGCACAGAGCTGCATATATTTGCCATAAATAGGAGTTTATTCTTTGGCAGACAAGCCAGCATTAGAACTGCAAAAACACACAGAATATAGTAAGTGTTGGGGAAAGGAAAACCAAGCAGAGACAATCTGTGAAGCAGAAGAAATAAATAGAGACTGAACAGAAAGAAAAATAGAAGGATGAGGGGGAAAACTAAAAAGTTAAGGTGAAAAGGAAAGAGGAAGAGAGAGGAAAAGAGAGAAGTCATGAAAATTTGGGATTCCTCGCTTGTGAGAATGGCACAAATCCATCAGTGATGCTTTGCTTAGCTCTGGACACCCCAACTGCTTCTTTACCCAACTTCTTAAAAAAGCAGCTGATTCCCAAGGCAGTGAGACGGGGTACTTTAATTTTTATTAATCCTCATCCATAATAACTAAAAATGACCTATTAAAATAAGTACCACTGGGTTTGGGGTATTTTGTTCTTTTTTCAATGAAGCAGAAACAAAGAAAAAAGGCAAACCAAAAGTTTTAAGAGAGCAGCCAAGTCATGATGAGCAGCATCCATGCAAATGTCCACCTGTGCTTAATCAAGATGGAATCTTGAGCAGTACAAAGTGGGGACATCAATTGTCCCTACCCATTCAAACAGATAACAATAAATTTAAAAAAAAATAAAAAGAAAAAATAATAGGTCATGTAATTAATAATTTTTTCCTGTTGTTTTCTCTGATTTTCAAAATCCTGTTTAAGTGAGCAGAGATGACAATGTCAATTTCTGCTTGAAAACAAAAATCTGAGCTCAACAACCAAAGGGCAGCAAAACCCCACTCTTTTCCTAGGCAGAGCTGAACTCAGCATTAATTAATTTAGGACACAACTTTCTGGAGCTCAGTTATTCTCTTGGGCAACAACTTTACCTCACATTAATTTACAGTTCAATGGCAATTTTATGGATACTTGAACTTTTATTACTGTCTAACCTACATAACCAGAGTTGAACAGATTTTGCTAGTAGGATAAATGATCACTTGGTTGTAAAATGAGTTATTGGAATTGCCTTTTCCATACATTACAGACAGTCAGAGATGGCTTTCTCTGTCCAAGACCCCAAGACCGGGAAGGGGACACTGCCCCAACACCAGCAGGACAAAGCTCCTGGCTTCCTGTGACCCAGACAGAGTCTGAGCACCCAAACCCAACACTCCACTCCCTCTCTCCAGAAGTATATAAAAAAATTAAAGAAAAGACTGAAACAACCCCCTGTTTTATAAACCAGGACACTCTGGGAACCAGATGGCCCCATAGCCACACCTGAGGGCACTGGTCTGTGCTGGGTGGTGCAGATGAAGAACTGGGCTAGAAAAGCCACTCCCAGAGCTCCTGTGACTGTTAAAAATTATTTCTGTGGGCAAAATTACCAGTAGCTTATTATTCTTAGCTCAGAATATTTTTCCTATGATATTGATTTTATTACAGAAAACTCCTTTAGTATCTAATAGATACAATTAAAACTGCATTGTGCTGCTGGCTTAAGAGTAGCACTATAATATTTAAAACAAATGTGGGGCGAATTACTTTAAGATTATGGAAAGGGCAAAATCCAGTACAGTGAAAATCACCATTTTTTGAGAAAGAAAACAGTACAAAATTTTAATATCACTTCAGTCAATATTTCAGTTTCAGATAAAATTCACCTTGAAATCTAGCCATCAATTTCTTATAACACCAGAATTGATTTAAAAAAAAATCTAGTAGTGACTTCATTTAAATCCAGTCTTTCTAAGTCTGTTGCACTTCAGAAAATCTAGCTGAATAGAAAAAGGGTTTGTTTTTTTTTTCAGCTTTAAATCCCATTTGGTGAGTACCTAAAATAATGCAATCTGCACCTTGATTGAAACAATCTGTGGTGCACATGAACTCCTTGTGGGATCCTCCAAAGATTCCCTTGTATCTTCCATCCCCCTGGATGGAAGGGCCTGAGATTTTCAGATCCAAGCTCCTTTTAAAGAACTTGGGAGATCCAGATGCAACAGTGAAAACTGGAAAAGAGTTTGCACTTGAAGAGAATGGCTTTATGAAACCCTTCACATATTTAAGAATTAGAGCTATTAAATGCATGATCTACGACTCTTAAAGCTCTGATCTGCTTAATCTTTCTTGCATCCCTCTCCCCCAAAGGCATTAATAAAGCCCAAATTAAGCCATGCCAAATCCTCATTTTCCATCTGAGTTTGATGTTTCAAAGGCTCTGCTGTTCTACCTTTGTTTTGACTTATAAAAATGTCACCTCTGCTAGGAAATGCGCATATTTGGCAAGAAAAGAGGAAATAAAGGCTTCCCCTGCATTGTAAGCTGTGTGTTACAGTCTGTCAGCAATCAACAGGGGCAGATGTTAAACTTGCCATCCTCTTTTAGAAACTAGTCTTTAATTAATCAAGTGCCTTTCTGCCCCCTAAGGTATCTCTAAACCAGGAGGTCCAGCATATCCATGAGCCACTTTCTCTAGAGGTGTGGTAACAAACTATCCCAAATTAGACTGGGGGGGGGGGGGGGGGAGGGGGGAGAAGGGAAGAAAAAATTAGTCTGTGTCTAATCTAGACTTCACCTGAGCTGTGCAGACATATCACCACATCATCAAAGGCATCCTGGGCTTTCTCTGACTTGGGAACTAAGTGGAACCAAGCTCCACTTTTGCTTCTTTTCAGACCCAAAGCATGACTTACGTTTCTGAAAACTCTTCTTTCCCCTTCCACAATTGATTATTGGTTTGATAAAACCAATATTTCCCTTTATTTCCTTTCTTTATTTCCCTTCACAGTGAGATTATTGTCAAGGACTACAGAGGCCAGGGCAGTGTTTTACAAATCCAAGTAAGATTATCAGAGAAGCACCTTAATATTTTGTAAAATCAAGTTTTTTATCCTCCACACACAAGTGCTACCACTTCCCCACCATCACTTTTAACTATTTCAGTGGAAAGAAAAGACCATGAAATTGAGAACAGAAAGAGTTATTGCCACCTGTGCATGCCCCCAGTGCCACCTTTGGACAGGAACCATTCAGCACAGGAGCTGGTCTTTCCTAAGGCCTTCCAGCTGCAGCTGAACACCCACACCTTCTATTTCCATCCTTCCAAGCAAGCATCAGGTCCAGGGACAGCCCTGCAGCCCCAGCTGAGTGCTGAGCAGCTGCACTGGGGAGTGCCCACTGCCTCTGTCCAGCCTGCAAAGCAGCAGTGCCCATTTCTCTTCTCCCCGTTAATTTATTCACCAGAGGAAGGCATTTCATACACTGAGTTTTAGTGTCTGTTATTTGATGGTAATCGATTAATTTTTAACTATCTTTCAGCCCTTTGATGTTCTATAAATAGCCTAAGCTAATAGAGACTTCTTTATACTCAGAATGCAGATCCACTGTGAGGTTATTTGAAAGAAAAGGAGTCTGGTGTAGTATGTTTGTTCAATGTGTTATTAACTCGGAAAGGAAATTGAGCTATAGTGAACTATGTAGATCTGATTCTGACAGCTGCAAACAATTCATAGTGAAAATGACTCAGCCTAATTCACATTTTTAAATTATTTTCTCCCCCACTTTCTTCTGCAGACAGATAAAGGTTTCAAAATGACCTTGAATTGAAAACCCTGGATTTATCTCAGTATTTTCTTCTTTCTTAGTGCTGTATCCAAAACTTCCTTATTGGAAAGTCACCAAAATCGGGGAAAAAACCCAAACAAGAAAACACCTCCTTGTCTTGCTTACAGTACTTCCCAGTCAGTGCTGTGGGCAATCTAAGTTGCTCTACAGAAATTCAGTTTGGAGGGATGGGATAGACACAAACCCTCAGTTGTGGTGGGGGACTCAGAAACATTAATGGCCTTCTTTTTTGTTTCAATTTACATTTTCCCTGTTAGTACACCCTGAGATCCCAATGGCACGATTTACTAATTAATTACTATTATTAGCTAATGGCAGTGAAAACTGAAATTACTGCCTGCCTTAAGCATAACAAAATAGACAATAAATCTGTGGTGCATGAATCACTTTCTTAACCAAATGCCAGCAACAGTGGCTTGATGTTTTCCACAAAAACACCTGGCACACATGGAGGCACAGCCTTCATGCTCCAGAGCAAGAGAGGGGAATGGGCATTTCCATTCCTGGGCACTGCCAACACAGGGGCACCACCAAGTCTGAGAGGGTTTCATCCTCTTTTTCTGACCAAAAAACATGGGTGCTGCTTCTTCAGAAATATGGGCTGGACTTGTCCCTTTTGAGCAACAACAATTTACCTCCTGTTTGTCACAACAAGTGACAATCAACAAAGTGGCTGCAGCTACTGGCGCCAGCTACTTGCTAAATGTATGCAAACATTTTAGGGTTAACATGTGGGGCCCTTTTTAATGCCCCCATTCCTGAACCCTCTCCAGATGCCCGAACTAGTGCCCTGGTTTGCAGAAACACAGGGTGAGCCCCTCTGTGACAGTCTCCAGGAGAGCTGCTCTGCACAAGGAGGTGTCCCCTCCAAGAGCAGGTGTGTGCCTTTGTGTCTGCACGCTTGGAGATGGCTGTGGAACAATTATTTTCTCTCCCAATCCCGAACAGTGGGTGGTCACTGATGTTAGACTGAAATCAATAGGTAGAAAAGAGATTGTTTACAAAAGCATGACAATGACTGGGTCACTCAAGAAGGAAGTTTGCATCTTTCTGAGGAGAACAGACTCAGAAGAGGGTTGTAATTTAGTGCCTGGATACCAGAGTGACTGGGATCTGCATGGACAGATTAAGCAAAAATTAAATTTGTTTAGACAGATAAGATGCAAGAGTCCGATCAAAGAAATCAGCTTCAATGTAGTGCAGGGAATACTCTCCCACCCTCAAAAAGTGTACAAAAGAAAGCAAAACCAAGAAGCTGCCAGCCAAAATTACCAATGCAGTTCCATTTAACAAAAAATCAATATTACAATAAGATGCCAGTAATGAAAGAAAAACCACAGCAGTATCTCAATAAGGATTACAAATTACAAGATTATAAATGGAGAGCCACAGTCATTTTGGACAGACAAATATGACCACAGTACAACTGGAGGCCAAATGATGGTTTAGGAAAAATGCCTGCAGCTTCAAGAAAGCCAATGGGAGAAGCAAACACACATCTCAGGGCAGGATTTGGCTCTAGGACTCACACATGAGTAATTGTGGCAGGGAGATACAGAATATCACAGAAATAAAAGACCTGCTCATTAGAAACCCATCCAGCCAAACCCATGGGGACATCCTGATGTAAAATCTCCATCATTCGTTATTTGCAAAAACCTGGTGCCAGTCTTGAGATATTTTTAAGGTACTAAAACTGGGGGGTTTTAATTGCAATTTTCTCTTTCATCCATAGAGCTCTTAAGTAACTCACAAGTCTTTGACAAATGCTCCAAAACCTTCCCCTACAATTGCTAGGGGTAAGGATGATGCTGCAATGATGCTGGATCCATCTCACCAAAGAGAATGGAAACAGGAAAAAACACACAGCTTGTTTGGGAAACCAGAGGAACCACAGCTAAGGAACATTCCAGTTCAGAATCTTGCAATGAGGCAGAAATAAAGGATGGACCATAGGACTCTTGGCTTGTAATCAGCTGCCTTTGCCCTCAGCTCTTGTGCAAAAGCTGATTTAAACAAGACAAATAATGAAAACAATAAAAATCCCCACCCTGCTTTGATTCTGGCACATCCCTTTCATCCAATCACTGTATAAATAAAAGGCAAAATCTGCCTGTAGAACTGTGACTCCTTTCTGTTCTTGTAGTGTCACCCAAGCCCGCACTTAAGAGATGTTTGTTCATTCTTGTCTTCTTTATTCTATTTAACACACAGCAATAGTTTCACAGCACAGAATATTGTCAACACTTTTATTTCTCAACAGGCAAGTTGAAGAAAACCCAAACCAAACCAGATTAGAGGGTCAGGACAGACACAAAATGGAATCATGAGAGGGAATGATGGAAATGACTGAATTAAATATGTAGATAACAGCTCCAGAGAGGCAGAAAATACAGGTGGTGCCATCAGGGCAGCACATGCTACAATGGAATGGGAGATACCTACCAGAGCTGGGAAGAGAACAGATCACAAAGAAAATACAGATTGAAGCCAATAAACTGCAGGAAAACTAAAATCAAAATGATAGGTGAAAGAAATGCATGTATCTGCATTGTAAGGAGTCCATTGAATTGAGCAAATGATACTCCTCCTGGGAGAATGATTCATTACCATGTGGAAAAGACCTAGCCTATGATAAAGGATGGGGGGGAAACCACTGAATAGCAGAATCTACCTACAGAAATTGAAAAAGAACATTCTTGTTGAATCCTGGCAGAAGTACTTCAAAATTCCAAAGGGCCTGACTAACGCAGACACAGAGGAGAAGGGAAAAAAGCATGTTAAAATATGTGATATCATGCCTACAAGCAAGGGTGAAGGTCGAATCAGAGAAAATTTAAAATGTGCCGAGAAACAAGCAGCATCAGCAAGAGTGGTGCCAGAACGAACAGATTTTATTCATCTCTACTTCAGGACCAGAATGGGGGGGGGGGGGGGGGAAGGAAGAAATATTGGAAGCCCTCCTTACTTGGGGGCTGTGTCTCCATGTCACTGACCTACTTCTACTTGAAGCACTCTGCTTGGAGAGACTCGCTAATGCTCGAGAAAAAGGTCTTATACCACAACAATATTGTGCTACAACAGTGCCCACAGTCTGGCTGCTCAGGGATTTATAAGCCAAGCTCACAAATAGACAGTAATGAGTTACTCACCAGAGGCTGTCAGCAAAGTTGCTAATTAGTACAAATGGTAGTAGATCTTGTAATGCTGTCTGTCCCCTGCTTTAGTGGGAAGAGTTCCAAGACCACCTAACCTGTATCTCACTGGATTAAAGACAGATTGGCTCCCTTTAGTCCAGCCTGGCATTTCTGGGGCTTTTAAAGTACGAGACAGAATCTGAGTTATAAGGAAAATTCAGGTGCAAACTTAACCACACAAACAAAGTGACTCAGTTCCTGGGGAGACACCCCACATGCAGAAAATAATTACTGCTCCCTCTCCTCACAGAAGAGCCAATGCACCCATGTCAACAGAAGCCCTTCAATTGAATTTTGCAAGAACTGGGACAAGTCCCAGGTCTGTGAGTGCCAATGCTGCCCTGGGGAGCCGCACACCTTGAGCTCCCCAGCCTGCAGAGCTGACAAAAACCTTCTGCTAACCAGCAGCTCTAAGGCTTCCAGTACAGATAAAACCACCAGAAAAGGCAATTAAATGGGGCACAGTTTTAATGTGCAGCCTTCAAACAGGGAAACACTTCATCTTCTCAGAATTTCACAGGACTGTGGTAACAAACTGTGACATGTTAAAGCCACTATTAAGAAATAAGATGCTAAAAGGGAAATAAGAAGAATTATTGACTGATTATTGCAGTTTAAATATATTTATTATTTAAGAAATACACCAAAGTTGCATTTCTGTTCCTTCTGCCAATGAAAGTACAGAGGAACCAGCACATTGAATTTTAGAGTTCTTCTGGTACTACTTCCTTCAAAAATAACCAGGTTTTAGAAATGACTGACCTGTCTGGCCACTGAAAATATAAGACATTTTCTATTAAAATATGTCTTTCTATCAGAAGAAATATTTTCTGTAATATTTTCTGCTGTAAAAAGTCCTAGGAAATTAAAGCAGATCAAAACCATGTAATATGTATTAAGAAAATAATTTAGACAAGAGGGGTCAGTAATAGAAAGGTGAGATATCTACAACTGGAGCCAAGTTACAGAAAGGGTGAGCCATTTGTAGCCAAGTTAAACAAGACACAGTTAAGGTTAACTTGGCTCTGCTGGTTTGTGTAAACTCACACATGAGGACTGTGGGGGGACTATGACAGTTTCAGTGTGAATTATTTACCTTGGCCTTTTCCTGGATTGTATTGTAGGCTGGCTTTTTTTGGAGACATCACACCTTTCCACCCATTCCTCACACCTGGCCTCTTATCACACACTAAATGTTTGCCCCAAATGATGTATTTTGTTCAGAAAATCTAAGGCTGATGGGGATGGCAACCAAATGTCTACCAAAATATTTTTCAGTGGAGCAGACATTTTACTTAATGAAAACATTCCCCCAGAATGGTTTATTTCTATTAGAAGTCCATCTATATTGTAAAAAATGAATACATTTCAGTTCCATTTCCTCCTCAAGCAAACAGCTGTATTGTATACTGGGGTAGTTCTGTCTCATGTTATCTTACAGACACATCCTGTCGCAATTCCCTTCTACTACTTTGCTGCCCTGGCACAGCCCACATGGAAGGACAGAATGTCATCATGGAGGGTCCACCATCCAAGGACCTCCAAGAACTCATTTCAGGAGTACTGGGCAGCTGCCTCCCCTCAGCAGCCTGGAAGAACCCCAGCACAGACACAAAGCCTGGCTGGGGAGTCAGAGCCTGCAGAGTGCCCAGAGAAAAGAGCAATGTGCTACAGTTCCTTCTAGTAACCAGGAATAACACACTTTTCCCCTCCTCTGTTCAGTGATTTCATTGCAACTCAGGCTCCTAAATGCTCATATGGATCCAGGCCAAGACATATTCAGTAATAGATACTGAAACAGATTATTTCATGAGCCAGTTCTGTAGGTTAATTCACATAAGTGAGAAAACAGTTCTGATTGAAGGGCGGAGTGATTTTTAAAAATTTGATTCATACAGAAGCGTTAACAGCCTTTTGCTTATACCCACAATCGCTGAACAGAACAGAATCAGTGGAAATGTTATTTCCAAGTACTGTGGTGTAAATAAAACCTCCTCTCTCTGACTCACATCGTGAGTCATTTTTGTCTGTACGTTTTTATGCCGAGGAGGGATGTAACTCCGAGCATTCTCCTCATGGAGAGCTTCTCGTGTCTCAGATTCTCTGTTGCTCTTGGGCTTTGTGGACTCTTAAAACCTTTAGCTCCAGTAATTTCCCTCTTGTTTACTGTAACCTCATCCCACTTGTTCAGCTCCCTGGCAGGAGTGAAAAAAAGACCTGAAGTTATACTAGTTACAAAGTTGGCACTGGGTAGGGGATGATATAGAAAATTATAAAATAAGCAGGAAAGGCTGCATTAGAGCAGCAACAGCTAGGCAAACTTACACCTTGTGCATGCAGTAACTGTAGGGCATTGCCAATTACTTCAGCTGAAAATGTCTCAGAATCTCTTTTTTAAGGACCTCGCTGCTCACAGCTTTCATCAAACCATCCTCATTTGTGCTCCAAAGGCTGGCCCAGCCCATGTGTGAAGGCAAAAGAGGAAGAGGAAGGAATGGGAACTAAACCCAGCCACATCAGTGAGTGCTGTCTCCATTTTTAACCTTGTAAGAGCCCTGTGGGACCAAGTGAGATGTGACACATGTCACAGCAAGGATGGGGAGTGTGTGAGGCTGTCCCCTTCCCTGCGGCCATGGCTTTGTGCTGGCCCATCCCTCGCAGCACCAGCCAGGCTCAGAGCTGGGGCTCAGGATGCACCTGCCCAATATGTGCCACAGGTGAACAGGTTTGGGATAATTGTTCATCCTTCAAATACCCTGAATGCTAAATGAGATAAGAATCTAATGGGGGAAAAGTTATTGTAGTCAGGAGCATATGAATAAACATATAATAGAGCTACATGCAGGAGAGCATCTTGATTAACAGGTTTAAAATTCAATTATATATCTATATACATATATATACAAAACCCTCTATGTGTATATACACCAGAGACTTGGTTTGTGGAGAGGGTGCTTCCAAATCCACATTACCCAACACAAGGAAGAGTGATGATAATTCCTTAATTCAGGCAGATTATGGTGACCTACATTTTTTGCCTTCTGTAAAATAAATGGGAGCCGGGGCAGGTTTTGAACAAGTCAACCTTGTTTGCCAAACAAATCAGATGTTCAAAAAGATTATGGACATTAGCAGGTGATGACTTTCCTGGTTATTGATTCTTGGTGAGGAAGAAAAGTTAAATAGTAGGTATTGGAGGAATACCACGTGTAGCAACTCACACATAACACAAAGGGAGGGTACATAAATACTTTTGGTTTACTCCCCTGAGTAGATCCAGCTTTCCCCAGGTTTCCACGACAAAAGCAGTATGTTCCAGTGGGCACAGCTCTCCACAATTCCACCTGGTGGATCAGCTAACAGCTGAACACATGAGATATGCACCAGTAAAGCAGCTAGCAGGTGTCGCCTTGGAATTCCTTAAGTGTTCTTAGCAAACCAGGTGCCCACAGGAAGGAGGCAATTTAGGTATCAGTTATATCTTTACACCTGTTTGCAAATGCTGATCCAGGCACTCACACCGAGCACTTAGCCAATAGGAAGCTAATGTAGAGCAGTGACTAATTGATAATTAAAGAAACCTTTAGGAATACCATAAAATATCTGGCACAGGATTCTCTCATCCACTTAGCAGAGGCTGCTCTGCCATGCACTTATCATCCCGCTCCGCTAGTTTTCATAACAATTAAGATGGTGAATCTGTGTGAATCAGGGGTTCAGTTGCAATTTACAGAGCGCTGCCTGTGTTTTATTGTTGTCTGATGGCTCCTTCTTTAGTCTGAGGAGGGGATCACTCTATTACTGTGCTTTCGATGGTGCACAGGTTGGCCCTTGCCCCTCTCTTTCATGAAGTAAGTATAATTAGATGATAATGCCCTTCTTGTCAAAACTTACTGCTTATTTAAGCCTGCAGTAATAATTTCAATTTATTAAAGATTTATTCAGATAACATTATTATCACTGTTTATTCAAATGGATGTTCTTTTTTCTTTTTCCTTCCTTTTTTTTTTTTTTTCTTCCAGGGGAACAAAAGAGATAATTCCTGCAAACAGATGTAACAAACCTGTCAAGCTCTCAAATGGTTAAGTTGAGCATTTTACTTGGAAAGGCTGACAAATTTTCTTCACTTCAAAATATCATTAACACCAATAACACATTTGCCCAAGCCTATTTCTAAGTTGTAAAAAAAGATTGCTACAGATTAAGACCCTTGATATAATGCTATAAGCTCCTAACAATGGTATCTTTTATAGTGAAGAGCAACTGCAGACACAAATTGCCCCCTTTCCTGCACCTTTTTCACAAAAATCAATATTAAAGTAGTAGCTGCCTTAACTCTCCCATAGACTATATGAGAAAAAACCACAGCCACGCTTAGGACAGTTTAGGTCAATAAAGAATCAATACTGTGGTTGAATCTGTAGAAAGATAAAAGACTTGAAACTTACTACACTGTGCTCTATTGTTTCTCTTTATTTTGAAAAGAAGCTGAAGTGCTCACTTTTTTTCCCCCTTAAACCAGCAATGAATTTCATGTTTGTGAGAAGCAAGGGAGGTCACTGGAGGCTGCATGTGGCTTCAGGCCCTGCAGACGAGGGGTCTGATCTTGTTCACCCCACACCTCCCAGCCAGTTCCAGGGGAGCCCAGGGAGCGGCAGGAATGCAGTGCTGGGCCCCCAGCGGCCTGGAAACCAAAACACTGCTCCGGCTCCCATCAAGCCCAACTAATTTATTAACCATGGAGAGACTACCCAGAAAAACTGAGCTGTGCAAGGGCTCTTACTGTGATTCCCAACTCCCTGTCTGTTAGAAAGAGAGCTGATTTTGAGCAGAGAGAGCTCTCAGATGTACGTGGCAATTGCCAGGCATGCAGATCCTGCTCTAGGGCTGAAGGCAAGCTCACCCTCCACATCTCACACGGTGATTAGACCAAATTTCAATCCCCGTGTGAAAAGACACAGGTTCAGAAGCACATAAATATCTCACCAGGCAGACACACATCTCCCTACATGTGGTTTGGATTTGTTTCCCACTGCTTTATCCCTTTCAGTGCACTGTGCCTCCTTTATAAGCCTGAGAACTGCAACCATGTACCTGTCTGAAGAGTAACTGAACATGAAGAAATATTGGTTTGTGTGGACTGGAGAGTTCAGATAAAAACAATTTATGAGCCCAAATCTTCCAAATTCTTTACTTGAAGATGCACTTTGTTATCCTACAAGGGGCAGCTTCCAGTACTTCTCAGCTTACAGCCATAGCTTCTACTTGCAAAGGCTCATGGAAAATCTAGATAAAGCTGGAACTGCTGCTCGTCACAAAGATTGGTGAGGAAGTGGGTAGCAACAGAAAGGACAGCCACAGTTTTAAATGCATTTGGCTGTTGAAAGAAAAGGCAGCACTCTTGGAATGCTGGGGCTCTCAAATTCACAGGGAACACTCCCACCCTGATCCACAGTTTCGTTACGATTAGAAAAAGCAAATGGGTGTTTTTAACATTGCAGACTGAAATGTTCCTGCCTCCAAGATGCACTGAAGAGCAGTTAACAACAGCGTCTCAAGTACTTTCCATGAAGAGCAAATGCAATTCTTCTATTCAGCATTAACAGGATATTTTTCTAAATAATTTGTTGTTATTAATAATAATTAATACTAGTATTAATATGATCAGGTTTCTTGTCTGGCTCTTTTTCTACAGCACAAGATTATCCTGACCTCCTTCTTTCCCACTGCAAATACTGGAGACATAGAAGAAGGGTGGCAGTAAATGCATAACCACAGCCAACTGATAAAGGAGTGTCCGAGGTGCTCCCAGTACTTCACAGCGTCAATGAGCCTGAGCACATCCACTCTCTGCTCTAGCACTGGCACTGTGATGGGAAAGAGACAGGTAAATAAGATAAGCTGAGTCTAAGAGGTAGAATCTCCACGGTTTTAGCAAGACATTGTGGAGACCCAGTGGACCCTTCAGCTAAAGTTGCCGTGAACATCCACCACCAGAGAAAAAAAGAGCAACATTTATAAATTCAACCATTTTACCTCCAAGCTTTGGACTTTTTTTTCCTGTCCAAATACACTCTTTCTAAGTCTTTGTGCCTAGACAATGTGTTCTTTCATTATTCTGCCATCTCCTTCCCATGCTTCTCTTCCCATCCAGTTGCTGCTCACCTCTCTCTCTAGCCTGTCCTTCATCCTTGCTGACCATTTCTCAGCTCCTTCTTCAAGGTCTACACTAAACTTATACCTCTTCCAAACTTGAGGTGAGATTCTGCCACAGCATTCCCTTCGGATGGCTCTGGTGACATCTGTCTGCATGCTGGTGCCCCAAAAAGGGCTGGACAGGAAGATGAGCCAGGAGGTTTAACAAAGCTTGTCAGCCAGACTGGGGTCCAAAGAAATCAGACTTTGTGATGGGAGGTGGGAAAGAAAAGCAGAGTGCAGTCAGTGGCCTCTTTCAGAGTAATGACACAGAGATGCAGTCGCTCTGCAAAGAGCTGACGTGGGTTCAGATTTTAGGGCCCTCCAGTTGATTGTTACCCCTGCTCTGCTGGTACCTTAAACAGCCAGGGAAAGTAGCTCATTCCTTTTGTGCTGAGGCAGCTCAGGGTGCTCTCAGACACCCACCCAGCTGAGTGACTGCTCCAGTTTGCTCCCAACAAGGCATGAGCTCCAGTTATGGCTGAGGCTTTTTTGGGTCAGACTATGGCTTTGGTTCCAAAAAGGCTCTTCCTTTCCTCAACTTGCCACTAACCCATTTCATCAAAACCACACCAGACAAATTCAGTATTGCAGCCTTACAGCACAGATCAAACAGCACCGATCAACAAGAGAATAGGCTCTGAGAAATTCCCCCTGAGTTACTCTGTCCCCAGCTGAACAATGCCAGGACTAATCCTGCTCTCACTGACTTCGGCAGCACAAGGTCAAGTGCAATATCATTATCCCCTGGTTTGATTTACACTAAATTATAAAATCAGAGCTTTGAATTAAATAGTGTGCAAACATCAAGAACTTAACAGTTAATTTCCCCCATATCTCCAACAAGATCTCTTACACTTCCCCTTTTCAATTAACACCACCTTTCTGAGTCAGTTCCTGAGATGCATCTCTGTGCTCATGTGCTGGTGTACAGGGCATGCTAAAAGTCTGATCCCCATTACAGCCTGGAAGACAAAAATAATTGTAGCCTTCCTTGATTTTTGTTAAAGGCAGAAACAACAAAAATTAATCTTTACACAAACAACCCAAGGGAGCATTCAGTGGGACTTTTCAATCTATTCATGATCTGTAATTCCCAGCCCCCAAAGTTTCCATGTTGCAGCTTAATATCTAGGGACTCCATATGTTGAGGGAACACAGCAGAACCAAAATGAGCTGAAAAAAAAATGCATTAGATTCAAACATGGGATAAAACAGTACCCAAGGAGCCCTTGTTTCATTTTCTCTACCTGGAACCATGGGACAGTGCAGCCATCTCAGCCTCATTCAAGTGTAACATTTCTTTTGAATATGACAGTGGTGGTGACCTTGTCATTAACTGATGCTGGTAGCAACACTTCAGCTTTCATAATTCAGTTAATCTTCAAGCCAGTGGTTACTGAACCCCCAATATAACTTCAGTATAATTAAACTGCATTAAAAATAATAATAATTTTAAAAATCAGACCACCTTCTGATCAAATGCCAGTCAATGTTTGACTTGAACTCACTAAAACAAGGAAGATTTTGCAGTTATGGTGTAAGGAGAATTCTTCCAGAATTTTTATGGACACTAAGATGGTAGACAGTGCTGTCCTAGTGTGGCCAACCTTCCCCATGCTGTGAGCACAAAAGTAAGGCAGGGAAAGCATTTCCTACACCTTTGAAAACCTGACCCTAATCTCTTTGTTCATACAAATCCTGTGCTAAGCACGCTTAAGATCCTTTTTTCTTTTTGCTTTTTCTCTCCCTCCACAATTGGCAATGACCACCAGAAAGCTTAGAATGCTGTTTATTTCCTGGGGGATTTGTGCTTTCCTGCTTGGCAAAACAAGTAAGTCTTCCCTTCTATTTTGCCACTTTGCTCCCCCAAACCACCACTTCTGTACATGTGCACTCGGTGAATTTTGCAAAGCAGAAGCTGATCTTGCTGCCTTTCCTTCATGGTCTCCTCCAGCACCATTTCTGTGTTTTCCCTGTTTCTGTGCACTCTGGGAACACTTGTGGATTCAGTAGGGGTCCTTCACAGATGCTCAGCAGCAGCACAGTGACATTAGAATTAATCCCAGAGAGGAAGGAAAGACAAACAGCTGCTTTAGAGGTGCCAACAAAGCTCTGCCATGTCCTTCTCCTCTCAGCTTAAAGTCTTTGTATCAAAACCAGGTTTCAGTCATTCTACCTCTCCCTCTTTCTTGAGGGGAAAAAGAAAAGAAAGGAAAGAAAGAAAAAGAAAAAGAAAAAGAAAAAGAAAAAGAAAAAGAAAAAGAAAAAGAAAAAGAAAAAGAAAAAGAAAAAGAAAAAGAAAAAGAAAGGAAAGGAAAGGAAAGGAAAGGAAAAGAAAAGAAAAGAAAAGAAAAGAAAAGAAAAGAAAAGAAAAGAAAAGAAAAGAAAAGAAAAGAAAAGAAAAGAAAAGAAAAGAAAAGAAAAGAAAAGAAAAGAAAAGAAAAGAAAAGTTGCCTAAAATTCAGCCCTCTTTATATTAACCTGTCCCCTTCCCATTCTCTGCCTGTAGTCCTGAAGCAGTTAGAGAGACACCTCCAAAGGGACTCGAGATAGGTATTTTTCAATTGGTAAAACCAAACTCTCATTTTTGCACCATTCTGCACACCATGTTCTAGCTCAAAGACAGTGTTTTGGGGCCAGGCTGACCCCTGTAACAAAGACTTGAAAGGTGACACAGCCATGCCTTTAATTACTTTGCTGGTAGTAGATGCACTTCAGCAACACATGCAGAAATTTGAGAACATGGAGCTGGGCTCAAACTAGAAGATCTGAGAGTTTCAATTAACACAGTCTTGCATGATTTAAGAAAAATATTCAGGAGCAGTATTTATTTAGCCTGCAGCTAAAGTCCATTACTGAGAATTACTCTTAATTAGAGTTGTTCGAGGTTGGGAATATCCGCTCTTATCGTGATTCTTTCACCTACCACAAGAGCTACCAAGTTTGCTGAGCCTCTGGCAATTCTAGGCTGGTTAGAAAAACAGCCAGATGATAAAAGGATTACTTTAAACATTATAATCTAACCAGTAACACATAGAAAAAAAATATTTGCTTTACTTGTCCTTACAATCTGACAGCCAGCATCATCAAAGAGTCTCTGTCTAAAATATTGCCCCAAAAACTTGTTTGAGAACAAGGTTTGCCAAGCATTGTACCACTCTTAAACAAATGCTTTGTCTCAGGTTTTCCTGTCATTAACTGGTAATTTCTCTTCCTTGGATAAACACAACCCAGACCATTCCCTTTTTAGTGGCAGCTCTAGATCAGGACTGGATTTGACACCCAGTGAAATTTTGGGCAGGGTAACAAGGATATGTCCTCACCAGCAATGTGAGACAGGTATGGAGTGTGGAACTATGAAGGAATATCCAATTGGAAAGAACAACCATATAGGAGAAGAAGTTAGCCTTCACCACTGACAAAATCCAAGAGGCTTCAGAGAAGGTTGGAAGGACTGCCCAAAGAAACAGTTCCACAGAGCGCAAGGATGGAGTAACCAAGGAAATCACATTTGCCCATTTTCTGCACTAGCAAGGAAATATAATTAGCAAAGAACTAGATCAAAAGGCTTTGAGTTTGGTTCAGATGAGCTCAGGAAATATCAGTATTTATCTGAGACTCTCAGACACACAAAACATGGCTTGTCTGCAGTACCTGTTTCTTACTGTTTAAATATCCCTGGTCCAGTGGCAGAACCTCATCAGAGAGAGCCAGACAGAAAGAAAAAAACCATGGACAGGAAAGAAAGGAAAAGATTGGGTTTCCACAAACTTAACCTCCTAAGAACAGGCTGGGTTTAAGCCTAAGGGGAGCTTGTGTCATTTCATCTGTTCCTAATTGCTTTGCTCACTCCTGGTGAGAGCTGAGAGCCATTGTCATGTTAAAGGATGGAAAGAGGCCAAAAATTCAGAGCTAGTGACTACATCATTACCACTAGAGGAGGAAGCAGTTGAAAGCCAAACCACAATTTACGTTTTTGCACCTCCCCACCCAAATCAAACCTGCAGAGACACAGTCACAGTCCAGATCTATGACTGCTGGTATTGATGCAAACTTTCTTTTAATTTCCCAGGTTTTTGGACAAGTGATATACAAAGAGGGCATATCAGTCACCTGAGGTATCACCACAGAACCCTGCAGAGTTTCACACCCAAAAGGTACAAGCACCCTGCAGCATGAGGCAAAATGACCTTCATGTGAATGATTGTTTCATACCACAGACTCAAAACTCTGGAGAAAATTTAAGGGGCAGTAAGACTTTAAAGTCAGGTAGAGCCAGGAGTCTTGAGTCCTATTAAACAAAAACAATCAGACTATCCACATTTTTGTAATCCTACTGTGAAGTTCCAATAAACTTTACCCAAAAAAACTCTGTAACACTCCTTACCCAGCTTCATGGAAAATGAGAAGTGATTCCAGAGGTTGGCTGACTCTCTAATACCTCTTGTAGTAGTTAAAAAGGCCACTTTCTTCTTCTCTCTCACACTCTTTTTTTAACTTTTACTACAAAACCATTAAAGAAAGAACTAGTTCTAGTAATAAAAGGTAGCTATATTCCCACTGGGAGAAGGGGAATGGTGGTTCCTGTGTACCCTTACCGCTCTTGGCAGGGGTACTTATAAAGAAGGTGAAGGTCGCAGGAAAGAGAACAGAGTATTTTCTGTTCAGTGGAAAATGGAAACTTCCAAATATGAAAAGGAATTTTAGCAAGTTTTTATTTCCTTCTTTTACAGCCCTGACATCATATTTCTTCACAATGATATCATGGCTTTGAAGTAACAGCTTCCAATGATACCAGTGCATCAGATGCCTTACAAAGCAAATGTATTTGGTGTTCCTGATTTTCCAAGACATTGATGAAGTCTAGGCATGACAAGATTTTTCTGTCTGTTTACACACTCCTATTCAAATCCTGTGAATAACAAATTGCTGAAGTGCCCAGGACCAGGGCAGTACCTTTGATGGAGGGAAGTTTGGAATAAAACAGTTAAAAATGCACAGGTGGGCTCACCCAGTGAGACTTAATTTTTCCTCTACTCCCTGCTTCCTTGACCAGTGACACCTAGAAGGAATTCCTGCTGGGACTTCTCCCCCAGGGAAGCTGCATCCAAACCTCCTCTTATTGCACTTTCAGGACAACATGGTTTTTGAACTGTGTTGTCAAACTTCAAGGCAGCTCTTTGGTGTGAGTCCTGATTTTGAGTAGATTTACCCTGCTGAAATGCAAATCAGGATTTGGCCGCCTTCTGTTTTGAACAGATCTTCTCAGAGCTGGGAATTTGCTTGTCTCTGATGCTTGCTAATAAACAGATGCAATTGCCATTCCCAGTTTAAGAGGGAAGGAGTCAGAGCCAGGCAAGAGCTCCAAAGAGGCTGAACTGCCTCACCTGTAGGGTTGTGTTTATGTCTGGCAGAGCACTCTGCGGGAGCAGCTTTCAGCACAGCGCAGAGCTACGAGCCATCTTTTCCCTAAACTCCTGTACCCTTCCTGAGCTGGAGCAGTCACTGGACAGCAAGAGACAAAGCTGTGCATTTTCCAGCACAGAGGGCACACAGCATCCAGAGGGTGCACTGTTGTCTGCATCCACACACCCCAAAAGTAAACAGAATGGACGTAATGGACTGTGATTAGCCTGTACCAAGCTAATGAGGACTGGTGGTCTTAATGCTCTGGCAATTGGCATCACCATTTTCTGGAGAGTTCTTTTCTCACTGGGATTCACAGAGAAAGGGAAAATATGGAGCCTCCCTTCAAAAGGTCTCTGTGTCTCCAACGGGTAACAGCTGTTGCTGTTTTAATATGATCTCAAGGCTCACAAAGATGTGACATCACACAGATCTGAGGCTTGGCCATTGATTTTACTGCCAATATACCTTAAACTGTAGGGATTTTGTTACAAATTTGTGTGTTGCATGTGTGACAGAACAAAATTGACAACTGGAAACCTCCATGCAGTTTCATCCCTTTGTAGTTATTGTGAGCCATAAACTGGTTTTATTTCAGAACTAAAACCTGCATTAATTTTAAGATGAACAGAAGTGAGCAAGTCCATCACTGTCAGAATTTATTACACATCCAAACAAAAAAAGTTTCAAAATTTGACTGGTAATCTGGCCAAGCAAGAGGAGGTGGGGATGGTTTGTATTCTAATTTCAAGCTGCAGGGCTCCCAGGTGTATTGTATAGGATTTCCTGTAATTTACAGGCAAAAATAAGCAGTCTACAGGAAAATGTTTGCCACACCGTACATGCGTATTAATTACACAGCAGGACACAATGATTTCTTTGTGATACAGAGGGATGGGATCTACAGGCAAACTATTAAAGTGAGGTGGAAATGCAGGCATTCTTCTGCCTTTAAAAAGGGCTGTTGGATTCAGAGAAATAAAATCAGCAAGTGTCTTGTCACACTTTGTATTCCCAGGTCACTGCCAACCTTCATGGGTGCCAGGAAAGGGAAATGTCTCCCTCCAAACAGGCTCTGGGAATCTCACTGTCTGTGCCATGAGAAAAGCTTCCCCCCTTCAGTGAGAAAGGAGATTTTTAGACTTCAGGTCTTCATTGTTCAGCAACTGAATCTCCCCAGGTCTGTTATGGACACATCCCCTCACCTACACTGAGCTTTCATTACCTCAGGTTAGTGCAATGTGAAACTTGCTGGAGAGAGACTACAAGGCACATCACTACCCCCTTCAAAAAGATGGGAATTTCTTTTTAGATATGTAATCAAGGCTTGAGATGTAAAGGGATATGAGAAGAATAAGTACAATATTCAGGCTGCTTTTCTTGAGACCAAATCTGGGCTAAGTGCACTGGCGTGTTCTCACTGTGAGATGAGCAATTCTCATTACACTTGTGTTCAGATGCAATTTCGGAAGCAGAACTTGCTTTTTTTTTTTTTTTTTTTTTTTTTTTTTTTTTTTTTTTTTTTTTTTTTTTTTTTTTTTTTTTTTGCCTGGTACGAAGCAGAAATCTCACCCTCCACACACCATTCCCCAAAGAGCTGGGTTTGCCTACATATGGTTGGCATTCAGGAGGGAGAAGCTCAGAAACAGCATGGTTTTGTTTGACTGAGGAATTCCTTAAAACCTTCCTGGGATATAGCTGGAGAATGAGATTACGCAAATGCTCATCTGCAGATGCATGTGGACATTTAATAATGCCCAAGTATCACTTACAGGCTAAACAGACAGATTGCCCAGAGAATCTGCATTTTAAAAAGCTGTGAAGTCATCAGCCATGGGAGAAAACTATTACAGAAAACTGTAAGAATAAAACCTACCCAACTCCAGAAGAAATCATGCTCCTGACAAGCACAAGGTTCCAGGTTCAATACTGCAGCCACTGGCTGAAATGTTATAACAAACCTTGGTCCCTGTGGCAGGAGAGCCCTTGTGAAGACCCTGCAGCCTAGGGGTCCATGGGTGGCACTGGTGAGGCCAGGAGGGGAACTAGGGTCCCTTTGATCCCCCTTCCTCTTCAAGACAGGAGGGGAAAAAATATTGTTGAAAATTTTTAGACAAAATACAGTTTAATTTGTTGGAGGTGTTTTGTTGACAAGAAAATAGAAAGCATGTGTTTGTGCTTCTCTTATTGTAGTTCCAAGTAATCAAAGTATTTAAGGAGGTACAATTATGGACTTGGCAAGCACCTGAGGCTCTTGGAACTGCTTTTTCACACTGAATAAACACTGCAGTTAATCTGTTTATGTTACACTACACTGGGAAACCATCTCCAAGAAAAGGTTGCAAGTCTATATTTTCCACTCCTTTCCTTTGTTTTTAATGTTTAATTAATAACTTGTTTAAAGGAGTTGATTTCCTCTCAGAACATGATTGAGGTGTAGTCCAAAGGAACTTTGAGTGTGGACAATGTAATTCATCAGAACAGACTAAAATTAAACCATTTTGTACATTCTACAGAGGAGCTGAGCCGAGCTGTAACTTCCCCCAAATACAACGTGGCCTGAATATTCACATTAAAAAATATGCAAACATGTCCTTTACTCCTGATCTGAAGTACAACAACGAGCAAATCTGGAGAACATTACACAAACAGTGCAAGTTAGCCAGGGGATGATGAGCCTGAAAGAGAATCACTGTGTCCTGCCCTGCTGCTCTTAGACCTGAGAAAAGAGCAGCCAAGATTTGAAAACACAACTAGAAGGTTTTCTTTTGAACTCCATAAAGTTGTACACTTCATCTTTTTCTCCCATTTTAGGCTCCATTCCTAGAGTTTAATTTGAGTATAAAGTACCTAAACAGAAGTCAGCAAGAGCCCTTTTATTGACTTCAGTTGGCGCTGGATTTGGGACTGGTGTTTTTAAAATCAGAGCAGCAAAAGGAGGTAAAAACCATGCGTCCATAAGGTTAAAGAAAAGTGTGTGTGTTTAAAACATTGAAGAAATTGTTCTGAGAACAATTCATCTTTCTGAAAATATGAACCCTATGATGCTGCCAAGGTCAGGCAGAGCTATGATAATTTAGTGTGTAAGTGCTAGTCATCCAGCACAATGCCACATTATTTAATTTGGGAACACATTCATACAGCTGCCTGACAATAGCCATGGACAGGAACGCTACCTGTGGGCTGGGGTCAAGGCAACACAGTTTAACATTGAAACAAAGGAGCTAATGGGATTCCTGTTCAACTTCCAGCTTATTATGGGATCCCAGTTACTTCTCTTCTTTCTGCCTCAGTCAGCTCCTCTGGAAAGGAGGACCACACTGTGACTCATGGCTGAAAGAAAAATGCAGTGCATATACCTGGCTTATTTGGCCATACTTCCTAATTCCTCTGTCCATTTTTTTTTTAATTTTTTTTTTTTTTTTTGCCTTTCAGCTCTGATTTGTGAATTCCAGGCCATTTTCCTCAGGAAACAGGAACACAGCTCGCCTTGTGAAACGAGAAGTACTAATATTAAAAAGAAGAAGCCATCTTCAGTTGTAAAATTAGATGCCTTGCTAATGCCGAAATTAATAATACAGAGATGTTTGGGGCTTACACTTCATTCTTACAGCTGGCAGTGCACAGAGTATTTTATAAATAAGACTACATCCCATACCCAAACCCTTATAGAGACAAATAAATGCCATAGCTTTTCCTGAGAAGTATAAACACAGAGCAGGGGAAAGAGCAATACAAGAAAAGTGAGCAAATTAGACTGAAAAAAACAAAACCTCAGAATTTTCCCCTCCTTGTTACTGAACATATAAAACAGATTTTTCCCTTAAAAAATGACATTAAATAATTTAGTTAAAGACATAACCTTGTTTTATATTAAATCAGGTGCAAAGCTCTGATCTATTTGCAGAGGAGCTGAGAGTCACCCTCTGCAATGGCTGTTGTAGAGAGTGACTTTCAAAATAATATCCTTTCAGTGCACAAAAGGAGAGCAAAAGATGGATATCCTGTGGCTCCACGTGGATGGCTGTCTCCAAGGAGCTCTTACAGATCATCACACCACAGACTGTCAGATGCTCAGCAGTGGGCACGGCAGCAGGGAGAACAGTCCCAGCTCAGAACCCAGACAGGCTCAATCAGCACAGAACTTCCAGAGGAAGGCACAGGGAACCCCTCACCTCACACCCCTTTGCACCACCAAGTTTGGAGCTGCCTTCCCTTTGGAAGTCCTGCCCTCCTTTATCCCTTTGCACGTGGAGCTGCCCACAGTTCCCAGAGCAGCAAATGTCAGTGTTTTATTTTGGGGCAGGACCAATGCTGGGTTCATCCCTGGATGCACAAACTGATAAACAGGTGGCTCCAGTCCCCGCAGGCTCAGCTCCAGTTCCCTTTGCAGATGTATTTTTGTTATAAGCTGCGGCTCGCTGCTGTGGTGTGTAAAAAACTGAGTTATTCAAAGAAGTTGTTTTAAGTTCAAAGATAATGTCATGTTCATTTGGAATATAAGCATGAGCAATGCTTATACACTCTGTCTCCCTACATCCCTATCTCAGCTGTAGGCAGGGTGGTAATATATAAAGAGAGAGCAGGTGGAATTTTTTTTAGGTGGGGAAGGAAAAAGGCTTATAGCTCCAAAACTGAGTTCCCTGCCTATCCCACATTTTGGAAATGAAACAAAGATGTCTCATGAATTGAGCAGGCATGCTGCAAAAATAAAAAGAAACAATAGTTTGCAGAGAAATACAGGAAATCCAGTGGTTAAAATGTAGGATTTTATTTCAAAAGATTTGGGCAGAGTCTCCATTTTTTCTTCCAACTACTTCTATCACCTGTGTGAAGGGGCCACTGGACTTACACATGCAAAAGCCATTTATCCACTTACATTTGGTATCCTGCAAGGTCTGAGTCCTGAAGGAGCTCAGAAATAAGGAGCTTTCAGTTTGGCACCTGCCTAAATAGCCTCGCTCACTTGATGTAAATGGTCTCCATGCCACAGAGATTTTGCTGGAGGTTTTTGCTCTGTGCACAAAACTGACACCATTCCAAGGAGTAGGGCTTGGACTCTGATCTCCCTGTGCAGCCAGAGGAGAGGGATAAGCCCCCTAAGTGGGATGAGAGAGGACTAAAGCGATGATTTAAAAGACGTTTCGTGAGCAGGCAGCCCCAGCCTCGGAACTCCAGCCTCAGAGCCGATCCCTGCCTGATGCGTTCCATAAAATGCTTGGGAAAAACACTTTGCACGTCATCTTCTGCACATCAGCAGTGCAAGACAATTAATCAGGGATTCCAGTGCCACGTCATAAATTATGGCACCTTCTGTCACTGACACTTGAAAGACAAAATGTGAGAATCTGTCTGTACCGACATCCTTCAGCTCAGGCAGAAGCATTTTGGGTGTGCTTGGTTGGGGCTGGCTCCCTGCTCCGGGGTCTGATCCCGATCCCACTGCTTTGGCCAGGCACATTACAGGGACGTTTGTCACCTATGTCACATCAGAAATGGAAGTTTTTACAGTAACACAGGAAAAGAATCTCTCCACTACTTATTCCATTATCACCGACTAATGGGAAGACCTGGAAAAGTCCCTCCACGTCATGAGCTGTCCCCCAGACAGGAGAGAACTGCAGCGCATCAAATTCCTCACCACAACAGCTCTGCAGCAGGACCTGAAGTCCACGCTGCACCTTCCCCAATCCCATTGTCCAAGAGATGCACAGCATGAAATATCCCCAAATTAAACAATTCTGTTTAGACACATACGCACAGAGACCTCCCACTAACTCAGCAGATTCTTTTGAAAGTTGGCACTGTCAAAACAAACACAGTCGCCTGTAGCACCCTTCCTCGGCTCCTGCTGACAGCGCTAGTGAGGAGGAGGAGGTGCTGAGTACTTTGTTATAATGAGAAGGATAGTGTTGGGAAAGGTGTTGAGTTTGACACAAAAGTATCAAGAGCAGGAAAGCGAAAGTCAAGGAAATCAGCCTTGTGCCACCTAAAATTGCTCTGGCACTAAACCTACAAAAATCAATGACTCTGCTTTCACAGGAGGTTTCACATAAACCTAAGGGAGCTTACAGCACGAGCTGCACCAGATGGAAAGTCTCTGGAAGTGGGGAGACAGGAGCAGTGTTGGTATCTCCGAGCTACTTCAAACACAGAATTTACAAACAGCAATTAGGGCTATTCACATCTCTCCCTGCCTTCAAATTCTGCTGCACCAGGGAGGAAGGGAGAGACAGCACGGAGAGAACACTGAAGTGGTATAAACATATCTGCAGGTAGTAAAAGGATTGTTTGTACTCATGTAATTGTGTCTGTTACCTAAGTAAAAAAATTGGTAATACAGCAGTCTGAATTTTAGGTCAAAGTTGTTTTTCCTTGGTTGCACCTTTTCAAACTCATTTAATCACAGCAGCTTGTCTTCCTTTGCTCTCCCTCACAAAACCACCCCTCCCCATGCCACATTTTAAACCTTCTCACAAAGAAAACTGAGGGAAAATAATTTTTGTGCAACTTATCCATCTTTCAAAGCAGCTTCTGGCAGAAGGGAGCTGAGAGTGATGAGTCCATAGAATAATAAATAATAACAATATTGAGCAGTTTTACAGAGCAAATGTACATTGAACAACTTTTCCTCTTGAGTGCCTGACATTATTAATTTGTTCTCCAAACACACTGGCGAAGGGAGTCAGCCCATTTTTACGCACAAGGAAAGTGAGCATATAGATTTCAGTAATTGTTTAAGACACAGAGGAGGCAGTTCCAGAAACTGGGCAGAACAACTGACGGAGATCACAGCCCATATCCATGGAAACATTTGGGCAGAGCCTTGTCACCACAATAATTGCTATTGACAAGTGACACATGCTTGGGGTTTGTGACACCTGTGAATAATATCCTCCTGGAGCTGCCCTTCCCTGTGCTCCAGAAGGAGCATGTCCCAGGCCTCGAAGAGCAGCAAAGGCTGGACAAAAGTTCTGGTAATTATTGATGACAGAAGTGTTTCTAACCCCTTCCCAGCTTCTGCTCAAAAGGGTTCAAACTTTTAGTAATCTACTGCTTAAGTAATATGTGACATCCAAAGATCCCATTTTGAGCTGCACAGACACTTATCTGAGACAACCTTTCCTGTGGAATACTAACATTTTTATTTTGTACCACAGGACTGTGTTTTCAGCCCCATTACCACAGAGATTTCAGATGAATTAAGGGGAGGGGGAGAAGACCTGAACTGACTTGCTGTATCCACATGAAATGGCTTGTGAGTGACCTTGTGTCCAACCTTCCAACATCTAAGACAGAAGCATGGAGAAGCTGAACAAAGGAAAGCAGGAAAGCTCCCTGAACATGGCATGTGTGGTTTCTGTTTGTTTGCATAGAGATGCATTTTCCTGTTTTACAGTACTTGTAACAGAATCACAAAAATATTAAGAATTTCCAGGACCAGCACAACAAAAAACCCAGGTGAAAATCTTGTCCATCACACCCACACTAATGAGCTCTCAGAAACCAATGGATTTGGAGATTCCTGTGTGGACAAATATAACTTGCCCCAGGTTCCTCTGATAACAGCTTGGTGATGAACCCAGCCTTACAGGATTCCTTATGAGGTTGCAATGCAGAAGTGAGGCAGGCAGGGGGACAGCTCTTGTGTCACCCCCTGCTCGCCCTGGGCAGTGGCTGGTGCTGGCACACCAGTATGATCTGCACAAGCTGATGCACTGGGGCTGCTGCTTTGCTTTTTAGAGTTATTGATTTTCTGCCCTTTCTTGTAAAGCATTCTGTGAACTGGAAACAGTTAAAGGTTAATGGCAAAGATTTTGTTAAAAATAATATTTTAAAACTGCTTAAGATCCTAAATCATTAGTAGTTTAATGCCCACACCTAAAAACTGTTCTGAAATTTGTGTCTCCAGGCAATGAAGCTCCAAGAGTCGCCTGCCAATATAAGCACCCCTGACTCTGTTCCAGCTTGGCACAGGCAGTACCCAGCTCCCTGCCAGGATCCCCGCAATAGGAGAGCAAAAAAGAAAAGTTAAAGGGACAACAGGCACTGGACACTCCTGCCAGGGGGTAGGAGAAGTGAGGTAAAGTGTGTCTCTGGTGAGACCCCCATCTTGAGTGTTACATTCAGCTCTCAAAACATGGACCTGTGGGAGCAAGTCCAGAGAAGACCACCAAGATGATCAGAGGGATGAAGTCTCTCTGCTGTGAGGAAAGGCTGGGAGAATTGGGATTCTAGAAAAGAGAAGCTTTGGCGTGACATAATTACAGCCTTTCTGTACCTTACAGGAAAGATGGGGCAAGACTACATACAAGGCCCCGGAGTGAGAGGATGGGGGAATGATTTTAAATTGAAAGAGAGTAGGTTTTGATTAGCTATTAGGTAAGAACTCCTTCCTGTGAGGGTGGGGAGGCCCTGGCACAGCTAGCCCAGAGAAGCTGTGGCTGCCCCATCCCTGGCAGTGTTCAAGGCTGGGTTGGATGGAGCTTTGAGCAACCTCTTCTAGTGGAAAGTGTCCCTGTCCATGGCAGAGGATGGAACTAGATGATCTTCAAGGTCCCTCCCAACCCAAGTGATTCCTATGATTCTTTGAAAGGAACGGCTGGCTGAAAACCACAGTGCACGCCCACGTGTGTGCATTGAGGGGGATTTCACACACATCTTGTTTACAAGCTATACATTACAAACTGACATTTCTGTTACTGCGCCTGTTTCCCCCTTTTATGCTCTTTTTTTTTTAACACACAAACCCAGGCCTTCTTATGCACAAAACTAGGAAAAGAGGGAAGTTTCCTGTCTGGGAGTCACTTTTCTTACCTGGGGGCCTGCACAATCCCTGTGTGTTAATTTTAGGAAGAACGTCCTGAGCAGCATCCACTGCTGCTGACAGCACCTGGCAGAAGGGCTACATCCTGCACATCCTTTGGCAGGTTTTCTGGGAAGCAGCTACAACAGAGTACAGATGGTCCTGTATTTGGGGGTGTTTGGATCCAGACCCTTCAGTTGGCTCTGTCTGAAGGGAAGCTGCCTTCAATACACCCAAATATTTTGGGTTTAAAGCCACATGGATGTGGCTCAACTTATTTCCCTTCCAGTTCCATCTCTCATTCGGGCAGTGCAAAACCTTTCAAAGCCAAAAATCCTCTGCTTTCAGCTGTACATCACCACCCAAACCCTAATGCTGGCACATCCAGGCTCCTAGGGTAGAATACCCCAGCAGCCTTGGGGGGCTGAAGTTCCCTTGGGGACATTCAGATGAAACGTGCTCTACACTGGGGCTCCTCCATTGGAGAGGGAGCAGAAATGAGGGAGAAGATTATTTAAAATATCCTGGTAGGATCCATCCCTGGCAAAGGATTCAGCCACAATAGGGTCATTCAGACTTCTAAGTCCTTAGACTATTTCCAGCATTATTTTTTAAAGATTTGTTCTGTCTCCTAAAGAACGGCTTCTCAGTGCAAAAGCAGAATGATGAATACACCTCCCCTTCCCCTGCTGAATACAACTTAGGAAAACATAATGCTTCCCATCTGATTTCCTCCTCAAGTCAAAATAAGCCAACCAAATCCTGCTGTATACACCTATCAATACAAACAAAAGATGCAGAGATTGGGTTGTTTTGCAGCAGAAATAAACACAGTTTAAGGAATGATTTTCCTTTCATGACAGCTTAAGGTCCTTCAAACTTGACAGAATTGATTACTGAGTCAAAGCAAAGGAGGGCAGGGAATGGAGTTTTCCTTGTGTACACACCTGTAATGTTACACGCTCCATGGGCTACAGGGAAGGAAGTGGAAGGCTCGAGCTGTTAGAAGGAAAATCCAGAGAGGAAAAAGAACAAGGGATATCTTGGGATTAGCTTTAGCATAACATCCCACAGTATGTTTACTTTGCTTCTCCATCTCATATTTTTTCCTGGGATCAGTCCCCAGCCCTGCAGACCCTCCCAGGAGTACAATGCCCCTTTCGTGTATTGTATGAGTGGCACTGAGAGTACGGCAGCTTCAAAATATAAAAGGAAAAAAAGAGTCTCCCTCAACGCCATCATCATTTTTAAAAAAGGCAATTGATGTCGCCTGAAGCAGCAGCTATGAAGCCCAATTATACCACATTTCATTCAAGTGTCAAAAATTGGAATAATAATAACCAACAACGAGGAGCACATATAGGAAATGATGCTGCCATCTTCTTTTGTTTTGGCCACGCGTTTTCATAAATTCAGGCTTTGAGCAGACCCAGTGCCACATTCCTTCAAGGACTTTCTTGTTCGCTATTGTTTTCAGTTCTTAACAATTGGCTTCCCTGACTACTTTCCCCATGTTGACAGTCGCTCACAGAGCCTCCATATGCTCCCACTACTTGGGTAGTCAATCATTTGTGAATTAGCTACCCGATCAAAGATCTACAAGAGGCTGGTAGTATTTATTCATTGCTGGTGTTTTGAGTGAGTGTATTGCTTGCAAAAGGTGTCAGATTAAACACGCAGAAATGAATTTATTCACAGGATGTGGATTGCACAGTCGGAAGCAGAGACACAAGCACTGGACAGAGCTCACACAAAGTTATTTGGGAGTTTTTTTCCCCTTTGTTTTGTTGTGATTTAAGCCACACCTGAGGTAAGATGTCACTGGACTCAAGAAGACAGCAACCACCTGCTTACTCACAATGGAATTTTTGGGAAGAAGCTGGAATCCTGGCTGGAAGCAAGGGAGTGGCTCCAGAGGCTGCCTCGGTGTGGAGGACAGAAAGTGTAAAGCACTCAAAGGCACCCTGATGGAAAGTTTTCCTCATCTTACATGATGGAGGTGCACATTGCAGCCTTGCCAGACATGTTCCTCTCTGCACCAGCAATATTCCTGTATTCCCAGCTGCATGCATGGAGCCTTCAGAACCTCAGCCCTGGAAGCACTTGTGCCTGATGCTGGGAATGATCTCAGACAAAAGCTGCCCTTCATTTAAGATCTGCCTCAAAACACCAACACAATACTCCCCTTAGCTGTCATTTTGAGGGAATATAAAGGCATGTTAACACTGGCCAACACAGCCTAAACCAAGCAATGCCAACTTGCAGAAGAGCCAGCTTTCATCCAGCAGAGCTCTTCCAAACCTGGATTATCACTCGCCATCAGAGACGCTTCCTAATTCAGAGCTGGATGCAAACCTTGACAGGATTTAAACACATAGCTCACGTAAACTTGCCTCCTTTTATAGGAAAAGGGGGAAAAAGTTGACATAACAAGGTTGCATTTAGAGATCTCACTTTACAGCCCAGGTTTATGCTAAAAGATGAGTAACACACATATCTAGATATCCACAGGGATTCCATATTGCCACCTTTACCTAAGAGATCTTTTTATAAGCAAAAAAAATAAATAAATAAAATAAAATTAACTGCCAGTCCAAAGAAAATGTCACTGGTGATGAGAGAATCAAGCTGATTTCTTTTCTTCTCATGAATCAGTGTCACAATAAAGGGTCTGCATGACAACCCTGCCCTTAGCAATCACTGAAAATCCCAGTTCCTTTGAAATTATGAGCAGACTGGTCCTTATATTGCCAGTACTTGGTGACGATGACAATGATGCCCAGGGAGAGATGTAACTTAGCTGCTTGTCATAGTTCTTACTTCAGCTGACTTCCAGCAGCATTTACTATTCTGTATTAATAGAAATTAAAATATTAAACACTTACTCATTAAGGTATGTAGATATGATTCACAAGGAACTGCTAAGAAAATGCCTTTTTTACGTGGAGATATTAGAGTGAAGAATATTTCAAGTTAGAGCTTCCCAGAAGAAATATAAAGCACTTGTTTATTCAGTGTCAGTTGGAATAACAAAAATTTGTTCTACTGGTAATAGCGCATCAATACATATTAAGCCAATGGAAATTTTCCTGAAGTTTTATCTTCTTCAGAATTCACGAAAGAAATTTAAAACACTCAAGGCAAATATCAGTGCCAGGGACAGTAATGTAAAGAATCAAAGTGGAACTACCTGGAATGTACATTAAATACAAGGTAGAGAATTCACTGAGTGAATTTTTATATGTTCACATTACAACAAACTGGTCAAAGATTCTGACCCTTGGCACTGGAGAAATCTTCCCAGTTTTGATATTTGCAGTAATATCATTCCCAAGAGGGCTTAAAAAAACCCCTCTTCTTCTCCCTTTCTTTCAATAAAATGAGACCTCATCTGTATTATGAGGAAGAATACTAATAATTTGGCAGTGTTCTGAAGTAGCTTTTATAAAGCTTCTGCTTGGGGTATAATATTGCCCAGGAAGTCCAGCAGATCTTCCTGGCTTTGCTGGAGAGAGAAGCCTGCAGCTCTGAGCCTGAAGCTCCCACCCCTGCCAGGAGAACATGGAGGGGATGTGCTCAACCCTTATGCAGCCAACCCAGAGGGAAGAATGCAGAGATTCCCGTAAAGGGGCATGGGTGGGTTCCACCTGGTATGTCCAAAAGGTGCTCCCTACACAGAGATGTTCCCTACACAGGAACAACTCTGGAGCCCCTCCGACTCTGCGGCAGCTCCTCACTGACTCCCTCTGGGCTGATCCTACACAAACATTTGGGTGAAGTGCAAGATTATTACTCAAAGAAAGGGAAAAAAAAAACCAAAACAAGATAAGAGAGTTGGCAGTGGTGTGTAATAACAAATAGGTGCACACCGTCAAAACAATTAATGTCACTTTGCAAGGTCTTTTGGAAATATATCAACAGAGGGAACCCACAGATGTCTCTTTTCCAATGCATTTTGGAAGGGGTAGGACAGGCCACGCTACTGTAAATCCCAAGCTGAAAGATGAGAAGGATAAAAAAAAAAAAAAGGAGAAAGATGAAAAAAACCATGTTTTATTGTTTTTTATTTGTTTTTTTCCCTTCCTTAAATTCCTCTTCAAAAATAAAAGGAAATAAATTGGGCATGTACAGCCAGGGCAGAGATTGACTCAGAGGTTGGATGGTCTAATGCAGCAGATATACCAAGCTGACCCATAATGCTATAAATGCTGGATAGAGGACCAGAATTTTCCAGTGCTCAGCACCAATTAAGGCCAGGTTTGCAGAAAACGTCCTTCCCAGGAGGGCCAGTATAGCAGAAAGCATTTGGCTCCCTCCTGATGTTTGCAGGAATGTTTTCAGAAGACTTTCTTTTCTTGTCATGCTGCCCTCTTTCTATGCCTGGGTATTTAAACAGGCCTTTAAAAGGCCAAATTATCGCCTTCCCAATTCTCAGTTTCCTATCATTAAATCGGGAATAAAAATAAACTTCTTTCACAGCCAAGGAGCAAAGAGGAAAAAAGCAGAGGTGCTTGGTGCTCACAGGTCGCAATGCTGGGTGTCAGATAAAGATATGATTTTTTTTGCATCAGCAACTTACTTTGCTCTTGTGGTGGTGTTACCCTTCTTCATTAAGTACTCAAACATTCAGAATTAAATCAGATCCTAAAGCAATAATGATTTCTGATCCCAGAAATCCTCCATTTCCAAAGAGACTGAGCTCAATCAAACTGTCTGTCCTCTCCAGAGATCCCTCTCGATTCCCTTTCCTTTACCCTCAATTTGCCCAGAACTGAGCCCTGCTTTTCCCAAGCAGGCAGCTGATGAGCTGGGCAGGTAAAGAGCACTGTGGGGTGTATGTACATGTATCTGTACATGTGCATATCTATAAATACATATATATGTATACGTTTAAGGCCAGGACATCACTTGAGTCCTTTTGGAACACCAGGTAGGACATCAGAGGGATGGGCACACCCCTGGCTCAGTGACAGACAGGCTGGTTGTAGGGGTTTGTTGTCCTCCCTGGCTGCACACAAGTAATGATGACCTGGGGTGTTGTAACTCACACAGTGCTGGCAGGCAGCAAACACTGTGGAAGCCAAGCCAAGGCAAGGAAAGATTGTCCCTTTTGCTCTGATATTTCCAAGTACAGTCTTGCATTTCCTTATTTATCCCTAGTCAGGCAAGGAAGGGACAGAAGAGGTGAATTTACCAGGTACACCTTTAGCTCCCTCCTTCCCTTTTCCTATAAACATCTACAAACCTCCTTTAAAAAGGGGTCAGTCCCCAGTCCCAGAGGGGTCAGGAGCCTGTTGGGGAAGTTCTGAGGTAACTCCCAGCTCTGCAAGGCACCATTTGAGCTCTGAGGAAGTCCCCCCCAACCCCCCCCCCAAAAAAAAAAAAGTGCCAAACTGTACATGGATTCAGTGGCTAGTCAATGGGTGGTGGCCCTCAGTGGGCCCAGGAAGCACAGCAAAGGTGGAAAATTCTGCGGAAGATCTGAAGAGCTAAGGAGACACCCCACAGGTATCTTGAGTAGGTCTGCGCTTCAATACCCTCAATGCTACCCTGGGTGGAGATAAACAGTATAATTCCCATCATTCAAACACGAGAATAAGTGGAATTATTTCATCATGTAAGTCATAACTACAAAGAGTTATCCACCATACTGATTCCCCGTAAAAATATTTGAAGACTTGTGCACATCTGAAGGAAGGACTCAGAATAAAAGAGGGATCCTCCTTTCTATTTTAACAATGACTCCTGAAGAGCACTTACCATGTTTTACTTCACAAGTACATTTCTGCATGTGTAGCAGTGTAAGAAGTTTCATCAAGTTTGGAGAGAGAAAAGGTAAAAGCTTTTAACATTAGTCAAGGACACAGAGTGATTTAAAGTGGTATTTCCTTCCCCCTATTTTAACCAATTACTCCTGCATTCCTGTACATGACTTCAGACTACTCTGTTTCAGGAAAACCCTGGGAAGAACCCTTTGCTCAGAACAAATATATATTTTCAGCATTTATGAATCTATTTCCTTGTAGTTTATTAAATAAACTGTGCTCCTCATCTGGAGCCTAGTAAATACAATGAAAAAGAAGTAATTTCTGCTTCCACGCTGACAATCAGAGCCTACGTGGTCAGTGGTGCTGCCTCTGGGATGGGCATCAGTAACTACAGGAAGTTTTGCTTCCTTTAGGACACCTCATCCAACATCCTCTCACCAGGGAAAACTTTTAGCATTTTCCAGCACCTGAGAGTGCTGCTTGAAGGTTTGCATAGAACAAGCAAATAACCCTGTGGCTTTCATGGTGCCCAGCACACACCAGCTCCCAGCTGCTGCTCTGGCCTTAAACAGACAAGTGCAACAATCCTCTTCCCTTCTCCCACCTAATTAACATGAGGTTTTGGATGAAGTTTGAGTCCCTATGCAATGAACTATAAAGCTCCTTCAGCTGCTCCTGTTCCACTCCAATCCACTCCATACACACGCAGAGTCTCCTAGAGCATCCCACAGGCCCACCTAGGACATTTTGCTTGATGGCTGCACTCTGGCTCCACAGCCCTTGGGGAGATTTTCTTCCACGATGTCAGGGCACGACAAAGTGCTCTCTTCTCCTGGACTGACTTCACAGTGGTTTCCTTAACTAGCACCAGTTTTACAGGGAATTTAATGAACAGCTAACCCAGATAACAGAATGGGGGCAGAGGGTCATGGAGGAGAAAAAAGATGGTCAGGAAACAACAAACATGGGGAGAGGAAAGACAGGCAAAGAGCGAAGGGAAATACTCAGAAGCCTTAAGAAACAGAATGGCGACAGGGATTGCAGTCAGAGCTGGAAGTGCTCATGTGTTACCTCACCTGGGTCAAACAAGCCAGTATATCTCCCTCAACTGTCATATTTTTTCAAGATTAAGGCAATGAAGGTTTTGGTGTTTCTTTTTCATTTTGTGGTGCCTTTTTTCTCTTTATGAGCTTCAGTGGTTTAATTTTTGGGTTTATTTTTTTTTTAAACTACCTTGATCTTGCTTTCCCCATTCCCCATTTGGTCACTGTTTGAACAGGAACCAATTCCCAGTCTCAAAAGCCCATATGTGATTTCTATGGAGTGATCCCAAATTACTTAATCTCAGCTCATATGCCAATGCACATTCACAGTTTAACATCTTTTTCCTTGGAATTGGGCACAGGAACTGCTAGTTGGCTCAGATGTAAAAATAATACTCAAAACACTGAGGCCAAGCCCTGCACAATAAGTCTACATATGTGGTTGGGCACTAACAAGCAAGCAAGAAAATTATCTATTTAAAGACTCATTTCTGATTTAGACATTGCTTTGAAGCAGCGAGAGTAGCCAGCAGAGTCTGGTCTCCACCACAATTTTTCAAATATAAAAATTAAAAAATTATTATAATTATGCATTCTGAAAGCTGGATGGGGCCATGCTACACTGCAGCATATTTTCCAATGTAATTAAGGCTTTCAGCTGATTCCTTCTGACTGCAATTGTTATTTCAAATGTGAATTAATAAATCATGTCCATCTAGTTAAGAATTAAAATCAGTCTCAAGTATTCCTGCTTAGACCAGCAAACTCAAAGAGAGGGAGGGGTGAATGCTCCCAAGAAATTCTCAGTGGAGAAAAGAAGGAAAGAAAAAATAGGGAAAGTAGAAGAAAGGGCCTCATCTTATTTAGGGTTTTCCAGGCATCTAAGAAACACACAGGATGAAGTTACATGACTCACACATATGGAAGCATTTTCCTAGCTTTATACCAACACAATATGCAAATAGTCTACCCCTACTTTCACTCATGACTGGCTGCAAACACAAAATTCAAGCTGAATAATGTTAAATGCCCACATGCTCTGCTCTAAAGGATCCTCAAGGGCTTCTGGTCTCCTGTGTTATCCACAGAGCACTTTAGCTATCACAGTGAATTAGTGTAAGGCCTGGTAATGCACCTTTAAGTATGTGAGCCCTTTTAAGGCACTTAGAGGTCAAGTCTGTGGCTATATAAAGTACAACCTTTGGAACATTTATTTTCACTTGCCCATCCAGAGGCTCAGATGGCACGCAAAGGCAGTGGTTAATTTCATAAGAGCCCTTGAGATTCCAAATTGTCAGAGTCATCAACTGGCTCTGATAGCCAACCAAAGTTTACAGTAATGTAATAAAGCAAGGCAAATATTGGCAATCAGGCAGCGGCTGCTGAGCGTGGCTGCATGGGGCAGGAGGAATGGCCATTGTGAGAGAAAGCTGTCATTTTGCAAAGGGACCTCAAAAGAGCAAGGCACAAGGCAGAGCAAGTCCAGATGGGCCCCTGCCCTGGAACATAAACACAGACACTCTGCTCAGCCTCTTCCACATTTCTCAGCCATCCCAGACCATGAACAGTAGCTCCCAAGGTGCCATTGATCAAAAATTCCCTGTGAGTAAAGAATTCCCATACAAACACTGAGTGTTTCCACAGACATTATGACACTGAGATGCCCAAGCAGAAGTTACTGAAAATAAAAAGGGCCCATAAGAAAGGAACTGTAGATATCAAAGCTAAACATATTTTACATCATTCCCTAAATGAGATGGTGCAGCACATAAACAAAGCATTGTTTGACCACAGATTCACTTATAAGAGACCACACTTTTGCTCTGAATATTGAAGCAGGGCTTTTCTCTGAGAGTAAAAATGAAGTGCGAAAGGCACAGGATGTCACTGCTGTGAGTTAACAGGAGCTGCCGTGTGTCTGCTGGAGACACCTGAGCTTCCGGAGCTGGACAGCTCTGACCGCAGCCAAGCCAGCCGCGCTCCTGGCACGGGAGCTGTCTTTCCCTGTTCTGCTGGGAGGGGCCAGGGTCCTTCGGAGAACACTCCTGATTTGCTCCAAACAGCACCCAGCCACTCCCCGTGCACAGCCTTCCCCTCTAACACCGGCTTCTTGTGCAGGTTATTCCGTATCTGATTTTGGTGAGTCCTGCAAGGCCAGTGATTAAAATAAATATATATATATAAAGTAAATAAAAGAAGAGGACTCTCTGTACTTGTGACTGAGTGGTACGTTAGTGGAAACTCTCGGGCCCCTGTTGAACAGAGGTCAGTGCCCTGGGTCAGCTGTTTTGTTACCTTTTGAGGAGCAATTCACTGGGCAGTGAGAGTTTACAGAGCAGATGTGTGGGCGTGTGCCAGAGGTACCAGAGCAAAGCTGCCTTCTGGTGTATTTTTCAGAGCGTCTCAGTCTCTTAATTTAGTTCATGCTATTTATTTATATGAAACAGGACTTTATCTATTGATACTCAAAAGGAAGATGAAGAGTTAGAAATTTAGTCTTACTGATCTGGGTATCTGTAATGCAAATGAACAAATAACACCCAGAGAAAGTGTTTGTTGGTTAATGTCATGTACTCAGTTATTGTGTGCTGATACTAATCAATGTACTACAGAGTTTGTATAGACTCCTTAGCCTGCTTCATCACACAGGAGGTGCCTGGCTGGGAGATTGTGCCATTTTGAAGTTTTGTTCATTACTGACTGCTTGTCCTTGCCCTGAAAGCTCCCTGTGTCAGGCAAGATTTCTGTGACTTGCTGATTTGCTGGATGAGGCTTGCTGTGAAAGCCACACACTGTTCTCTCAGCACTTCAGAAGAGAAGCTTGGAAGCTTTTCTACCTACTTGCAAACAAAACCATTCTCCCAAAGTTACTCCAAAGGCTGATGTGAGGATGCTCAGTACCCTTGCACAAACTGTTATTCAGTTTGCTGAGTGCTACTGCTGTCAAGGACAAGAAATACATTCATGACTCCATTCACTCGCTTTAACAGTATGAAATGACATGAAACAGTTTGTTTCATGTCAAGAAGCCCTAAAAAAAATAAAAAGGTTGAAAGGAAAGGAAGGACAGTGGAAGAAATGCATTTAAATCAAGAGGGGAGAAAAACTGCTGCACCCTCACCCTTCTTGTTCAAGATAATGCCCAGTGGAAATTGGAAATTGTCACACCACCACATGGAATAACAGTGGCCAAATCAGTCCCTGGTTAACACAGAGCCCAGGAACCACTGCAAGACAGTGCTGCAAACACACAAAAGCTCACACTACTACACATGTGCAAAATTCATGAAGGCAAATACCCCATCAGCTGTGGGCAGTGCCTGTGCCTGCCTTGCAGCAGTGAGCCAGGATATTCACTTCCCGCTGAGGCTCCCTCTCCCAGGCAGGGAAGCAGCCGTGCCAAGCCTCGAGCAACAGCGTAATGACATTAATTTTCCAGGCACGCTGATGACAGCTCTGTGAAGGCTGGAATCTGAGTAATGCAGGTCGCACTGCCATTGTCCTGTCTCAGTGCAGAGGGGTCAGACTCTGGAAGCTGCTTTATGTGCAAGGAGCACAGCTCAGCCCAAAGCACTCCCTGGAAAGGCCTGGTGGAAAAGGAACAAGACACTGCAGAAAACATGGCGATTTTGTGGAACTGATGAAAGGTGTCATAGCTGACTAGTAGTGACATGTCCCTAACAGAGAGACAGGACAGTCCTTGTCCCCACTGCAGCTCACAGTTGATAGTTGTGAGATTGCCTGGCTTACACAGGAATGAATGTTTCGGTTCAGCCCAGGCATGTTTTGCAGCATTGCTCACTGAGCTCCTGACCTTTTCAGGCACCCCCTGAAACAAACTGACCAATAGTTATCTGGCTGATGGACAAAAATAGTCACGTATTCTTGCCTATCTCCACTTTTCCCTTATCCCATTCCAAGCTCAATGCAAGATTTCTCCCTAATATAGCCTTCCGGTAACTCGCTGTAGTCTGTCATCGCTTACAAAAAGCACATGAGACACTTTGTTGATCTTTCCCACTCCGAGTTCAAACCCCTCTGGTAACAGCAACACTGTCCAGAGCAATTGCTAATCCTCCCTGTTAAACCTGCAATGCTCAAGGATGACCAGTTAAACTGCCTGCCCAACAGGAATGAGATATTCAGGTCAAAACTCACTCATGATGCAGAACCAGTGAGCCAGGACAACTCTAAAAAACTGCAACTTCATTCCTCTTTTTGCTTTAAGGACACACAACTGCACAATATTAGCAACACCTTCAGCTTCCTCCCACAGCCTTAAGTATCAGAGGGGTTAAACCCTACAGCATCTCCCCTAAACAACACTGAAGCAGCACAGGTTCAGCTGGCAGAGCAGAGCATGGATTCCCTCAGCTCAGGACTACTTGTAATGACCTGGAAATCCAGGTTGCAGCAGGACAGAGCTGCCTTGGCCATGACAACATGGAATTTGCTTGGTCATTACAGCTCCTATGGATTCTGGCAGCACAGAGCTACAGCCCAGGAGAGAGATGTGCAAGGGTTTGCTGACTGCCATCTGCCAGAGAGGGAGACACTGAAGACTGCTCAGCTACTGCTTCAAATCCTGAGCAGATGCTTGACAAGAGAAAATGTCTCCAGCTTGCAGAGAAGTGTGCCTGCCTCTCTCTCCAAACCTGGCCCACAGCAGTTACTGACCACATGGGACTGGAAGGTTTGAAGTTTAGCCAAATGAAGACACTCTTTGCTTTACTGTGAGCATTTAAGAGCTACCAGGTGAATCTCCCTGGGCAAGGTAAGGAGTGACTTCAGGAGCTGTACAGACAGCAGGCCAAAGCAAGTGCCACAGGAAGGATTTTCACCGTTCTCAGTGCGTGTTACAAATCATCCTGCATTGCTGGTAGCTTACATTTGTTACATTTGATCATTCAGCTGGTTCTTCCTTGCCTATCTCTTCCATTGCTGTATGAGCCACTACAAAGTGGTTCCCTGTTCTGTCATCTAGGTGAGACATACCACAGTGTCCCTTTCAAAGTGACAATTACCTCCAATTAACATAAAAGCTATGAAACAAGCTTCAAGAGAAGCAGTACACCAGTTGTCTCCATAGTTCTTCCACAGTGATCAGAATCAAAGATTAAACAGTTTCTTAGGGTCTGTCTGGTGATGTTTTAAGGAGGTGATAATGAATATGGGACTTCAGATCCATCCAGGAAGCAGCTGTGGAACACAAGCAATGTGAGGCTGGAGACTAACACGGAGATGAAAGACCATCTTTGTGAAAAAGAAATATATCTCATGAAACCCAGCATTTTTTGGATGAAGCCAAATCTATTTTCTCCTTTCCATGCTCCCATTCACCACACCCCCCCGTACATCTTCCTGCCTTATCTCGGGAAGGTTAACTCAGGGAAAATGCAAGTGAGCAAATACATATGAAGCTCCTATCCCCACATCACAGAAACCCCTTTAAACAAAACAATGAGGTTTGGGTGGTTTCCAGCCCCTGCAAATCAAGAAACATGGATTAGTTTGCAAACCTTGTCATAATGGAACGCTACAGGGCTCACACAGCTCTAATTTTAACCTACACCCCCATACTCTGCACAAACACACATACCCATGAAACAGAACATCATCCATATCCCACACTGCCTGTTTGTTCATTGCCAATGAGTAGAGTTAAATTCATTCTCATTAATGGATTGGCCTGATCTCTGAGCCAATCCTGATTTTTGCCCAACACCACTCAATCACTGTTGATCCTGACTTTTGTGTGGGCATAAAAACACTCTCCTCCTGTTCTCAGTGCTCTCTGGGATGGGAACACCCACAGCACTCAGCTGACGGGCATGGACATATCCTTTATGGCATGGACCCACAGGAAAAGAGATCCATCCAAAGGGGACTGGGAACACAGCAAGCACTCTTGTTATCTGGGGAGAAATGAACCTGCTGTGTGAAGGTGCTCCCTGCACCCACTGCCCAGCCCAGCAATCCCCACAGCTGATCTTGCTGGAGCAACTGGCTCTTCCTACCCTTCCTGCCTCCACACAGGCTCCAACACTCGCAGCACCCAAGAGTAACTCAAAGAAAATAAAGCTGTCATAGCCATACCCTGTCTGCTTCCACACCAAAACAAGACAGTCCTTCTCTGCCATCCATAGAAGAGGAAAGGATGTTAACCTGTGAGCTCCTTTCACTCACAGTGCCAACCAAAATGCCAGAGGTAATTTTAAAATATCTCCTCGGTGTGTGCAACAGGAGCAGGCTGTGCCTGAGCCACTGTGTTTTTCTCCTCTCTGCAGTGGCCACCTGGGATGCAATCCAGCATGCACTTCCTAAGCTCCAGGGGTGGCATTTGCAGCCTGCCACAAAGATGCCTGGGACAGCTTACATCTGAGGCAGCTCCCTCCTGCGTTTGTTCAATGGGACAGGCAGGACACATCCCCAGCCCTCTCCTGGTGCCCACACACACTGCGTGGGCAGGGAGTGGAGGTGAAACAAATTCAACAGGATGGGAGAAAATGGCAGCTCAGGATCGACAGAAAGGCCTTTTCTTGGAGCTGTGTGAAATCCTGAACCCCCAAGGAGAGCAGAAAATGGGAAACTCAGGCTCAGTTTCCAGAAATTCATATCCACAAAAATAAACCACAAAGTGACTCACTCAGAAGAGCACGTTTTCATACACAGAAATATTGTGCATTACCCTGCTGCCAGTAATGGCAGTGACAGAAGGGCACAAACACCAGGTCTGTATTCCATGGACAATTGTGCAATGTGGAATTGTGTAAACCTGCCTGCCACAGCCCTGGCCATGTCACTCCTGCCCTGAAGGAGCAGATGCCCCCTTGAAAGTGCATTAAACTCCATGTTTTTTGTCAGTAATCACCCTTATTCCATACTCCCATATTGCTATTTTATGCACTTGTTCTTTTGTCTTTGTTCATATAATTATATTTTGCTTTCCTTTTTGCCCACTAACTCTTAATCCCCCTCACATGTCCCCCCAAGGAAAAAGGTGTTAACATGATGTGGCCAAGCATGGTCTTAATCAGAGCAGCTGGATTTCAAAGGGGTGCTACATCTCCCTCTCTCTACAGATCCAGAAGCCAGCTGAGAACACCACAGCTTTTTCTTTGAACAGACCCACTGATACTTTTTGCCATGTATAAAAATCACTCAATGCGGGACAGATGTTTAAGTCTAGAGATGATACAGGCATGTACACCTGTGCACAGGCCACATATGGGAAAAAAACCCCAAAAAACGATTTCAGCATGGCAAGCACTGCATCCGATAGCCTCTATAGCAGCTTTCTAAAGCCATATCCTTCCTCAACTAATGTTTGTTCTAAGTCCAAGGAAGCAGGAAACAGCCTGTGAAGTTTGCCACAGATCCCTAACATTTATGTGCACTGTTGTTCTTTCTCCCTGCATATGCTGCTAGTTTTGGTGAGCAGAAATTGGGGGAGTGGTTGGTTAAATCTGTTTAGGGTTCCTTGTTGGACAGTATTAGCACAAAGAGTTTCTGGGAACGGTGGCAGAAGTAGGGAAGTTTCATCAAGGTGGGTAAAACAATCAGCCTGAAACAGTGCTACCCTCAAGCATTTTCAACAATGGGCTCGAAGGTCTGAGAGAGGGACGTTTCCAGAAGCTGTCATTTTGGCTTTTGTTCCTTTTCCCTGACCCTTTGAATCCTCTGCAATACCTGTTCTCACACAGCCACGTCCAGTGAGTGCTGCATTAGCACGTCTTTCTTGGAGAGGACAGAGAGGGTAGAGATGAAAAGGCTGTTTTGGACCCACTCGTTATAACTCTGTTTTCTAAGGCAGTACATGAAACCTGTCACTGTCTCTCCTGTCATTTCCCTCCCCCTTTGCTGGCCTTTTTTTTCCTTTTTTTTTTTTTTCTCTTTGTATATTATTACCAAGTGGCTGGATCCTGATGCACTAAGGAAATATTAATTCCTTTGCTGTTGCATCTAAAAGCTAAGATGACGAATTTTGGTGCCATGCTACATTATATGGGGATAAAGGAACAAAAGGGTGAAGGACGGTGGCTGCATGGTGTCTTAATCAGATGCAGATCAGCCTAAGAGCATCAGACCATCAAATCCCTGCTCTGCAGCAATCGTGCACCTTTAGTCAGGCTCTGAATGGGCTGAGATAGATTCGGGGCTTTATTGAAAGATCATACAGGATGACTGCAAAATCCCATTACTTGTTGATTAAGTATTGATTGCCTCGGTATTAACAAGCCAGCTAATATGAAGTGACCTCTGAGGCCACTGGTTGGAGGAAAAAAAAGACAATTTACTAAAACAGGCAGGCAGATGAATAAGAGGGCTAGATCTGCTCTTGGCTTTTAGCTTCGGTTAAAATGTCACACTCGATAGTGCAGATCAATGCCCACTTTATTTCCTTGCAGCCGTCTTATTACCATCATGAGGCTGACTCCTTTGATGCTTTTTAATGACCCTCTGAACCGCGTGCTCTGCTTACCCACTGCCTTTGACTAAAAGGAAAGGAAAAGCTTTTTTTTTTCCCCTTGCTGGTGATGGAGTGGCTGAGAACATGACATTGTGCCAGTATAAGTGGAGCAATGAGGTTTCTCGGGTCACCGGTGCTGCGACTCTGCTCTTTCACTCGGTTTCTAGCTTTTCTTTCTTTCTTTTCTAGATTTCAAAAAGTCTTGCTCCTTTTCATAACTTCAAAACTGGTGAGATATTAAGAGACCACCTACTGACAACTTCTGTCCGACACTCTTATTTGTGTTTTTAAGTGCAATAAGTTTAGCAGCTCTTGTTACATTAATTCTCCTGAAAAGCACCTCACCCAATTATTTTGAATCTAACTTTTTTTCTTGTTGCCACTTGCAAATCGAAGAATTACTTTTGATGGTGAATAAAAACCACCGAGGGGATACAGTTTGAGTCTCCTGAATCAAAATTGGACCACATTAAGAATTGTGGAAGATCCGAGACTTTCCTTTTCAGCACATGCGCAGTCTTTTAATCTAAGCTTATTAATTGAGTCAAATATAAACTACACATTAAAGAGAACACAACAATTGTATATTCAAGATGCTACAGCTCTGTAAAGCATTTACATAAGCATATTTAGTTCTCATTTAAGAGATTAACCTGCAAATAATTTGATGTTTTGAAGAAGCAGACAAATGCTATGGAGAACAGAGATGATTCAATACCTATTGAAAGGCATAAAGGCTGTCTGAAAATCCTGGATACTTTAAGGACATGAGGAAGAAAAGGCAAATTAGGAAAACGGCTATTCCAACAGCAAAGGTTTTCTTCTCCTTGTGGAAGCCTGTAAAGCTAATGAGCCAAAGTTGAATGGATGTTAATGGAGAAATCTCAAGCAGACATTTGTAAGCTGAAGACTTGGGGAAGGGGAGAACAGAAAAATGAAAAAAAAAAAGATGAAAATGATGACTGGGAATATCACCAGGGTGGGCCTCAGTTTTAAACCAACAGCAACAACAGGGGCAACTTCTGCTTTGGAAGTAGCCAGTGGGAAGCAACGTGGTCATGGCATTGCCTGATGACACCAGTCTGACCCAAAATCACTGAAGAGCTGCCCACCAGTTCCAGCAGAATGTGGTACTGAGAACATAAATAAAAACATCCCTTGTTTTTTTGCCGTAACAAAAGGACACAATTCACGTGCTTCATTGCTTTAATTTCTCTCTCTCCTCCCTGCTACTCTTCCTTTCCTGTGGTTTTGTGGTAGAAACATGTACAAGAAAAAAAAATAAGCACCATCAGGAGGCTCTTTGGGGAGCATGCAGAAGTTTTGGTACTCTGCAAGTTTTGGTACTCTATGCTCACCCTCAACTGCTGAATCAGCCACAAATACAGGATCTAGCTTCTTATTCCCTTCTTTTCCTCCTTTCCTCTTCAATGTGATGCTCTTAAAAATCAGAATAATGCAGGTAATCCTTGGAGTGTGAGACCTTGGTGGGATGACTTAGATTATTGCTGTATTACTATTATTTATATAGTGCCATAAACATGCACAATGCTTAGCAGAAGACAAGACATCCCTCCTGCACCAAACTGCGCAGAGCCCTGTGTAATGCAGATGGATCATTTCAAACACACACAGGCAGGCACAGCCCTCTCCTGGCTCCTGTGCAAAGGGCTCCGGAGCTTTGGGAGCTTGCTCTTTTTTATTTTTTTCAAATTACTCACAAAAAAGTTCCTCTTTAAACTGTAAGCCCAGCTTGAAGGCTGTTGGCCAAATGGAGCCGTGTAGGGGCTTAGATCTGGAGCAGAGCCTAACAGGCTTGTCCATAAACGTATGCATCTCCAGCATCCTGCCTGCTGCAGCTCTAATTATAAATTACCCCTGTAGACACACAGGGGTTCTAGTGAATTAAGCAAAAAATTTAGACTGGCTGATAGGAAAACAAGTTTTTGCACAGCATTCCCAATAAGAAATTATACACTTGTTATGCATTACAGTCTGTGCTCAAAATGCTATTTCAGCATTCTGGGTATTAAAAAAGGAAGCTTATGTGGTCTTGTGGTGAAAGACTGTGAAGGATTATTTAAAGTAAACTGTAGGGAAATATAAAACAAACCCAGTTAATTTATCACAACAGCAAAGATGCATAAATAAGATGTTTATGAACAACAAGGACAGTTTACCTATTATTCCAAAGAATTCATGTTTTCAGGAGCAAAATATTTTCTTTAAAGAAAAATGATGCCAGTTTTTCTCAGGTTCAACAATATAAAAGTCTGTATGGAAAGCAGCCTGAAAATCTTAGTCCAATATACTTTTCACTATTTACAATTATAATCAAGGTCTCTTGGGCCAAGTGAGAGGAGAGCTTTTGAAAACACCTGCGTTAGATCCAAAACAAAACTGGTGCCCAGAGAGCTTTGGGAAGATGCAGTGGAAACACATCAGAACAAGAACCTCAGCAACAAGAATCAGCAACTTCCACTGTCTCTAATAGAGTTTGTGCAGCTCAGGGCAGATGAAGTCCTGGCTAACTGCACATAATCTGTATGGATCTTTAAAACGATTTTAACAAGTGATGAATTCATACACCCTCTGCTCTAGGCTAAGTATCCTCAATGCCAAAATCACAAATGATGTCAAACCCAATAATCAAGGCCTCAATACCAGCTTGATAATACATCACTGTTCCTGGTTTCTGAATGGTGTCTGCAGCCTAATATTCTTCCTTCTATGTCAGCTGTCCCACAGGTCACCCTTCTGTCCAGCAGGTGTGGCCTTGGTCAAGGTGAGCATTTGCTGACCCCAGTATGAAGATGAGCTGCAATAAACTCCTAAGGGTCAGTGGGCAGGACCCTGGCCTTCTCCAGACAAAGGGCATGAGCAGCACATCATGGCTGTTCTTTTACCTGCCTGCCATTCATCCCCCTGCCTTTAACCAATCATTGCTCATTTAATAACACAGGATATGCTTCTGTCTTAAGAACTTTGACTTGTTCACAATCTGTGAGTTCTGCAGGGTCAGATTTTTATTTTGCATTTGTGATATTTAACAGCACAGCACCCTGAGCTGTTTAGATTTGCCCAGACATATTTGCCCCATCCCTGGAAGTGTCCAAGGCCAGGTTAGATAGGGCTTGGAGCAGTCTGGGATAGTGGAAGGTGTCGCTGCCCAAGCAGGAGGTGGGACTGGGTGAGCTTTAAGAACCCTTCCATCCAAGGCCATTCTATGGTGATATCACAAGTGAGAAAGCAGAAGACAGGAAGCAGAATATTTGTCTTTAAAGCTTTCTGGCTCCAAGTCAGCAGGCCATTGAAACGAATTGGGGCACCTGATTGCTCTCAAGTTGCCGTCTCAGGCCACATTCACAGTCACACAAATACCACTGTGTTGGCTTCCCATCTCTTTCCAGCTGAAAACCTGCTTTCTTAACCACCCAGCTGGAAACGTGACTGGATTTAATTGAAGGGGATATTCAGAAACAGGAAAGCCCAGTCAGGAGAAATGCCCTGCACACCAAACTGCTCCTGGGCCAGCCTGAATCCACCTTGGAATAGCTCTGCTCCTTCCTAATGGAAACGTGGGCTTGCACCCACGTCCTGTGCCGCCATCCACGGAGCGGGAACATCCTCTTTGTGTGGTGATACTGGTTTTGTAACTCAGGTAGCACCTCCTGACTGGGTGTGTGCAGACATTCCCACCCACAGCAGCTGGCCAGCAGAGGGAGAATAGAGAGATCACATTTCAGTACAATGGCCGATTCCTCAGGAATGCCAATTGCAATTTAAAAAATGGTGACAAGTGCTTCTTAGCCTGTGAACTTTCCTATTGCTGGGCTGAGTGAAATGGGGGCAGTTTTCCTTTAAATTTTGCCAGTAATGATATGGTACACAAAGTGACAGACTACAGGGTTTGGGTAGAATGCTAACATTGTTCTTTTTCCCTTTTAAAGGTCATGTGCAAGAAAACCTCTCTAGTTAAATCTATCCATTTAAAATCACCACTAGGTCACAGAAAGCAGCCTCAACATGCTAGGAGTCTTCAGTGGAAAACACATGCCAGGGTCCAGCTTGTACAGAGCTGCTCGAGGAGGTGATGCTTGGCAAGGTGTGCTCCAGTTCTGCTACAAAATCCTGGATTTGCTTCTCATACCTGTTTTTAGCCTTTCAGATATGACCAGATTTCAGTGCATATCCATTTTTAATAGGAAAGGAAACGAGCAGTTGTTGATGTGTGGAACAGAACTGAAACAATTCCAACTGCATTTGTCTAATGGGGATGACAAAAGGCTTCAGCAAGGTATGATGAAAATAGGACTGAAATCCTCTCATGAATTGGGATCCTTGGAAGTATAAATATAAGTTGCACTTTAATTTGTTACAGCATGCTGTTGAAAAGTAACAGCATTTAGAGATTACTGAGCAGACGCTAATGTGGTTCAAACAGATCATTTTAATTATCTTGATGTTACTTAATAACACGCGTTTTCCCTTCGAAGACTGACTGCAGAGCAAGGAGCACACAAAAACACTTGACAAGGAGTTCCCTTGCAATGCAGATGGCACATCCACCCTGAGCGCAGAGGGCAGGGAGCTCTCCCAAGGAGTATCTGCTCCCTGAGTCACACTGGATACACGACTGTTGTGTCTGAGTGAAACATAGAGCTCTGACACTGGTGATGATTAAGAAATAGTTTGGTTTTCACTACCCTGTGCAAAACATTTTAGCAACAGTAGCTGTTTCACAGAAGAAATGCAAGAAAAACTTCACCATAATTCCAAGGAAGTAAGTGTTCTATCACCAGTGGAAAACATATCACATTTGAGCAATCACTGTGTTCTCAGCCTCCAGCTTACTTCAGCCTTGGTACAGCATGCAAGAGCTCGTGAGAGAAGAGTTGGGCTACAAGCATATCATCTCGAGTTAAAAATCCCCAAAGCATTCATTGGATCCTTGGGAACAGAAATTCCATGCTGGAACAACTGCTTTGCATTTTCAAATGAAATAATATTAAATACTGTGGTGTAGCATTGCTGGGTTAGCTGGTACCGATTTCATTTATGCTAAGCAGTCATTTACTTTGGAAGTAGATGAATTTTTTCCAAGCACTCTGCTTGGAAAAATAAAAAACACATTTTCTAGTAAGGATCAAAATTCATAACACTTTATACTCAATAGTTTTTAATTAAGTGCCACATTAATGCTGCTTGCATTGCTTTTTCATCATGGACCAACTTCCAAATGAGCTCACAGACACATTTTCAAGTGCTCAGTATTCTCTAGGTTTTAGAAAATGCTTGTCTCCCATCTCAGCACCCAAGAAAAAACGTGTTTCAGAGATGAGCTCTGCTAATAAACCTGTCCTATACATCTGAAATAACAGCAAGCACACACATCACTCTATAGATTCCAAACATCTTTTAACACAGCCTCCTGTGAAGTGGTGTACTGGGATGACTGTGCTTTTCACCACTACAATATTTGAAAAGCTCAACTATTTCCTTGGACTTGTAGGCTTGCAAAAACAATCCTGTCAAATAAAGCTCTTTGGCTTCAATTGCTGATTATTAAAACTTTAAAAGAAACACATCCCACAGAAAACAATTAACAACATCTGAAGATTCCTCTGCCTGCCTAGATATCTTAATCTAGAAATTAATTATAAATTAAATTTATTACGTACATGCAAAAAATACACATGTAGCTGCCCAGCAATTTGAGATAATGTAAACAAGAAAGGAAAGACTTCTGTAAAGATGCCTGTATGAAAAGTAAAAGGATTAGCTTCATATGATTATCCCTGGAATCTGACAAACCGTACACACACCTTACTTTAGCTCAAATTTGCCCTGCCAATCAGGCTGTTAAATTACATAATTTGATACCTCTTAACAAAAGATGGCATCCTGGGCGTTAGCTTCCATTGTGGAAGTCACAAGAAATTGATGTCTATATCCTACCTACAGTATTTTTTTTTCCTTAATTTTGCATTTTTTTCTCAGAGATATATTACTTCTCTTTTTCTCTTTGTGAGACACTCCATATTCCCTAGGCAGTGGTACTTATTTTGTTGTGACCACACATGCAGAGAAAAAGAAATAAATAATTCTTTCCAGCTCGTTCTGGGATCCAGACAAACATAATCTGTGTTGTGTTCACTTTGTTATACTTTATGTAAGAGGTGACATAAAACCAGCAGAGCCAACACAGAATCTCAAGATACATATGCTGCCTTTCTGCCTTACACATACTCCCAAATACGTGACACTTGTTAAGTGGCAGCCACGTACCACAAGCAACTTCTACATTTTATCTTTGTGTGTTTACGCTGATTATTAAACACAAAATGTTCAAGAGTTTCCTAAGCAAGGCAGAGGGAAATGGCTTTCCTTGGATTTGCGTGGTGAAAACGCAGATGATCCAACACTCCATCAAGAGCAGCATTCCCATGGCAGGAACAAAGGGAGCTGCCAGGCTGGAGAAATGGACAGCAGCACATTGTTCTTCTGCCTGCCACGTCCTGTGGGGGCAGAGCACAGACCCCACTGCAGCACAGCTGTGCTGTCCTTCCTTGCATCACACAGAGACCACAATAATTTGAGGGGTTGTGGCTATCTAGTTTATATGTTAAAAATGGTGATGCTTCCACTTAGCTATTTTCCTTGATGACTTGCAGAAATTATGAATATTTCTTCTTTTATTCCTGCCTGCTCCAGGACACACTGAGTAGGTAGAGAATGCACTGCAGCGTGCCCGAGGCTGCTGGTCATTGATTTGAGTGGCCACATGTGAGGGGCAGGGTCAGCCTGAGTTCCAGACAGTGCACCCACAGGTAGGGAATGGGGTTAATGCACAATTCAGGATGCCAGAACCCCTTCATGGCAGGCTACTCAAAGGGAAAACAATCCTCACTGGGTTCTGCCTCTGCACGTGACTCACTTTGGGTTCTTAGTACCATTAAATATGTTGAAGAGAGGAAAAAGGCATTCCATCCTGCACCTTCACATGGTCAGAGCAGAGCAACCTCAACTTCCACCAAACTATCAACAAACCTTGGTTTGCACTTGCCTAGACTTCTTGTGTGTGTGGCCCTGATTCTCCCCCTTTCTTCATGTTAAGCAACTTCCAGTGAGAAAAGAACCTTCCACTTTGACCTCTGCCAGCCTGCCCTTCCCAAACCTGCTGCTGCCCTAGAACAGTCCCCACATGGCACATTTGTGTGGGGAAGGGCTGCCCCCTTGAGTATGTTCTCCAGTGCACCCAGTGTGGTAGCAGAATGTGCGTGGAGATCTGCAGACACCTGAAAGGATCACAGAATATCCTGAGCTGGGAGGGACCCAGAAGGATCATCAAGTCCAGCTCTCAAGCAAATAGCCCAGACTGGGACTGAATGTACAACCTTGGAATCATGAGAAACTGTTCCAACCAACCGAGCTAATCAGAAAAAACAAACATCAAAGCCAGAGATTCCCTCCCTCTGATTCCCAGTAGAAGGGAATAGATGTCATTACCTGGTCAAACCCTTGGAGCTCCAGTACTACCATGTGTATACAGGGAATATATCCCAGAGGAAATGTGGCCCACACTGCCTTTGGTGATTTTTCCCTCTGTTAAGGGTAGGAAATAAGAGCTGTTGGTTTTTTACTGATCCTCATTCTGCACCGAGCTTGTGTCTGACTCTGCCAGATCTCTCCGGTTTATATGCTTGGCAGTCAAAATTTTCAGGATTGAAGCCACTGAATGCATGTTCAACAGTAACATACCTAAACACACCTTAACTAAATCCACTTCACTTACAGTCTTCCAAACAAAGCGCATGCATGCCAGGAAAAACACTCTCATCATAAGGGACATTGCAAGATATGACACTGTTCAACCTAACTTTACTCCACAATTGTGCAGAAAACAATAGAAAGATCTTGTCTCATTATGCTTGAAGTTGGTGGGACTGTTCAATTCCTTCTGAGGGACACCTGTACAGCAGGAGCCTTACAGGATTTGGTCTGAGATTTTGCCATTAGCAAAATACTTGTGTAAGAGCAGGTAATGAGACCTTCACTATTTCTGAGTGATCCAAACTGTGTATTAAGACCAAGCAAAGCCACTAAATCATCACTATCAACATTGCCTTTCACAGACCTGGAGGCTCCAATGCCCAGGAGAATGATGATGTTGAAGTGTGAAATGTCCAAATATGAGCCACCTGCAGCCTCTGAGAGTTTCAGATTTATAAGGAGGGAGTTTTCTGTATGGGTGACTCCTCCATTTCTGCTGCTTTACAATAAGCAGGCCCATCTCCTTAGTTTAGTCATCAATCTAAATGCATAATCTGGGGAAAATGAAGGATCTCATCTTTCCCTGCCTGAGCTGTCTCTTCCAAAGTGAGGTTCAGCTGGACTTGACTCTGTCAGCCAGGGAACAACCTGGTTACTGTTCCAGTCCTCAGCCTCCCTCCAGGTACCCCGGCCATTTCTCTTTACTTGTCCAACTTCATATTGGCAGAAGACAGCAAGGGTTGGAGAAGACTGTTTTGGGAAGGAGAAGATAAATAGCCTAAAAAGAAGACGAGATTTTCCATTTGCCCTGAGGTAGAAGGAGGGCAGGGGAGGGGTGAAATAAAAGGAAAAAAACAGGTAGAGCTGGAGGAGAAAAATGAGATTCTGACTGGTGTTTCATTAAACAAAACAAAACAAACCAAAAAAAAAAAAAAAAAGCAATTGGTTTGGAAAAAAAAAGAACAATTTAATTTTGTAGGCAAAAGGCTCCTGGCTTCACTTCCTAGTGGAACAATTTGGTTTTATGAGAAGAGACTTTCCAAGCCAACCGTGACTGTACATATGGCACAGCTTGATACCTGCTCTCTGTATCCTGATGGTTCAGCTACTGAATTTGTCACGTTCTTTTGCTACTCTGACTTTTTCAGGAACTGCTGTAGTGCTTCCTGCTCTTATGAGTTATTTACAGCATATTTATGAGTCTGCAGAACTATCTGCCAGAAAGTAAAAAGGGAAAAAAAACCCAAAACAAGTATTCTATTAACTGCAAATTATTTGTCAAGCTCCTCTTGCCAGCTCTTCCAGACACAGACCAACTTTTTACCACACCAAAACATATTGTCCAGGAGTGCCCTTTCAATGTGCCCTGTGAATGCTACAAGAGCAATCTGAGGTGCAGGAGCATGGAAAAACACCATGGTAAAATGAGACAGTAGCAGCTGCACCCAGGACCAAAATTTACCAGCAACACCCCAATGAGTCAACCTCCTCAACACCTCTAGCTGCCACCAGTTTCCCATTGGGACACTGTGCTTTAGCACTAGAAAGTCGGAAGTGGAGAGTACCTCAGCACTCATCTCATCCCTCCACAGCTCTTTTCCTAGGGTGCTTCCTTCCACAGGCCCTGTCCTTGCACGTTGTGGCACACAGAGCTATGTTTATCTGCTGTTCTTCCCTGGTGAGCCAACATCCAGCCAGGGGCTCGCAGGGCATTTGACTGCACCAATATTTGTGCTTTTGTGCACTTACCCTACAAAAACACCTCAGACAATATATTTTTCTTGCCTTCCTGCAAGATGAACAGCCACACCAGAAAGGACTTCTGCTGGGATGAGCCAATGAAACAATTTTTTTATTATTATTTTACATTTCCAGTGTCCATGCGATTGGAATAAACTGTAAATTAGGTGTTACAGCACTATAGCTTGGGTAGATGGGATGTTTTAGAAATGCAGCTTTAGTTTGTTATAACATAATAGCAGCTTTGCTTTGTTGTGACAGTGGCAATAAATAAAGTTCCCACAATGTAAAATGCTGCAAACAACCAAAACTAGTCTACCAAACAACAAATCACGGGAAGCAATACCCACCCAGCACTTTACGTACAGAAATATTGATGACCTGTGCTAAACTTCCCAGGTTAGAAAGTATCCATTTTTCAAGAGATCCGATGATGGTGATCTGCTCCCTCTGCTCCCTGAAGTGAATTCCAAAACAGGGTTCTTGTCATTTGCATGCACTGATAATAATTGCAAACTAGAGATATTTTCTTTTTCTCTAAGTAAGTAAAAATTTCTGGCAGCTCCAACAGCCTCCTTGCTATTGCACGTTAGTCACAGTTTATTCACATCAGAAGACCAGTGGAAGGTTGAGACAGGCAGGGGACTAAAGATGGATCTCTTCTATAGTTATAAAAGGATTTCCATTTGTTAACAACTCTGCCTATGAAGTATGCAATGACATTTTCCTACTGTGCTATTTTCATGCCTCCTGAGATGCCAGGTTATAATGCAAAACATCTGAATCATTAAATTTATACAGTTATTTAATAACCCATGTAAAATACATGGCAATGTTGCTTCTTTTAAAACATATGCACCTCGTAAGAAAACAATTTCCTGCACTATGTGGTGTAGTCAGATTTCAGTAGTTTCTGTCAGGCAGAAAGGGTTCAAACTTCCATCTTCTGTGCACCCAGGAGCCATGACACCCAGTATCACCAAGCTGCTGCTGGCAGACCCTTTTGGAGGAAATATACTCCCCTTTAGAGATGATTAGCCCAAAGTAGAATGTATACTATATGTAAACATGTAGTGGTATAAATATATAGCCAAAATAATCATAGCTAGCAGGTAGTAAAGGTGAAACACAAGCCTCGTCTAACAAAACATCAAACACATCCTTCACCTTAACTGTGAGTGATTTCTTCATAGTCTTAGTAGAACAGGTTCCCATGAACTTCTTAAAACTCACTTGGGGTCTAAAATGGAATTTGGCTTTCTGGAAATTGGCTAAAATTCTGGTTTTGATAGTTCCTTCCTAGCTCCCATACTTGGAGATAAGTTCACTCAGTTTCAGGATAGATGTTTCTTTAATAGGAGTGATCAAAAGTATAACATACTTAACATAACAGACATAACCATAACAGACAACTGCTAATATGGAACATAATGAGAGGAAAATATTGTTGGCACAGCCAGGACTGAGCAGAGAGAGGGCCAATCCTGTTTATAGACTTACTGAAGTTCTTTGGTTGCTTAAAAAGCTGACAGGCTGCATTACATCTAACATTCCCATACTGATCATACCATTTCTGAGCCTGCCTCATTGTGACAGCAGCCACATAATTAGTTTTCTCCTTGTTAAATATTTGTAAATAATTTGTACTTTTATGGGTTATATAACCTGGCTGAGAGCTTCCAATAATCTTCCTGTAACTTGTTTAAATGTGGGAAAAAGCTGTAGGGTCTGGTTTGTGCCCACCCCTGAGGGTGGGGCAGCAGGAAGGAGGAACCTCTCCAGGTTCTGCGGGCAGCTGAGGGTGAGTGACAAAGTTTGTGAGAGCTGCCAGTGATGAGCCCCAGCGAGGGTGATGGATTTATGATGCAAATCAGGCACTTAATTCAGCAGGCACTTAAGCACATATTTGAGTCTCATTGACTTCGTGGATTCAAGTGAGTGTTTAAATGCTTTCCTGAACACTGGATAGCTGTACAAGGGAACAAAGAGGGGAAGAGGAAAAGAATAACATAATGAAATTATAGCTTTTATGGTGGAATGGTGGAAGCTGGTTTAGAGTTATTCTAGTGAAGATAAAGTGTAGGGAAGCTACATACAAAAAAAAATTTGAAAATTTCACAGTACAGCCAAAGAGACTGGGTTATATTAAAGTATTGTTTGAGAAACCTTTTCATCTCTTTTGTTGAGTAAACAAACCAAATTAGAATCACAGCAAATAAAGGCAGAAGAGTTATACGTGATATTTCCTTGCTTTTTAAAATTCCTGCTCCCTTTTCATTGTATTGAAACGACAATAAGAGATTAGGTTCCTCTATGCACCATTACTAGCATTAATCAGATTGAATTGACGATGCAAGTTGGATGAACCTTTAAAAGGCTGAATTCCTTTCAGGAGTGAGTTCTTCAGGATTTTCTTGCTGTGGCAGGTCAGAAATACCACATTACTTGAGTGGTTGTCTCCCTAAAGCAGGAGGTGCTGAAGTATGTGAAGATACAATGAGGGAAAAGCATCCCAGACCTCCCAAACTACAAAAAGGCTGAATTTAGCAGAGGCTTTCCTGATGGGAAATTCTCACTATCCCCAGAATAACTCCTCTCTCCCAAGTATCAATAGGGAAACAAATCTTCCAGTCCACAGAGAACACCAAGATGTTGTTATTGTACACTTTCTTCTCCCTTTGTTTTTCCTTTTACACACTTATATTTCTCATCCATCTTTTATTTTTTTTCAATTAAAGGCCATATAAAGAAACCTGTAACATCAAGAGCAGTTTCTCAATGGATCTGAAACAGATATAAGAACCTGTGGAATTCTACAGTGGCCAGGATCCAAAATTAATTCTGGATCAGTTTTACTTTGGCAATTATTTCTGTAATTGGCAACATCAGCATTTTAAATGAAAGCTTGAATTTGGGGTTCAAAATCCAATTTTAGCAAAATCCCAAATGCAAACAGGCAATGGCTCCTGCCTTGGGGAAAAAAAATAAAACCAAAGCAAAATCTCAAATTCAAACACCCTCAAAACTTAAGAATAACAGGCTAATGCCAAAAACCAGACCAGGCTGCTGCTCAAGTCTTTAATGGCTGCCATCCATGCCCAAATCCACCAGCTCAAGCACCCTTAAGCACCACTCACTCCAGCAATATCCAGAAATGGGCTTTCCAAACACCATCTCTGCCCTGCTCCACACAGGACAATACTCATTTCCATCAGAAAACAAAGGATACACATATAATTTTCACAACTGAAAAGATAATCACACCAATGATATAGATTTGTGCATGGTTTTTCCTGCAATATTGACGTGATGTTCAGTGCAGGAAGTGATGGATACAGTTTGGGAGAATCAAAATAATGTTTTCCTATTTCCACCATTTATTCTATAGGAGATACCGGAGCCTGTTCAATAAGTGTAATAAGCATAAACTGTGGCACTTACAATACTATTCACTAGATTAATATAGAACAATATTTATTTTAAATGCCACTTAGAAATAAATGTCTGAATGTCTTTCAAACTCAATGTATTTAGACTGAATCAATCCAAACCTTGAAATCAAATTCAGAGACTAAAATCGATATTCTCCCCGCTAATTTTATATGCACACACCTCCCTCGGAAAGCACTTCAGAAGAACTAGAAAGTTGAGCCACATCTCTGGATTGACCAATCCCTTCTTGAAGGGATTTTCTTTTCCTTTCTCTTTCCTTTTTAAACCATTTTTCCAGACTTGTGGCACAGACAATTCTTTCAGACAGTATTTTTCAGGTTTATTCTCTTTAGGTGATTTGACAACTGTACTATTTGGTACTAATTTCTAAGTCCTGGGAGACAATTATTTAGCAGTTTCAATTCATCAAAACCCTAATGAATTCTGAAGGAATTCTTGGGGACTAGTTTTCTGTCCTGTCTGTGGAGGGACTGCACAACACACCCTATGTATTTAAACCACATTAAGAGACTAAATGTATTTAATGAATATTGCTCAAAAGAAACTGAAGAGCAATGTGCTAAACCCCAAGAAAATCACCCTCAGTGCTGTCACCAAAGCAATGATCCTACAAGCACAGCTGAGGGAGGCTGACTCCACATGCCAAGGGATAACCAAAAGGGATGGAGAGCTGAGTGCGAACAAGGAGTCAGGAAAAAGTCCAAGAGAATGATGATCTACAGACACAGAAGGGCTCATTGTAGAATGAGATGTGAAGGATGGAGGCAGAGAAGGCTTTATTGAGTGTTCCAGGAAAAGTATTGGTTCAGGTACCTTGTCACGTTCAAAATAACTTGAATATCTTTAGATATTTTGGAAGGAAAATGGAAAAACTAGGCACTGTACCAGCTGCTTCTTGGTTCAAAAACAACGATCAGGTTTTATTTAGATTTTCAGTCTACTTAAGCTGGTTCTCGGGGGAGTTGCTGTGGGGACTTGAGCTCCGTGATTTGAGAAAACTTATACGGAAAGAAGGAATAAAAAGGTAGTTCATGGAAGCCAGATGGGGAGGCCAAGAATCTGGCAAATATCCCTTTCCCACATTTCTTCTAGAACTCAAAATAAATCTGAATCTCTCTGACATTTGAAAAGAAGTCTAGCTATTTCTTCCCACATTATGTTTTCTTTTTGCTCGCTTTTGCACAAGGTCTTACGGGAAGCAGAGCCTGGTGCCAAAGTAATGCAAGGAAGCAAGCTGTGCTGATAATCTCAGACTGGCCCCCTTTTCTCAGGAGACATCCAGCCCAATTCCATGTACACAGGCAATTCGGAGGGCAAGGCTCACTGGTGTGCTCTGGCAACGTGAGGCACCACAAACCTTGCTGAGCTGGTCAGCACAAGGGGATTTGCAGCTGCTTTGTATCATCAGAGCGAGGCAAAGCTGCCAGACCAAACCAGGGTATCTGGCTCCTGCAGTTTAGAGAGACTCGGCATCAGTTTGTGAACTTTTCAAATCAGGCCTCTAAATTTTCTGAGATTCACTTATCACTGTGAAACAACCCAAATCTCTGTGGAAGAGATTTGTCATAGGACACAGGTCTGTGCCCAGCTTCAGAAGCCAAAGGAACTTTGATCCCATGGTGGTTTCACTCTACCAAAGCACCTTGCTTTAAAAGAAGTTGTTGTTCAAAGTGCCAATGTATTTTGGACCATGCAAGTGTGACAAAATAAGCATAAGCAGTAACTTCTGGTACTTAACAGACAGATTTTTCCTGTGTCTGGGAGAACTAACAAAATTCAGGATATTTCACTACCAGTGAATCTCTAATGAGGGGGTAATAAAAATGCCTGCCTCACTGACTGTCAAGGGATATCAAATTTGCTCACTTATGACTCAGTAATTACCCACCAAAAATGTAGATCAAGTGGTCATCACCCAAATTAGTACCTGCCAAAGATTACTTTTGGAATGGCTGTCAGCTAAGAAATGGGAAATGAGTTGCAAAATATTATTAAAACTGGAAAATAACAGCTTTAAGGTATGAGCCACCACTCAAGTACACAATGGAGTGAGGATAGAAAGCAGTGCCCACACGGGGAAGGGAGCAGGGAGAGGGGCTGATGCCCAGGGACTTGGGAACAACAGCGGCAATGAAAACTGACACATGATCGCCTGGCATGATAATCTTGGGATTCCTGCTGAGAAAACCAAAACTAAAGAGCAGGTCCTCCCTAGGACTTGGGAGAGAGAGATTCCAGCCACTGCTCTGCCTGCCAAGAGCCTTTTCAGAGAGCAGCCATTGCTTCTCCCTGCTCCAATTCCCCATCCGTGTCTCTGTTCGGCAGAGGAGCTGTAAGAGAATTAATTTCAATAACTGGAACAATCTACAGCCCATTAAAGTTACGGTAAGTGCTGTATAATGGCAAAACCAAACCCAGGCCATTAATACCCTGTGAGAAGAACAAAGCAGGGCCTGACCATTTTGTTCCATGTTCCAGCAACATTCAGATCTGAGCCTGAGGTGGTGATGATGATGATGACAGTAATTACCATATGATGCACCTTGCAGCACCAAACACTTTGCAATTAGCTGAAGGCAGCACCATGGGTTTGTCATCTACCTCTTGTGAAAGGTGGCTACCAAGTGGCTGAAAGGGTGCTCAAATAACAGTTGCGGGAGAAGGAGTGGCTTTTCCTTTTGCTTCTGGAACCATCAGACTTACTGCAAGGAGCCTCATGCTCATTCACTTACCCTGGCTGGCTGGCAGCTCTGTTTTGAAAGCTTTCTACCAGGGAAGGCAAGGGGAAAAAAGTCTCTTTTCAGTGAGCTGCATAAATCCATCTCTCTCTCCTCTCTTTTCATTTAGGGAGCAGGGGAATATGAATAAAGTTGCCAAACCATCCAGTACCTGCACCTCTATTTCCTAATCCAGTCCACTCCTCTGCACCACAGCTGACATGTTTGCAGTCTTAACAGATCTGTGAGTGCTCTGTGAGAGCTCCAGTGCTGGATATCACTGGACATCTGAGGCCAGAGTAAGGCATTTGTTCCCACACCCTGTGGGAGGGCTCTCAGCAGAACACTTGGAAATAGCAAGGCTTTGAAAATAAATCTGTGTGTTAAACAAAGACAGCCAGAGACAGAAGCAAAAGGGTAGAAATAAATTGTTGATTGCTAGCTTGCTAAAAGGCTCACCATGAAGTGCTTCAGCAGTCAGTATTAGGACTGGGGATATTTAATATATTCATTAGCGTTCTGGAAAAGAGAGGGGAAGGTGACAAAATTTGCACAGGCCGCAAAAATATTTAGGTTACTTGTGATTACAAAAGATTAGAAAAGCTAGACAGATGCGCAGCATGAAGACAGATGAAATCCACTGTTCATAAATGCAAGGTAATGCATATTTGAATGAAAAATTTTCAAAACTTTTGGACAAGGTTAGGTTGTAAATTAATCAACCACTTGAGAAATAGAGAGGGAGGAGAAAACACATGCCACACTAGACAACTCAACGAGAAAACTGAAGAATTGGGAGCAACAGTAAAAAATAGTTAAGTATGTTGTTGGGCTGCATAAAGAACAGGATAGGAATTAATACTAAATTACCACATCACTGAGCAACTGGACAGCGTATCTGAAATGCTATACCAAGCTGCAATCAACTCACCCAGAAAAACCATAAAGCTGAAATAGGAAGGGGCAACAAAAAATGATTAGCGGCAGAAGAAAGGATTGTGAAGATTGGGGCTGCTTAGTTTATTGAAGACAAGTAAAAAGGGGACATGCGAGAGTTAACGAAAGTTACGGAGAAGATCAATTGCCTGGTCCTAGAGTCCTCTCCTCCTGCAACAACACTGAAAAACATCTTTAAAAACCAATAAGGGAAATATTATTTTACACAGTTCATAATTAACCTATGGAACTGATTGCCACAAGATATCCTTCTGGTCAAGGACTTAATATGATATAAAATAGTTTAATTTAGATTCTTATGTGAGTAATGAGGACATCCCAGCTAGGATCAAGATAAATATCTTAGAAAGGCTGAAACCCCTAATGCCTCCTGACATAAATGAACCATGGGCTGATGGAGGTTGGAGAGAAACATCCTCTTTGGGCAATAAAAAAATGTCTGTGTCTTCCCTTGAACAATTTGGTACTGAGTACCCCCAAAACTGCATTTGGGGCTGGATAGACTGACAGTCCAGTCTTACCAGGCACATCTAAATCAACACCCCTTTGTGCTAACCTGAAGTTGACACCTCCATTGTCCTCACTGAGGCCAGGATTTCAGACTTGGATTTTGGGAACAGTGCTGTTTGCCATGGTGGAAAGGGGAGGAGAAGTTTGGATACAACACTGAGGTAACAAAATTGTGCCAGATGTGGTGCACACTCGAGAGTGGGGACAATAGTGTTTTCTACTTTTTGCCACCAAACTTGTCCAGGTTTCCCAGTTTGTTTGCCATGCTCATTTTGTTTTGTACATGAGAGCATCCTGTCAACACCAAAGTACAAATAAAGCTCTATAACCAGCTATGGTGTCAGAATCCGGACAGATTTCAATTCATCTATCCCAACATCCGTGAGCAAAAGGCGGGGGGGGGGGGGGGGGGGGAAGGGGGGGAAGTTTAAAAGTTATGAAGGAGAAAAGCTATTGCCATCTAAATCCCTCTGAATGGAACCTGATCTCTTGGGTACATTTGCAAAATGAGACCTGGAGCTTTGTAGCAGTCTTTTGTAAAAATTACTTTGTTTAAAATATGGCCCACCCAAGTACAAACAGATCCCCCCCCCCCCCCCCCCCCCCTTATAGCTATCAGTTAAAGCAGTGTCTGTGGTACAGACCTAAATCTGATTCAATGATTAATATGTAAACAGAATTTGATTTGCTCTTCTTTTGTGCTTATCGCCAAGATACAATCTGGCACAACAGTTTTGTTTGATAGACAGCCCTGGCCTATGCTTGTCAACTAGCCAATATAAAATAACATTGTTACTGTATAATCTCGAATTAGGCTGTAAAATATTTCAATTGTGTGACACACATGATGAGAAGATTTTAGAGTTCTCACATGTTTACATAATTAGCAGTGCATATTTGTTAAATTAAGGTATCACTATCACCTTTATTACCATATCCTTCCTCCTCTACTGCAGTGTCTGAGTCTTGTGTAAACTCACGTCTTAACTTTTCAAAGGCAACAGAAAAAGAAGCCTGCATCTCTGTGAGGATTCTCCTGCTTCTGTGCAATTCTAATAAAAGGTATCAGAATACCCACCCTTTCTCACAGCGCTTCAAAAAAAAATAGCTGCTGAGGTGCAACTCAAGTAAGGAAAAGAAAGCACAAGAGGGAAATGGCCTCAAAGACCTGACTTCAGGTGTATTTAATCCTTCTACTACTGGTTTAAAAGTATTAAGTAGCCATAGGCTATCCCTGGGTAGAAAGACAGTTCAGTGACATCCCTTTTGTAAATATGTACCTGCTCAGCCTCCTCCTAAACTCCACATTGAAGTCTCCTGCTTTTTCAGATTAATTCAGTTTGAATACTGCTGACTGTCTGTCACTACAGTCATATGTCATTGGTAGCAGCTCAAAAAGCCTAACCCCCTTCTCTAATGTCATTGCACACAATTCATTTCTAAATGTGTTATAGTTTAGGAATACCAGTAAAACAGTGGGGGGAAAGGCATTTTCAATTTAAAGGGTGTATAAGGCGGTTTACAACACTGTATTAGATGAGCCAAGCATATTTCCTTGAGAGGGGCACATATGGTACAGGTGAGATTTGCAAAAGTATAGTTCCAATAATTACCAAGATCGTTAATAACAGTGTGGTAGTTTCAAACCATGTGGCACAGACTTACCAATAATGCTGTTTAATTGGGGGGAGGGTCTTTCTTAAAGAGCTGGGTAGTACCTAGAACAAAAACATCTAAATCCACCCCATAATAACCACAGCCACAAAACCAGGCTTGAGTTCTGTTTATTCCACCAGGTTTGGCTCAAGATACTCTGACTCTGGCCATGCGCTGCATAGGAAGTCACAAAGGTTGGGCTGTGGGGCTCTGACCAGGACTTGCTTCCACAGAGACACCCTTGGCTCTCAATTTACACCCTAAAAATATTGGAGACATGGACACCAACTGAAATCTGGATGTGTTCTGCCCCCAGCTGTGCTCAGCATCTCCCCCCTTCAGCTTCACTCCTGTCAAGGAGGTGGCAAAATAAGTAGCAGAATGAGGCCCTGCCAGACAGGCCCGCCACCCTCACAAAACAGGCTGGCTCTGTTCAAAACAAACCCACAGCACGAGCAGTAACCCACTAAAGAGCTTCTTCAATGTGGGCTGATCTTTCCCAAAACTTCAGCTTTCTGGCTTTCTGATTTAATTCCAAGTGCAATAATAAACACACTCCTCTGTTTACAGCTCCATAAATAGTGCCTTGTGTTTTCTGAAACAATGCAGCTCTGGGCTGTCTCTGTGATCGTTTATTTTATATCATCCTTAAGTTGCCATTTATTTACATTTCTGGGAACAGCTACCCCATGAAACAAATGGCCTGTTTTGTTAAGTCATGGTCAAGGATGTTTCCTTCAACTTATCACATCTAGAAATGCCACAGACAGAAATGCTTTCAGGCTATTTGCTAAGAAAACTAACATAAGCTCCTTATCAGAAAATATTACATTTCCCCGAAAGGTGAACTGTTCTGTCAGTTTTTCAGGCCATGTGAAATTCCTTCTCTACTCTGACAGGTCACTGAACAGAAGTTGATGGCACACAGTGGTCACCCAGGATGCCAGGCACAGCCTTCAGCCACACATGGCTGCAGGTAGTGGCACAGATGCAGGAAGCCTCTCCCTGACACATCCAGCCCGGGGGACACATTCCAGGCTAGGGGCTTGTGTGGCTTCCTTGAGGTTGTTTCATGACTTTCTCCCTCCCTTTCACTCTTCTTAGGATGCCTCCAGAAGCAAGGCAGATGCAGTGCTGTGTGTGCCAGCCACTGATGTTCACATCCCAGAAGTGGCAGCCAGAACTGGCTCCTCTGAGGCCTCACGAATCCCCATCTCTTCAAACCCACAACAAGAAACCAGAAGAGGCGCTACATCTCTGTTTCTGGGTTTTAGAGCATCCTCTGATTTTTCATCCTACTAAATCCAGAATATTGGCATCTGCAGACTGACAATTCTAAATTTAAGGGGTGACACAAGAGTTCAGGCAGTGTAGAAGCTTTCCTCAACCACAGCAGCTGACTTCCAGGTTGCTCATGTTCCTAAGAGCTGAGGAACCAAGATCAACACTGTACATGCTTTGATTTATGCATATTTACATTACAAACCTTCAGTGTCCATAATGAAGGTGAAAGCTCCAGCTGGCAAACTACTCTGATTTCGTGGTGTTTTAGAAACTGCAGCAGAGGAAGCTGCCCTACTAAATCCTGATGCACTGGCACACACGGCTGTCAGCTGTGTGACAACACACAACATGCAGGCACAATTGATTTAAGCATGTTTCCCTCATGTGCTGGCAGAGATCTGCCAGATGCAAGGTTCAAGATACAGACACACCACGGACATTAATAGACAAGGAGAAATCCAAAGGGACATCTGGGGAGACACACCTTTTTTTCCCCCAGAGAAACTCCTAGTTTTAATCGCTTCAATTTGATTTTCTTTCCCCTATTCAAGTTCAAAACTCATTAGTTCTCTTTTCAGGAGAGTATTTTCACTGTGTGATGATGAGGAACAGTAGTAGATAAAGTTTGAAATAAAACTTTACTAGCTGCCATCCTTTGGTTCGTTTGTGACCCTCCCCACCCTGGCCTTTGTGTCAGGCGTTATCCGCACGCTGTTTGGGATTTACTGCTGGAGAGAAGCAGCATGACTGGGCATCGTTATATTCCCTCCTCTCTGCGTTATCACCAGCTGATCTTATCTACTTATTACAATTTATAAAGACAGAGATGGCCTTGTGCTCCAGTCCCACTCCAGAAGGAGTGCCCATTAAAACACCCATCATTCTCCTAGCAGCCTCCTCCTCCTCCTTCTCCTCTGCAGACAGAGGAAAGGCAGCCCTGTGACAGGAACTGTCATGGAGCTGGTGGATTCCAGGCTGACAACTTCCAAAATCACAGACAACTCATATTTAAATAGGCCCCTCATTTTCCTTGCTGGGGCTCAGCAGTATCAGAGAGACCTTGTCTAGGTCACGGAAAACAGGAGAGAGACAATTCTGCAGTTTTGTTAAAATTTTCCTTCTTTTATCACTCATCCCTATTTCAGGAGAGCAGCAAACACTCTCTGTTACCAGTATAAGTGTCCACTGCAGAATGGGAATTAAAGAGGCTAGTGTTCACAGCAGCACTGCTATTTGATGCCAAAAAAAAGTCTGATGTTTCTATTCAGGAATAGGAAATAACACTCTGAACAGGCAAGTCACTCCCCAATGGACTTCCTTTGAATTTTCTCCAAAGGCTATTTCCTTTTCCTAAATGTGGGAAATACTTCCTGTCTGTGAAGCAGCACAACACAAACGCTGAGCAGAAAATTAATAAAACAAACAAAAAGAAAATAAACATAGGACCTTTGTTCTGGAAAGAAATGGCACCAGCTCTGCTCAGGAAGCATAAAGAAACCCAACGGATGAGAGAATAGACAAATCCTAAATAGGTTTCATGTAAGATGATTAAAAGTGCTTCCTTTGCTGTATATTTGGCAACACATGAAATCTGAGTCAGAGATATATCCCCTTCCTTCCAGTGCTGCTGCTTGCACTTCATGAATAAGTAAATGATTAAGAACACTTCAGATCTGGCATTATCAGACACATTACCTGGCTCGTGTTGTTTCCATCACAGCCCCAGCTCTGACCAGGGCAGGGGCTGTCTGTGTCTCTGAGCTTGGCTCAGCTCCAGTGAGGAGCAGGAGGCATTTCAGAGTCCCCCAAATTCCAGGCTGCACCTGATCTGTATGGATTTATAGCCCCCCACCCTTCAACCCAGACATTCCTCACTCAATTCCAACCTGGATCCATCTACACTCACCACCCAGGGCTTGTTTGTGCTTGTTGTCTGCATGTACAACACAGCACCAGTGATCCCAATTTTCCCATCTAAGAAACCTAGACGTCTCCAAAAAGGTTCACAAAAGTTACCATACATGTATATATATCATGGATGAAAAAATTCCTTTTTACAACATCTATAAAACTGTGATTATAATTAATGTCTGCTTAATTAATACATCAGGACATAAAGCCATTTATTCTCTTCTCATTTGGTATCATTCTCCCTCTTCAGATTTAATAATGCAAAAAGGTTGCTCAGATGCCAAATGGTAAAAATAATAAAAATACATTTATCATTGATCTGAAAAGCAGAAACGCCTGGCAGTACTCCTGGCACAAAGAACACAGCCAAATTTTCTTAACTGAAATCCAAATAACATTTCACCAAAAAAATCTTCAAAACATACCAGGAAATACATATGATGTGATAGATAAAGCACTCTGAGAAATGCACAGAGCACAGCGAAACAGGTGCCCAGAATAACCATTATTACAATATGCACAGTAAGGAGGGGGGGAAAGGGGCAGAGAGAAAAAAAGAGAGAGAGAGAGGAGAAAAAGCTTTCAAAATGGTTAAATTCATGAGGGCTACAGAGCCTCAAATTGAAATTATCTCACTCTGCACTGATAAATAAAGTGGCTCTGGTGCCTAAATCATGACACTAACTATACGTTTCGATTTTTTTAAGTAGTGATTAGGTGGATACTCAGGGGAACCTACTAGCCTTCACAGAGATAACAGACTCAACTTAATATCAGCCTAAAAAGAGACTTGAATTCTAACCAATCTCATGTAATGAATTGAAATTCTATAGCTTTCAGAGGAAAAAAAAAAAAAAAAGATAAAAAAGCGATGTGGCTCCATTCTCTAACTTGCTGTCAGGAAATATAATTTGTGCTCTCGGTGATTCACCTAGCTCATATGCAGCATGCAAATTTATTTCCCTAATAATCAGACCTGGAGATTGCCCAAGAGGATTAATAGCATCATTCCTTATGACCGCCAGGATATTATGCACCTCTGACATGGAAAAATTGTGTTAGTTCTACAGAGAAAACGCAAGGATATTTGTCCTGCTAGACAATATAATAGGCTGGTGCATCATCAGATTACAATGTCATTTCAAAAACCTTGAATACAAATAATGTACAGTGGGGGAAATGTTGGTACAACCTCCCTTAATTCAGTAGCCTTGAATTCAGATGTATTTTTTGCCTGTGCTTTTTTATTCCTTTCCCCATTATAGTCTGTAGAACACTGCTAGGAAAAGGCAAAGGTATTTTATATTAAATCCATCTCTTTTTGTTTGTTCTTATGTTATTCTTTGAGAATAGCCTATATGGACATTGCAGGATAAAATAACATAAAATCCACGGCTTCCCGTTTTTCAAAGAGCTGAATACACCCACAGCCCCAGTACACTGTATTCCGTATGTGAATACAGAGCAATTTATTTGCACAATTGCTTAATTTTGATTCGCAAGTCAAAGCAACACGTTCTGCAGGTTCCAGCATTCAACACAGGAAGAATTTTAATTTTTCAAATATTTTTTAAACTACTTGGTCAGGAAATTTTCCAAAAAAAAAAAAAAAAAAATGTTTCCCGCTGTACTTTAGACCAAAGAACACCACCTTAGAGACAAGACAAAATTTCATTATTATGCGCATGGGAGCAATAAGATTAGCTCCTATTGCTGCCCCTAAGGTGGAGCAGCAGGAGGAACCAATGGGACGATGCTAATGTGTATGTTAATAGTATTCTCCTCCAAGAAGTTGGGATAATTAAACACGTACCATGTCTTTAAGACAGAGCTGCACACATTTTCTTCGGATGGGTGTTTACAAGATTTCCAATTTCAGGTCACAGCCATTTCTGAGATTGCTTAAGAAAGAGATGGGAATAACTTATCTTATTCATGTATTCAAAGAACCTTATAAAATGTGCAAAACATAACAGTTTTAAGGGGCAAAACATGCATCTTGCCTTGACAGACCTGCTTTGTTATGTGTAGTGTTGTACACTGACCTAATATATTGAACATTTTAAACTAATATACCTTGTAGGAACCAGCCTTTAATGTGATGGATTTTATAGTATCTCATTAGGGTGTGTTTATATAACCTGATACTAAACACATTTTCAGATTCATGTTCCTTATTAATATTGTGAGCTGTATTGATTTTTAGTTGAACAGCAACAGAGACATTTTAATATTAGAAAAGGCTGCTCCAAAGTTATTTTCACAGATCACAACTACTGTGACACAAACAATGCACATATCTCTCATCTTTCTTTACAGCCTCAATTAGAAGAATCAGGATGTGTTACCCCACCTGCTTTTCTATTGGTTGAGCAATTCTCTGCCTCCATTTACAATGCCAAAAAGCATTTTTATTCATTGCTTGGTGGGGGGGTGGGTGTTATTTTTAAATATACATTCGTGACAAGCCCCCAAATAGTATTTATATTTTTCCTTCTAAAGAACCCTGTGTTTTTAAAAACAAAATACCTTAATGCAGCTGCTTTTCAAGTTTCCATAACAAACTGAGCAGCTACAGCAGTGTTTACTCTAATACAGCACAACCAGAAACTTACCATTCCAAGCAATGTACAAAAAATAATTACTTTCCCATCCTAATGTCTCCATTTTGTAAACCAGTCTTCAAAGGTAAATCAAATGTCAGCAATAAATAAGAGTGGCTCCAATATTTTTCTGAGGAGTCACAGGGAAATAATGATCTTTGAGGCACTGTAAATAGTTTAAATTATTGGAAGGTCCTTGTAAGAAATGAAATACGAGGATTAAAAAAAAAATAAACTCAATTTCTCTATTGTGAAGTTACGGTATTTGGAGGGAGCCCAAATTTTAAATACAAATATTTAGAGAGAGAAATTATCGCTTCTGAGACAAGCAAATCATACACTTATTCCTGACTCTTATTGATTTAATGAACCGGTTGTTCATAGAACACCACTTGGAGAAACAAGGATAGCCATGGAAGAGTAAGTGTTCCTTACATCCCTACAGTTTTAAAACCAACTTCTAAGTCTTTAGCAGGGAAAAGGCTGGAAATTAAATTGCAGCACATAGGAACCACCAGATTTAATACAGCCACTTGTGCCATTTAACCACACCTGTTACTTGTGCTGCAGCACTGCAGAAGCAGTCCAGGAATCTCCAGTAATTGCTATATTTGGCCTAAGAAGTTTTAGGTCTGAACTGGGTCTCAGAAAGCAGATTTCCCTTAATTTTGCCCCTGGCATGCTATTCATTATTAAACATTAAAGTTGTGTCAATTACTTTCAGAGTTGATTATTATCCTGGTTATTCTACCAGCTAATCAACTCTTCTCTAACACGTGTCTAGCAGTGACTTTGAATTGATGCACAGAATATAATTATTTGTGCAAATTTCTTTTGTTTCTTGTTAACCACTGAAACTGGCTAATCACTTTAATCCCCACAACCCCTCAATAAAAAAGGTATCTTGATTTACCAACTCATATTTAATCAATATTCGGTTGAGCTTTGGAAGTTGACAATTCAGCCAACGTAAAATGCTGCACTGAGAGGAAAAAAAAATTATATTTTCTACATGTCCTTTAAAGCAGAATGAAAACACCTTCATCTGAAAGACTTTGGTAGCTTTATCAGATCTAAGGCTCTTCTGTTTGAGGTGTAATTATTTTACCATTATTAGAAGCAAGGCTGTTAACAGAACAGTCATTCCCTCTATTTAAGCAGTAAGTTTTATAATTTATTACAGCTCTTTGGTCATCAACTCACTATACAAACAGTCGGTCACCAGTGACCAATTACATTAAGGTTAAGCAACATAACTTTAAATTAGAAATAAGCTAATGTATCTTCATCAAGGACCTGCTGTGTTTTCAGTGCTGTTTATGAGATGATACTAAATGTGGATATGGAGCACGCTCACTGGGACCAATTCCTATCGGCCTGAAAATGGAAAAGTCTTGAGCCTGCTCAGGTCCAGAGCTAATTAATGGGATAACATCTGCTTTACGCATTCTGCTGGAGTAATTTCTATCAACTTCACTGGGAAGATGCATGGGAAACTATCAGAGAAATAAGTATCTATGCTGAACCATATTAATCTGTAGTAAGTCTGGAAATGGGAATTTCAATTCTCCTATTATCCTAGGGATGGGCAGAGGGGGAGGATGAGGGCACAGGGCTTGTTTCTCAGCTGATCCAATTTCTGTGTTTGTAACAGATTGAGTTCTGTTTGCATGCACACACTTGCATGCACACACAGCAACTGCATGGGGCTGGCTTTGTCTCTGGGCTGGGGGGGGGTTTAAAGGATGGCAGAAGCAGCTGAAGATGACCATGCTCCTCATGCAACAACCAGTTTTATACAGGAAGGTGGTTAAGTGCTTTAATTGCTTTACTTAAAAACATCAGGAATGGCCAAAGAAAAAATATGGTACTGTAAAGCAGGCTGCAAGAGTGATAAGATGCTTATCAGCCTGTGGACAATGTGCAGGCATGTGAGGGGCCAGGCACCTACTCTGATCTGAGATTTAAATGAGTAAGACATGGAGGGAACACCGGCCACCACAAAAAGAAAAGAAAAAAAAAGAATGGAAAAAAGAAATCAGAACCTCCTACTGAAACCCTCTTGACTTCCAAATTCAGGCTCCCTTTCACCTGAACTTCATCACTTTGCCCAAAAATCACTGGGCAATTTTAACTACAGCAAGATGCTTAAAATTGCATTTTGTTTGTGAGTTTTTCCCTGGTGAAGTCCTGTAGGGCACAGAATCTGACTGCTGGGGAGAGACATTACATTTTTATGCATGTATGCTTTTGTCTGCCTCTGACAGACATGTAAAATGTATGAAATTAATGCCCTTTTAAAATTGTCTATGCTGGAAACACCTGTGTATGTTCCGACAAAACACATTTATACCTAAAAATGTCCACAAATATTCATGACTGTGTGTGTATGCTCAGAGAGAAAAAGCCAAAACAGAAACAGGTAAATGTCTGAGTTTGGAGAGGCAAAACCAGAAAGAATCATATTGTTTTCCTTATATTATTATTATTGTCTAAGCTATGATTTACAGGTTTAATCAGGTTTAATTCTTTCAAGCTAATGCATACAAATGAATTGCACAGAACAACAAAAAAGGAGGAAGGTCCTTACAATAAAAAATTCCATTAATAGTCATTCACCTTTACCTAAGAGGTTATGAGTTCATATGTCAACTCTATGGAATATTTCTGTAATGTGTTTGCCATTATGTACATTCTATGTATTTGTTTGCTACAAGATATCAAATCATTCAGGCTATCGGGAATTAAATGCTTATTTGACTAACAATGCTTACCTTTAAATTAATGGTATAAAACATGGTGTTTTCCAACAGGCTGTCACTCATTTTTATTTAAGGAGATACTACTGAGACAAAGCTAAAGGTCTTCCAAAGAACTCTGACTTCCTGGGCTTCAGTGGGAAATGCTATTTACCTGATGTTTTTTAACTCTCTTACATAATTGTGTAAATTACTGACATGAAGCAGCACTTGCTTTTGTCACATGCAAATGACAACTACACAGCTCTTCAGGAAGGAGCAGTGCAAAGCCAGAGTGGCTTTATTTTGAACTTGTGTGCGCAGGTGTGTGTGGGGAGGAGGGAGCTTTGTGAGCAAAGGAACTGGATTTAGAGACTCGCATATTGCAAAATTCCTCTGCGATCCATCACATTTGAGAGCAGGAACCACATTTGATTTTTAATTTGCTTAAGCATGCAAGATGGCCCACTTCAGCAGCATTGCAATTTTCTGTTTCGTGGGCAGGATTCACAGACAGCACACAGCTACTGTTCTTTTCCTTTCTCCTGGAACTGTGCCATAAGGCACCACGATTGTAACAGGGGTGAATCCTCAGTTCTGTTCCTCTCTCTCCCCTCTCAATGTTATTTGAACCCTTATTTTCCTGGAGGGGCTCATTCAGCTGTCCTAATATGTATACAGTGATAATATAGTCGTACGCATAATAAAAAAAGAGCTTCAAAATTATAGTCAGCTTAGTAATAATGCAGTGCTGTGCTGAAGTGATTGGCAACTGTTGATCCAATTATATAACTGGTTGCTTCTTAAAATTCAGGGATATGAGACTGATATATAATGTGCTGTAAAGTGTAAAAGAACCGGACAGGAAATAAGGCGGGTTGAATTTTTTCGTGCTTTGATCAAATTAGAACCAGGTTGATGAAAGGAAATGCCTTGGGTCCTCTGCTTGAAGTTTTGTGTTATACAAAAGGCTCTTGAAATGATCAATTTTGCACATGTCACTCAGTAAGTTTAGAGAGAACCAGTGCCTGTATCTGCCAGGGAGTCTCTGCCACAGCTCCCCCAGAGCCACCTCATGCTGGACACAAGGTTCAGCTGAGATGTTCTGAAATGGAACTGAAGAAGGGACGATCACAAATCACAGCAAATACCCCAAGTTTGCAGGTTTGTTTTTCAGGTTTCTGCTCAGCCCTTTGACTCAAGAAACACAGATCAGGAAAGACAGAAAAGGGTCATCTGGTGAATCCCTCAGAAATAAATGCAGGATTATCTTTGCTGCTGTTCTTTTAAGCATTTATCTGGCTAACTCACTAACTAGCTTTCATCCATTGTAACCCTCTGCCTGTCCCCTGCTTTTAAAACAGCCACTATTATTTATGAAGTGCTGTAGATGTGCAGTGAGAAGCACAGGGACTTTTTGCTCTTATTTTTCCTTGAGGACAGCTTAAAAGGAGAGAAAAAAGCACCTATGAAAAGGCACCTTGCAGGTAAGGCTGTGGTTCTTCTGTCGCTTGGTCTGTCTCTGAAGAATGACTCCATAGTGGTTAGGCCTGTATGAGACACAACCTCTCTGGTACTTTTCTGGGATCAATCCCTCTGTACTGTGTGCTGCTCAATGTAGCGATTTAAATCCCACCGTTTCAGTCTTAATGCATTAACATTTCAGCACTCCTCAAACACATCCTGGAAATCTGCCTCCTCCTCATAATTCTTACCCCCAAATCAGTAATCATGTAAGATCTGAAGTGAGGCACCTGAGTCCAGTACACATCTACACATCTGCCAAAAATACAGTATCACGATTTATTGATAAATACGCTTAGGGTGGGGGGGGAGAGTAAAGTAGGCAAAAAAATATTAAACTCCCAAGCCAGGGTGCAACAAAGTCCCTTGTGACAGGCACTGCAGCAGGAAAGAGAACTACTGAAGGAGCCACCAATATTAAAACCTGTTGAATTCCAGTTGCCCCCAGGATAATACCCACATGGAAACGCTTTTGTTTTGGCATAATTCCCTGTGCAAGGCACACCTCCAGAAAGCAGGGCTTCCAGAAATAATATCCCAGGACAGGCAGCACCAAGGAGCCAGGGCAGTAACCTTCACCTGGGCCTTTCAATTCGGTTTTGTGTGAATTACAGCAAATTGTGGTGTGTGTTTGTGCTGGGTGCAGAGCAGTTGAAAAGCTGTCATTTCCCCACCAAAGCATCTCTTTGGGAGTTGATCAGTGTTCCCCAGGAACTGAAACAAGGCGCAGCATTGGAAATAACAGGACGCACAGTGCAGTTTCGCTATGAAGGATGCACAGGATGTTATAGGAATAATATTTTTCTGATTTTCAAGACTGAAGTTAGAGAAGCTCTTTACAATTTGCATGTGAGATGCTGCTCCACTCCAGTAGCAGACAATCCTGAGAGCCGGGACTAATAAGGAATAATTGATAATGGAGAATACTGCTCCAGGCTCCCTGCCCAGGGCCCACTGACCCACTGCAGCACCGAGCTGCGTCTGCTCATCCCTGGAGCTGTGGATATACAGCACAGGACATTCCTGGGAATGGCACCAACCTGGGTTTGGAGTCTCACTCCTGGAAAACCCTCTACATCACAAAAACTTACACTATGAAAACATCCAAACAGGGGAAATGGACAAACTTTAAATAATAGGTGATTTCAATTATTTTCTGTAATGTTTTTCTTCCCCCCCCCCCCTTTTGTTTTTGTTATATCACACTTAATATGATTCCAGGACAACAATGCTGGGATGAAATTGAAAGCTATATTCTTCTAAATGTGTTCCCAACATTCCATTTTTTACAGAGCTGCCAGGGGCTATTCTGCATTCCCACAACGGCTACAAATGTAGCATATTGTTTTGCAATAAAAATTAGCTATAAAAGTGTGAAAAATGCCAGAGATCCAAATGTGAGAAACAAGAGAAGGGGGTATGCCTCTCGCACACTTTTAGTGGACATTTTATTTATTTTTCAAATAGAGTAGACAAATTTATAGCTACTGTATTTCAATTATCTCTAATTTCACACATTTCATGCAGATTCTAGGCATTTTAATTGCAAATGAGAAGGGAACTTATTTTTAAAAGTGGAGCAACACAACATTTCAGATCTCAATTTTAATTCCAAATTTATCCACATCACTGTTAAAAACTTTTAAAACCTCATTTACACTGCAGCTTAAAATTAGGTGAGATTTCAAACAGAAATAAAAGACCTCCATACCTATGAGCTGGAGTGCCAAAACCTCTCTCACATATTTTTACATCTTTCTGAATTAAAATTTTTAGGTAGGGAAGTTTGGGAAGCTGGAATGACATTATTAATCGGTGACACATTATTTCAACAAGAGCCAGTAATTCAGCGGTATTGTCTGTAACTGATGAAAATTAATACATTACCCGCCCTATTTTCTCTTTCTCTGTGCCTCCAATAACCCAGGGCACGGGTTATTAGCTCAATCCCTGCTCTGCCGTCACTCAATGGGAAATTCTTCCAAGGGAATAAAGCACAGCTCAGCCTTTGGCTGGATAAAAATTCCCACTGTACACTAAAAGCATTAGTGACAAATGCCGCTCTTTCCCAAGCTGTATTCCTGGTAGCTTACTCCTGTGGAACGCTAATAAGCTAAATAAAATGTCTGTGACAAATTCAAAGCCACTTGAGCCCGTGCTGGTGTGGAAGCAGGGATGGTTTTCCAAAGGATCCTGGAGCTCCAAATTCACCTAACAGGTTTAAAATCACACATGTGCCTATGGAGCCTTCTAAGCTGAGAATCCACTGTTTGGCTTCATACTGTCCAATGGAATAGATCTTTAAAATTTCCAACTAACTTACTGATAGGCATGAAATAATTTTATTATAAATGGAAATTTACTGTCTGGAGCATGTGGAGTTTTTCTCTGCTTTCTTTCTATTTGGTAATTTATTTAAATGCATTCAAAAATGCATTCAAAAAATGAGACATAGCACTTTCGTTAAGACATCTGTATTTCAAACCAACATCTTCAGAACTGTAAGCAGCTCTGTTAATAGCCTTTTTATTTGATTAGGGTAATCTGCTGCTGTGCTGTGTTAATCTTTATCCACTACCTTTTAACCAATCAATATTTTAGGGTTATAGATTTGGAAGGTAGGCGATAATTTTGTAGATAAACTCTCTAGGCATTGCTGACATGGTATGGTTGCATATTTAATATCTTTTCTGAGGATTCACAACTCCAGCAGTGTAAGAATCTGCCCAAGGGGGAAAAAAAAAAGTAAAAAAAATTAAGCCTTAAATTTTCAAAGCTGTACACAGGGATTTGGCCACCTGCCTCCTATTAATGTCAATGAAAATTTAGAGGTAAGAAAAGCAATGTCTTTTCCCTCAGATCATTTCTGCTTTAAAAGGAACCAGAGAACAAGAGAGAGGAAATTAAAAGCAACTTCGTACCACAGGCGGACACCAGCAAGGCCTGGTGGTGAGGCAGAAATGGTACAAAGGCAAAACATTTGCTCACTAAATGAGTGAGCATCTCCACAAATATCAAAAGAGCCAGGCATGAAAAGTTCAGAAAGAAAAAATTAGATTTTCTGGTTTTAAAATGTCATTAAAATATATCTTTTTTAATTTTGCTTAGCTGAAATTATCTGTTGCTTATGATATTAATTTTACTGCAGATAAAATTAGTTGTCAGACCTCTGTTTATGGCCTAATTACCTTTTCTAAGGGAGAAAAATTAAAGAAAGAACAATAAAATACAGTAATCTACTTTCCAGCAAGAGAGATTCCTAGTGATGTGTTACCTGCATGGACTTCACTAGAGCTGTGTACATGTTTCATTCACGTAAAAGTAGATTTACTTGGGCTGTTTTGCCCATCTGGGCAGTGCCAGCTCCTGTCTGCCCTCATTTCTGTGCCTGGGGACAGGCAGGACAGGTCAAACCACCCTCAATTATTTCTAGATAACTGGGAATCTTGCAATGATTTGAGATCCTCCTAATAAAAAAAACAAGTCAGGAAACCTGAGGGCAACGTCTTCAAAAAACAGGCACTGTAAATTACTAATTTCTTCTCGAAATGTTTCTCCACTTTCCTTTCAGCTTTGGAAAAGGTAAATGGATTTTTCATTGGTCAGAAGTAGGTGCCAGGAATGCCACTGCAAAGCACTGTAAAAAAGACTTTTAAAGTCTGAGCCTTGTTTTACAGATGTCAGAACCAGCACTTTTTGGTCGTGTCTCAGCCCAATTCTTCAGCAAGGAGCAGAGTGACAAATACTGAATATTTCTTAATGGCTCTTCACATTATATGTAGCTCAAAGCTGAAATTAATTTGTACAGCATTCCTGTTAATTGAGTTGAAGCCACAATGCCACCTAAATTGCCACTCTACCTGGTACAGCTTGGGCACAGCACAGATGGAAGGTGAGCAAGCCTGACCTCAGACAGAGGCTGCCCTTTGAAGTGTTCTGAGCAGCATTGCCGTGAGATCTGCCCAGCTGCATTTTGGAATATATTTGACAAATAAAAAAATTTGTATCTGTGTTCATTTCACAAGATATAAATGTCTCTTTCGTGGTAGGAGAAATCCTGCTCCTGGGAAGTGATCCTAATCTAATCTGACATGCAGTATTTGCAACCCTACTTCAGTGTCCCAGCCTATTTACAGTGTTTACATAAAACTCCCCGAAATCTCCACATTCCCTGAAAAGTTAATCCAGTACAAATATTGACTGGCTGTCAATTGAGCATTATTGACTTGCTCCAGGACTGTGCTTTATTGCCTTAACTGATGAAACTTGTTTTCTTTGCTAAACTTAATTTCTTTTGTGCCCCCTTTGGATGAAACACCATTTATGAGAGTGCTCCTCTTCCCACTGTCATGGGGCCACCTCTTCCACTCAGCTGGAGTGGTGGGACAGCCTCAAAGCTTTGCAGAAGGAAGGCAACAAACCTACTCTGTATTCTACAAAGAAGACCTGGCCCAACGCCTGTCCTATCTCCCATAAATATTTGGTCCACACCAGATCCAACACAATTTCCTCCTTTGCTTGTACAGAGAAGTGTCTCCAGCAAGGCTGGTAAGGGGCTGAGAACCCTTCAGCGAGGTCTGTGGAAAGCAAACTGATTACTGGGACCTGAAATTCTCACTCTGGCATTCTATAACCTTCACTGGGAGGTAGTGGCAGGTTTTTTGTTTTTTTTTTTTTAAGGAATTCTAAAATCCTAAAAACTAAAAACCTGGGATGTCTTGCATCACTTTATCAGGACTAGTACAAATCAACTTGTCCAGAAGCCAAAGTCTGTGAAACACACACACTCATCATGTTTTGAACACCCAGGAAAACATTATTTATAATTTATTTGGTTTTTTTTTAATCTATAGTTTCTAGATACAGCAGAACAGAAACCAAAAATAGCAACTTTCACAACATTCCCTGATTCTGCAACAAATTTCATCAACCATTCTAAGTTTTGATCCCCAGGTCAAGTGAGACTGACAATAAATCTTAGGAAGGATTTGATATCCTTAAGCTGCAAAAAACAAAAATCCATTACAAAAGATTTATCCAAACTTACAAAGAATGAACCCAGAATGTTTCAGTCAGTGCAGGGAAGGACAAAAAGGTGGAATGACAGACAGGAGAGGAAGGGTAGATCTCGAATGACCAAAGCCAGCTACAAAGCAGATATTTCTCCCTGATCTCAAAACAACATTTAGGAAGGAATTTGCCCAAAAATGCAGCTACCAGAGATATGGGGGTTTGTTTGTGAAGGAATGCACCAGAGCAGGCACTTACAGTTTGCAGAGCTCCATCTGCTTCTCCACATGGGGCTGCTCCTTGAGCCCTGCTCAGCTCCAGGGCAGGATTTGGTGCCATCATCTGCTCCTTCCTCTGTTCTCATCAGCTACCTGGAGAGAGGGGCAAGGAGAGGAAAAACAGGGATGTGTCACATTGCTACCATCACCTTCATTTGATATTTATAACTTTTTATGATTAGTTCAGGTGGAGAGACAGTCCAGTTCTTTAATCAAACAATCTCAAACCATCCTTCTAGCAACTGAACAAAGACATGACAGTTTTGTTCTCAGTTTGCCTAGAATAAACATGAGCAAGTTTATTCCTGCCTAGTTTATTTTATTTTAGCCCATACAAGTAATTTTTTCTACAAGACTTCCTTTTAAATGAAAGGTTTCTTCTGAATATTTGACAAATGGAAGAAAATACCCCATAACACCACCTATGCCAAGAATGCACTTACTCTCTGTGAAAATACTTTTGAATGAGGCTGGCTTGAATGAGATTAAATGTTAACATTTTCATTAGTCTATAAGTTTTGGGGGTGGGTTGGTATAAAAATAAAAAACAAACAAGAAATGTATTTTTCTTACATTAAATGTGGCTGATGTGTAAAAAGATTTCTGCAAAATTTTTTGCTTTATCTTTCAAATCCTGCAAATGAATTCAAGGTGTCTAAGCCAGTTTAGTTAAGTGCCTCCATGCACAGAATTATGTCAGAGTCAGAAGGGCCCCAGACTCAAGGCTACAGGGGACCCCAGATGTATTTGAACCAACCACAATCACACCATTAGCATGAAGTGCAAAAAGTGCCTAAACAAGGCAAAAACACTGACAGTCCATTATGTTTAAAAGCTTGGGTTTTGCTGTTGCTCAAAATCCTTCCGTCCCCACATACCTGTACATAATAATAATCATAATCACCATCATCATAAAAAAATAAGCCGTCAAGATCAAACAGTCAGTGATATCTTAAGAGAAAAGAAGATGGCAGGCTTAGGAAACCAAATCCTTGTAATAAATAATATATGATGAGTTAAGGAGAGGAACTGACAAAGTGGTGCACCTGTAATCTCTCCCCTGCAAGAGAAGGAAGAGCATTTTTCTTTGTGCATGGTCAGGGGTTGCTCCTCCACTCCAGTTTCTCAAAGAATATCATGGTCTACTCATTTACCAGCCTAAGGTACACATCAGCAGCAGAGTGAGTTTTCATCCACATTTTTACAGCATAAGAATAAAATTTTAGAACATTCTCTTATAAAGATATAATTATTTCAGGGCAGGATTGAATTGGAGATGAGAGAGTCAAGCCACTGAAGTCCTGCTGGACACCAAGGGCCACCCCACTCAGGATTCCCAGTTATCCTTTATTCCAAACTTGAAATGATACCTCCACCTAAACAACAATTTTAAATAACAACCTACACCAGGCAAAAAAAAAAAAAAAAAATCCTGCAGCGTGGTCAAGATGCCAGGCACATAAAGAAAATTAACTGGCCTACATTTCTGAGCAATAAAAATCAATGTCACCTTTTTATACCTTCAGCCCCCTTGTCTAATGACCCTCAGCAGACTGCTGCCAGTGCTGGGCAGTTATTCCAGGCAATGCAGGGGTAAAAACATGTGAGCAAGGACTTCCCACCTTCCACCAGTCCCATCCTTCTCTACTGAACACATCCTTTTATTTTTTCCTCTCTCTGCTTTGCCACCTGGGAAAAAAGCATCACTGAAACATTCAGGACGCAAAAGCACAGCAGTGCACCAGTTTCTCTAAAAAACATACACCTTCTAAGCAAGAGCTGTTGGAGGAGGGAATGATTTTTGGTATGGCACATCACACAAGAATCTGTTTTGTTAGTCAAAGAGAGAATTTCAATGTTAAAGACAAGTGGGGAAAAAGAAATAAAGGAAGACAAAAATGGTGTTTAATCAGTGATAAAGCAGTAGGTTTCAAATTCCAAATTAAGTATTTTTTACTTTATTCTGACTTTATTAGTTTTTACTTACTTTAGTATTGCATATATTTTTCAACTATGCAACAATCCCCAGAAACAACCGTGCCCAAAATTATGTCTAAAAGGAGCTGTTACTGGTCAGCAGCTCAGAGGACCACACTGACACAGCTGAGACTCATAATCCAAGTCAAACACACACAAGTAGGAGCACTGAGAAAGTGTAAGAAAAGTATTAAGGGATTAAGAAAATTCTAGGAAAAAAATGCCATGTTAGTGGCAAATACAAGTAATTGGTTTTCCAAGTTTGACTCTTCTCCAATGGTTTTAGGGACAGCCCCAAAGAGAATTGAGAAATGAGAATATATTTTGCAAAACATTTGCTCACAGCCCAGTACTTTTGCATTAAAATCAACTCACCTCCCAAATCCCTTTTCTCCTACACCACATCCTACACTCATGTTTACCTTTTCTCATTGCTGCTACATATTTTTTCCCTGCTTTTATTTTCTCACCACAACGAGAGTGGGTGCCAAAACTGTGGCTGGTTTGCCCTTTCCAGTGCAGAGCAGTGGGAAAAGGAATCATCAGTGCAGTGACTGACAGCTATTCCTGCTGGCAAAGGGAGGAACTGCAGTTGGATTTTCAAATGATTGAAAAAATAAAAAAGGGGGGGGAAAGCAGGAGAGGAAAAGGGGAAGACACCATTTTTTCAGCCCAGCTATTTGAGAGATAATTGCTGTAATTTTGTCTCTCCTCAATCTTCTCACTAGGCAAGCTTACGGAGGAAGGCAGATTTCTAGTTCTTAAAAGTGGTATAAGTCACACTTTTCTAGAAGAAGTTTGATTAGTTTGAAATTTACAATTGACCATTACAAAATTCTAGCACAAGAGCTAAAAAAAAAAAACCTGAAAAAAAAAGTCAAAGAAAGAGAAACAAAGATCAGAGAAACCCAAAAACCCCAAAGAAAAGAACTTGAACTCTATCCCCACTGCTGGAAAACTAAAAAAAAGTATTTTAACTTTGTCTGGCACAGTGTTTTCATGTTTTCTTAAATTGCTCTGTATTTTCACAGCTTCAGATATTTCTGAAATACGGAATTTGCATTTTTTAGGTGGGGAACACTGCCAAAGTTGCTAATCCCAGGCAGATGTAAAGCTGCACCGCTATATTGTGATGTGGCTCCTTAAAAACAACCTAAAAGCATAAAAAATACATAAAAGACCCACAACAAAACAACCACCCAACAACCACTACAAATATCCACTAACTCGTATGGTCAATAATTGCTGTTTAATAGTCTTCCTATTACAATCCTAAAAAGCAGCAGCCAGAATTACCAGTAGAGTATTAATAAACAGGAATGAGTTAATAGCGCATAAAGACCTTCTAGTGGAACAGTGGGGGAGTTGAATATTCTTTTCTTAAGTCAGCTGTAAGTAATTACTACATGGTGTGCTTCTGACTATTACCATAACAGAGCAATTGGACGTGAAGAATGGATAATAGTATGGACATGGAGGTATTTTTAGAATATCAGCAGTGAGGCAGGTAAGTGCCCCACCCGGGCACAAACCTTTAAATAAGTTGAAATAACTTTTCCTAATGACACCTAACCTGGGCAGACTTCTGAAAAGATCAGTCTAATAAATTATTAAAGTAACTTTAGAAAGACATGGCTGTGATATGTAAATAAGGGAAACAGCAAAAAAAAAAAAAAAAATCCAGCCATTCAGCAGGCAGGCAGCACTGCAGTAAGCACATAATCACAGGTTTCTGTGTTTCCTTTAAAGCAGTGCCTTCCTCTGTCTGAACAGGGACCGTGCCCTGCTCGCCTCCATTGGCTGCTCCGCTGAAAACTCCAACATTCCAACAGGAAGGGGGAACTGTGAGTGCAGGAGTTGTGGGGTTTGGACAGCTGAGGTCATCCTCAGTGACTTAACGATGCATCTCGTTTGTTTTAAGGTATCACTGTGGGAGCGTTCAGGGACACACAGCTCTGCGCTCCTGGGACTGTCCAGCAGCCACCAGCAAGTGCAGGAGGAGATTTTGTCCATCCACACAACAGATGCTGCCACATAAAAGCAGCCTGAGCCTTAATTCAGAGAATAGTAATTTTACAAATGCATTGAAACATAATTTAAGGAGTATTTTGAATTTTTCAGGCTGCAGGTCTTTCTCCTGCTATGTTGCTGCACAGGGCAGATGTTGATTTTTCAATTTGCAGGTTTGTTAAGCATCATGGAATGTTTTGGTTCTCAATCAAGAATATTCTTCCCAAGTGGTTGCAAAGTCCTATGCCTGAAAATAAATGCATGTCCTTTTTGTTTCTTAGCAGCACATGTTCTGCATTCAATAGAAGCAGAAAAATAAAACTGATAACGTGATGCTATTTATTGGACCAATATACGCATTTTTAGACTTCAGCTCTCAGAATGCAATGTATTTCCAGATTATTGTCTACAAACAGTCTATGCAAGGCAAGAGGCAGTTTCATTTACAGGGTGTCATCCCAACAGTTCTACTCAGAGAATTTTGCACTGTGATGTCCTCAGTGTTGTGTCTATCCACTGAGGTGCCCCTATCACGGTCAGCTCACAATCACCTTATCAAAGCAGCAGCCCCTGCACTGGTAACATTAGTGGTGAACAGTCTGTGCACACTCAAGGAATTTTAGGAAGAGGGAATGTTTCTTGTTTGCATGCATACCAACAGATGGGGTAAAATAATTTTGTCTCCCCTAAAAACAGCAGAGATAGAGCTGCAGAGTTCCCCCCGGTATTTTTTATGTTCAACAGCAGTTTCTGACTAATCTGCTGCAATGTCCTTGGTATCAGTCCTGGATTTCTGTGCAGCAATCAGACAGAGCCACAGAAATCACACTGTGCCACATCCACTTCTGCATAAAGTTGCTGACTTGAGGGCATTTCATCAAGACAGGTTTGGCCCTTTGCAGTCTTCTGCCCCATTAAATCTGAAGATTATGTGCTGTTCTTAGTCACTCCGCTCTTTTCATAATGGAAAGCTGATGTTATAATGTGGGTCAAACAAACAGCTAATTGTTCTTGGGCATGGCTTGAGCAAAAACAGAATGGAGAGGCTGGAGACATTAATAACAGTACTTGGTGCAATTATAATAGATAGCTTCTATCAGAGGATTTTAAATGGCTTTGCGAGCCTTGCAAGCACATTGCTAAGTGTTTTTGATACTCTCATTTGAAAGTGAGACCATCATCTTAAGATCAGGCTCATACATTTAGATACTGGAGCAGGGAGGATGTAAACAATCAAGAACATGCAGGACAGAAGGCAAGCATTGGAGAGTCAAGTCAGAATCAAAGTTCCTGAGTGTATTTTTAAAGAATCAATCTTAATAAAAAGAAAGCAGGCAACTCTTAAAGAATACAAAGACACCACATATAAAGTTTGGGGGTTTGGGTTTTGTTTTGTTGGGGTTTGGTGGGGTTTTTTTCCCCAAAATTAAAACAACAAACTTGCTACATTGGCACAGAGAAACTCATATGAGTGGTTGGAGTTCTCCAGTCAAGACTGACTCAGGACGTTTCAGGAGCAAACTTTCCAAGAATAAGGAGTTTCAAGCAAAGGACTGGCATCTCACAAGCCCAGAAAGATTTTTAGGTATTTCTGGTACTGCAGACACACTCATACTTACTCACACATTTATTAGAATATTAAACAACAATACCTCGGGCGATACCCTGTATGGAAAAAAATCTATGGAGAGGTAGAGACTTACAGCCTGAAACACACAAAGCAGTGAGAGGGTGAGAAGAGAAAAGACAGAAGTCACAAAAATACAGCCAGAGTCAAGGTCACCCAAACTGACTCAGAAACTGATTATGGGCAGAATAAATCTGCAGATCTGGAGCTGACACGGGAAGGGAAGGAACAGTAGAGGACAAGGCAAAATATGAAAAATAAGGTGACTTAACACTGCTAAAAGAGTTTCACCACACAAGAAAACAACACAAAAACTGATCTAAGAAACTGCCTGCCAGGAGTAAAGGCACAGAGTGCATGAGAGCAGGGTAGTTGCAGTTTTCTCTTTCGGTGCACAGCACTGCAAAAATATTATTGCCCAAGCTCCATGCACCTTTCCATTCCCCAGCCACATCATTCAGAGGTCTTTCTGTAAAGACCAGGAGGGATGTAGTCAGCAAAAAGAAGACAACAGAGGCATCAGCACTTGTCTAGGACATTTGAGGTATTTATGGAGAATAGAATTCAATTGTCTAAATTATCAGCCCTGGGGAAATTGTTTTGGAGTTCTCATTCAAGCTATTACTCAGGATGTATTTTGTCCTTCAGAACAACCTGAAGTCTGTTCTGCCATGTGAATTCTTTGAAAATAAGATAATGGATTATTTTAAAATTATTCTTCAGGAAGAACAGGTATATTTTAAAGTTTTCCAGTGAGACACTCTGAAAAACAAAGTAGAATCACTGAATCAGTAGCTATGTGCAAAAATATTTGGGTTAACAAAACAACGTCCCATTGTACGTTTCTATAACTTCCAGAAGAATCCACAAGTAATCTGACACCAACTTGGATATCTCTTGAGAAGTACTGAGCATATTCCAACCTCCCTCAGTGATGAGCTCAGTGGTAAGGTGTTTAAGGTCCATGATTATGCATCATTTGCTCAAAATGGCCTATTTTTGCTTTCATGGTCTTGAATGAGATACTAAAATGGAACACTTTTGCAGAAAATCAGAACTGAATCACTCATGCATGGCTGCAATCATTATTTGTATTTCACTGCCATCTCAAGATCTCAGGCAAAAGTGGGACACTCGTCTTGGAACACGGATTAAGAGACATCACCTTCCACAAAGACCTTTTACTTAGATAAGAGATGCATGCATGGGAGGAACTCCAGGGCATCCCTACCTGTTATCATTGAGTGAGATCAGTTTATTTGAGCCTTTTTAAAGTACTCCACAAAACCTTGCAAAGGGTGATGAGGGAAGAACGTCAGAGACTGAAACAGATTTTAACTGCTCACTGGATAACTGGAGGTTGGACAAACAGCAGGGGCCATCATACACTGCAACAGCTCCCAGCTGTCAACTGGGGACACCCAAACCAAAATAACTTTTAAAAGGCATTGCTCTCCCACTTCAAATAAGTTTCCCACATTTTCACTACTTCTCTTGGCCAGCCAGGAATTCACCACACATAAGCGCTGCTCGTCTCTCACACTGCACTGTACTGTGTGCTGGGACTCAAGTCCAGCTCTTGATTTCACACAGGAGCTGGTACCAATCACTCACTAACTGAGCAAAGCTGACACCAGCCAGCTTCATTGGAACAAAACAGAGAGGCCTCTTCTGCACTGACAGGATGATCTGGATTCCCACCTTTTCCTTTCCCTTCTTTTTGTGGTTTTCCTTCAGCTGCTGCAAGCACACACTGCATTTTCCTGTTCTGCCATGCTATCACTTCTTAATCCCCAAGGACACTTTTTTTCCTTCTCCCACCTAGTTCATCCTCCATAATTCCATATTCTCTTAAAATCCTTTCCTCTTTGCCAGGTTTCTCAGTTAACCCTAACAGGCTATCCACTTGCAGGTACCATCATTTGCCCACCTGATCACATTTCTCTGGGTATGGCAGAGTTGAATGAGCAATTTTCATTCTCTCCTAACTCTCCACCATTTTTGTTAGGCTGTCCCCAGGCTTCTTGAAATAAGGGGGAAAACAGTGCTCGCCTGCCCCATCCTCACATGGGCTGTTAAAGAAGTTCAAAATTCATGAGAACTAAGTGTGCAAAACCAACTCGAAAGGCCAGAACTGACCAAACTCTGAATGAGAAAACTTCCTAGAAGAAAATTAAGATTTAATTCACTTAAAGCACGCCAGTCAATTGACAGTCTGTGTGCCACTGCATTCACTTATCCAATGGCAACAAAAATAATGCAGCAATTACACCTGTAAATGAAATACTATATACAAAGGATTAGCTCAAGCTTTCTGAGTAGAATTGGATAATCTAATAACCACACAGCCTGTTTAAAAAAACTAAATAAAGTCTCCCCAACATGCACTATTTATTGACATTTATATAGTGCCAGTACATAAGTAGATATTTTAATATTTATCTGCATTTCAGTATTTGTCTTAGTTTCTAATAATCACTTTAAGCATTTCCTAAATTAAATGCTGCTATGCTATTCCTCAAAACAGCAAAACCAAAACAAAATATAAGAGTATTTTTTAACAGATGTAACAATCAGCAAAAGCAATGCATAAAGCCATTATTTTTCCACTGGGCTTTGTTGTGACAGTTACCATGGCCAATCCATTAACATATTTACTGTACAAGTATGGTCATTCCACGGCCTTAATTAACTTTCAAGTGGAGAGTGCTGAGGCTTTACCACTTATTAAATATCCACTACAATAAGTTACAGTTTTACCCTTCCAACCTCACTTAGCCAAGACACCCAGAAGAACCAGCTTTCCATCTAACTGTAATGTTGTAATTGCTTTTTACTGAAATTATGTTGAAACTGGACCCCCTATGTAAATGTATTTTGCCTGGTTCATCTAAAATTGGCCACCCCTAATCAGATGCAGTTGGTATTTGATTGAATAAGTGGAAAATTAAGTTTCTCTCTGATAATGCTGTGCTTTTGCCTCCCTTTCATTATGTATAAGGTAGGCATTTTGGAGCTGGCATCTGAAAGCATGCCCCCTAGAGAACAGCAGCCAGGCTCGGGAATGCTGCTGGGAAAGCCAAGCTGCTCTGAGTGCAGCACAGTTACACTGAGCACAGCTAATTCCAGCTTTATTCGGGAAGAAAGCACCGCAATTGGAGATTGAATCGAGGCAGAATTAGTGGTTGTGATTAGCTGGGCTGAGCTGCCGAGGTGTGCTCATAATGATATTATTTCCACGCGTGAGCATCACAACGCCCTATGTGTTTAAACTTATACACTGCCGGCTAAAAGCAACCGGATCCACCTCCACCAGGCACTCCACAGGGTGGGAAACACGACTCGAGTTTGGGGAAAAAATAATTCCACAAAGGGAACACGTGAAAAGGCCACAGGAGTGCACCACTGGAAAATACATAAAAATGCAAATTTCCCTAAACTTCATCTTTGGATGGACTGAAACATAAGTGAGAACTTCAACAAAGCTATAGAAAAAGATGACAGGTCTGAGTTTCAGAAATTTAAGACAGCAGTAGGATTAGACACTTTGGGTTGTCTTCGCATACATTTCTTATGGGAGTTAATTCCATTTGACATGCAAGACCAAAGCAAGATTACAGAGGCATAGCCCCATGGCGAGGTGTATGCTGTAGCTAAAAGCTAGGATTTGAATAATTGTGCAGGCTTACTCCAAGAATCAGGCGAGAACAGAATGAATGGATTATTACAAGGAACTTTGTACATTTTTAACTGCTGGACTTAATAAAATACCCTGTGTGTAAGACTGGTATTATGGTCCTTTGCACTCACTCTAGTTGAAGTTTGTGGTAGGATCTATCAAACAGGAGAAAACACAGAAGATGCTAAAAAGTAAATGTGCAGCTAAGAACTGGGCAGGGCCATGCCCCACGCCATCTTCTGAGGGAAGCAAATTTGGAGAGCTTTAGTTCAAAATATTCAGGCCCTTAGAAAGCTAAAGGGAATTCATTTCCCTCGAAGGTTGAAGGAACACAAGAGATTGGATCGAAAAAATGAGGGGAAAAAAAAAAGGAAGGAAAAGAAAGGAGGGGGGGCAAAAGGAAAAAAGGCAAGTTTTTATTTCAGTGTTTCAGCTTGTTAGCCAGATCATTTATTACAGAGAAAGATTACTAATCCACACATCATTTTTTTTTTAAATTGACCTCTTCCCTTTGTGTCTGTGGAAGCACTTGTCTGTAAAAGGAGGTAATAGCTGACTGCTCCTTAGAGTCAGTGATGCTTAATTAACTGTCCAGTGAGAATTATTGAAATACTTATATAATTCTTATTTAGCACTCATTAAAGTGAGGGATACAAATGCTGGACAATGAGAGGTTCAGGAAGGCTTTGAAAAGAGGGACTTAGTACTCTAATAGCAAAGAATTATGAAAGCCTACCCATTAACAGTAATAGAGCAGACCTTTCATTTTAAAAGTCACTGACTCAGATCTGGACTTATTTGATATTTTTTTAAAAGCTCCTTCATCCAACCCCCAGCAATAGATGCTCTCCTGCCATGGCTACCCAGACTGTGCAGCAGGTGAGCCAAGGAGGGAACTGGAGCTCCTCTCCCTCCCTGTGCCACTCCTGTGCCTGCTCAGCCCACGCTCCCTCAGCTGGTTTGGCACAGCTCCTGCCCCCCCAGCTGCCCACAGCCCCCCAGAATTCACCAGCTGCTAGAGGCCCCAACAGGTAAAACAGAACCAGTGCACTGATTCATATCACATCAGTATCAGCAAAATATGTGGACTGTCTTACAGCATAAGACACATAAGACACAACAATCCTTGCATAAAACACATCAGTGATTATCACTACACAGAAAAAGCATCTCAGGTGATTTCCATTTTGCCCTAAAAAATAATCTCCAATTTCATTTCAATGGGTACTTTGGAAGTATGTGATGAATATCCTGAATAATTTGGCAGGTTCTAAAATGGAGATGAAGAGGCTGCTGGGTACCGAGCAAGATTCAACCCCACCTGTAACTTACTCTGTTAACAGCCTAGGGTACAGAAAATGAGCTAAATTAATCTGTACCCACCGTGAGACAAAAAGAATATGCATATACATCTCATATGCCTGATCAAATCTCTTCAGAAATAGCTAGTAAGAGTTAATTGGTCCAACTTCAGAGAGCTTCTTGTTGCCTAGCTGGGTTTACAGAAGTCCCACAGATCAACAGTTTGTCCTCAGAAAATTCCCCAACAATAAAGAGCAAGTTCAGCATCTCTGTTGGGAGGCTTTGCAGGTTCATTGCCCCACAGAAGGTGTGCTGCATTCCTCTCTCCAATATGGATATTGTCAAAAGTTCTCAGATGACCAGGAATTCACTTAGAAATGAAGCTCAGATATCCTTTCTATTCAGATAATGATTGATGAAACATGAGGGAAAATAAATTGAATTATGTTAAATCTCCCAGGGAAACATAATTAAGCTGTAAAGCATTCCCTTGAAATCCTCATAGCACTCAGGCTGTGTCTCCTACTACATGATCAATAATAATATTAAAGGCAATTATTTTGAAGGACTGGCATGAACTTTCAGCTTTTACTGTGTTTTATACTATTAAAAGCTAAGGATTTGCTTGGCTCCTATATCTGTGAAATCCTTCTATAATTCCAGCACAAGGCTTCTAATGCATCATGGCTGGGACTTCTTCCTTGGTACCTAATGCAGCTCTTAATTTTAAAATTATGTCTGTGTATAGTTCAGTATCTGACATTACAGAAACCACACCAAACACAGCAAACATTACACCCTCACCCTAAACCTAAAAGCTGGCCAATTGCATGGATTATGCTGGTTTCAACTGGAATTCTAAGGATTAAATATCTGTACGTGTCAATTTGATTAAATGACCACCACCATGTGGCTCCATCATCAAATCAAAACATGGCAAACACTGCCAGTTTGCCAAGCAGAAGATGAAGCAAGAATCCTGGGATAAAAATCACGGCAGACATCTCAAAAAAACTGGGGATCAGGAAACAGTAAGAAGAAATAAAATTTGATATTAGAAGGAAATAGTACCAGCAATTTTCCAAAGGAATTTTGTCATAGATGGAATTTGTCAACAAAAAGACCTGGAAAAAAAAAATTTGGTTGGTGAACCATGACTCTTATTATTGCAACAAAATGAAGTAGATGATGATTGTTGCTATTAATACCTACAGATAAAAATAAAGAATTAGTGTGTCATATACATGTATTGTTAATATATGTATTTATGATGACATATGAAAGACTATAAATATATCCTGGTTTTAACACATCTTGACCAGAAACATTAATTCAAATGCAATTGTGAAAATGACATAAAAAGCAAGACAGTTCTAAGCAGCTCTAAAATTCAGTCCCAGGCCCCATCCCTAAAGAGTGACCAAGACTTTCATCAAATGTCATAAGCCCTGAGCTGTGGATTTTTTCAAAGAGAACTCTCGCTGGGCAAACAGCTTCCAGTTCCAGGAGTGCTCATCAAGCTCACAGGTATGGAAGGGAGATGGACTTCTCAAATGAATTTGAAAGTATACATTACAAAGAACACAAAAGGCTTCCTCAGAAAGCAGACATTGGATTTGGAACACTAAATACTTTTATGAAAGCATCAAATAGAGCAACAATAATTAGAATACCTTGGTGTTCTGGAAACTGCAACAATAGGTGTAAGTACCAGGATCCAAGATGTAAATAAGTCGGGTGTTTGCTTGTTCTTTTAATAACAGAGACATTGAGAAGGCAAATTTCAGACCCTGCAGAAGAAGGCATGTAATTTCTCCACAGAAAGATTCATAAATTAGTTTCATCCCAAAGAAGATCAGAGTAAAATATATGAAGCAAGATGACATAATGGGCTGTAGCTTAAATGCAGCCCCCAATGGCCCCCTGTTCTGCAAACCAGGCTGTGGGTAATTGAATGTAAGACGAAGCAAAAATACAGAAAAGGCCAAGCTGGAGAATAAAAATGCAGTGTATGTAACAGCACTGAGAGGAGTACAGCTCTGTAGAACTGATTAATAAGAAGAGCAGTGAACAGTACAGAGTGGATTTGCAGAGATTAGACTGTTGCAGGCTTTGTCCAAAAGATTGTATAAAGTTCTTATTGGTTTTGAATTTAAATAGGGTAAAATTTATCTAACACTAGTAATGCTTCCCTTTGACCTTTAAATATCTCTTGCCTCCGCCCCCCAAAAAGGACACTTTAAAGCACAGCATGTTTACTCTGCACTGTTTTATACCTCCTGAACACGTGTGTCCATGTGCACACGTGTGCATGGCCTCTTCCATTCCTCTGCACTGTGAGGATGGCGCTGTCACAGCCGTTATGGACAAACCGATTGACACTGGCAGCCAAAATCAAGAGGACCTTTTGAGTCATGCTCCTGCATTAACAAGGGCAGAAATTCCAAAATAGGAGACAGCAAAGCAGGAACTTGGGATTTTTTTGTTCCAAAGCTCTCACAAACATCCCAGTGGCTTGGGTGTTGTAGCACCTGGCAGCTCCGCCTCAAAAAAAGTTTAAGTCAGCAGTATGGCATTTTTATAAAGACAGGAAACATAAAAATGGATTGAGCAGTAAAATTGAGAATAACATTCAAAAAGCCAGAAAACTACAGGCAACAACAGGACACTGAGTGAAGATGGTGGCACCAGAAAAATACAACATTCATGACAAGTTAATGACAGAGACCATGATTACAGACAGAATTAAACATTTAATGGCTAGATTGCAGGAAAGGCACAAGAATGCAGATTTAATTCTCTGGTTATAATGCTGCTTTCAAGATGTCTCTGAGGCAGGACAACTCTATATCACCTGCTATGTTTTGGAGAACATATTGCTCTTCCTCACAGGAGGTAAAGGAGTTGTACTCAGTCTGGAAACACTCACAGGAACAACACACAGGGAAAACAGGTGGGGCTTATTTTCATCAAGGTGAAATATTTTCCATGGACTTAAAACCAGGAGAGGAAGCCACAAGGACAAAGAGCGTTCCTAAAGCCAAAGCACATCGGGACTAGCTAAGAGAAGACAGTAACATATTTTAAATGATCCAAGCTCCTCCACATATATAAATGCGTTGCCAACAACAGAAATGCTGTTTTTTCAGTCCCCAACCTCCTGCCATTGTGGAGGGGTCAGACAGGATTTTTAAGATACAGCCATAGCAAACTGGGTTTTTTCATCTAACTGTGCCTGTCTAAAAGATGGAAATGAGACACCCCTCTCCCTATGGAGCCTGTGGAGGGGGATAGGCAGAGAACAAAGGGAATCAGCCCGAGGAGTGACTGTTCAGAGCCATGAGGATTAGTCTAGAATATGGTATTCAAGAGGAGAATTTCACATTACACACACATGTAGAAAAGCTGGAGAGTTGGGTAAGGTGAGTCTCCCTTCAGCCAGCCTTAGCTGGTGCTCCTCTGGGCAATTTTAATACCTCTGCGAATTCCCCTCTGGAGTTTGAGTAATTTTCAGGCTCTGGAAAGAATATACATGATCTCTTTAACAGGTAAATGATTAAAGAAGACAATAGTCGTTATACATGTAGGTTTTCCTGCCTCCACACATGCTCACCAATGGCTTTTCCTATATACAAAGCTGACTAAGGGAGGGGTGGGATTGAATAACAAATTGGTGTGATACAATCACATCACTCACAATCACATAATGGACTATATCCCAATTTTCAAAAGGCATAAAGTATCCTCATTAATACGATAAGTGCAGCAGTCAAATCAGTACTATGATTTTATCAGGGTTTTTGACTGTACATGAATTAGAATATAAAATGCATACAGAATTTTTAATGGGAAGGCTTTAACATTCTATGAATGTATTTCTTACTGTCATTTACATCACATTAAAGTGAAATTCCACATAAAAGCAGAAAGAGAATACTCTACGTCCTAAATTACAGTTTTTCATAGTTGTCATGTCCACATACTGGGAATCTCATTCACAAGCTGTAATGATATCTTAAACCTGAAAAGGGTGCGGTGTTGCTCTGTTTGTTTGGTATGGCTGGCAAGTGGAGTTGTCACACAACAAGGTCACATGGTCAGGATGGAGCCTACAGAGATGTTTTGGGGGATGCAGTTGTAGTGCTTGCCCATGCTAGAACAGGTTGATAACCGTTCTACTTCTCAGCAAGGCACCAAAACTGCTACCATGTTGTTACCATCTTCCTTTAGCACTTTCCCACCTGCCTTTCAGAACATTAGTTTAAAATAAAGTTTGCCAACAATTATTTCTCTTTAAACCCAAAGTGATGCATTTAGTCTTCTCTAAGTGCACACTATTTCTGTATGCATTAAATTTTACCATGAAAACCAGCGATATCAGTTTTTACAATCTGTTTTCTGAGATCCAGTAATTTCATGCTGCCTCAGATTTGATTAATCTCAAAGAAAAAGAGGCTGTAAACTCAGATTTGTTTTATACTCAAACCACCTGGCACAGACCAAGCCATGTTTCTGGCCAATATATTCTAGCTGGTCTGAATTCTCCTCCCCTCCTTGGTTCCTTCTACAGAACAACAGCCACTGGGTTATGAACATATAGGAGCCCCAGAAACTCTCAGGGGAACATTGATATTTGAACCTGGACTTCTTTCCTTGATTAAAGCAGGAGTTTAGGTGTTTATTTACTTCTCTTTGCAATGTTCTGAGGTCGACAAAGGCATCATCAGTGCGGAATATGCTTCACAGTTCTAGGGTATACCTAAAAAAAACTAGCTGGGCTTTAAATTGTGGAAAACCATAATGTCTTATTTTCTGTTCTTTTCTCATTTTCCAAATAATGAATTTTAAATTTCTGTTTCTGCTGCCTCCCCTCTCCACCCCAAGATGCACTGGCATCAGCAAGCACTTTTTTCAGCATATTAGAATACAAATATTTGGGGGGGAGGAAAGATATACGACATCTAAGCACCTGGGGAAAAAAGCCCAGGAAATATTACTGGATTCATGATAGAAGCAGCCACAGCATCTCCTGCCTGTGAATTTACAGGTACTTTCAGGCCAGAGAACAGCAAATATCAGCACTGCTATATTCAAGTTCTAGGAACCATCTATCCACACCGGGGCAGGAATGTTGCTTCGTGAAAGAACCACACAGGCTGTTGCATATGATCAGTGTTGGTTTTAGTACTGCATAAATCACTACAAAACTGGGGCCTGTTGTTTAGTCAATGCAAAATAAAAAATCTGTAGGAAGCGATACCTCCTGCAAGTGCCTTTTTGCAGAACAAACACTCTGCAGAGGAGATGAGGAAGTGAATGTGGTGCCTCTGCCTAAATGTGCTAGGAGCAGGTGAGGAAGGAACTTGCTCCCTCCTTTTGTCTCTGCCCTCTGTAAACACAAGCACCTGCCCCCAAGTCACTACAAGGCTGTATTTTAAACAATCCTCATTTCAGCTGCCTTCTGTACTCTGTCATATTGCACAGTTTCACCAGGAAGAAGTCAAAGTACTCCTAGCAGGCATGTCCCACTATTGGGAAGGAGAGCTTGGAAAAATCTATAACTAGCTAAAGAGCTGCAGAGGAAAAGCAAATCTCACCCATCACAAGTTTCTTAATCTGCCTGAATTCCTGTGTGAAGGTCTGCAAGTCAAGGCGTTATTCTGCTGCTTCAAATCTTTCTCCTCCTTGCCAAAATCCATGTTGAAACCCCATTTCTATTACACTTGTGACTTTTTTTTTTGTTTTTGTTTGTGACCTCTACTTTCTATTCTTCCTAATTCCAGACACTATGGAGGGTAACTCAGGGCAAATATTTTCAAAATTAATTATTCTGGTGTTTTCTGTCAGTCCTGTAATTCCTTAATGTTAGCTCCAGGTTATCAGCCCTGATCAGGGCGTGGCTCTACTGAGCATCCCACAGATAACACTTTACCCAGTCAGCTTTCACCTTGCTACAGTCAGAAAATAAGAATATTCTGATTCCTGGGCTATGAGAAATCTATGCAAAACCCAGTGTATTTCCCTCGCTGATGTGACTATTTAATAACTGAATACTAATCCCACAGGTGTCCCCTTTTCCCAAGGCAGGCAGGAACCCTGTGTTGCTGCGGCGTTAAGTGGTGTGGTATCAGTCTGCAGTATTATCTCTGAGGTGAGATATGAAACACAGGGCTGATGTCTAATCCTATTCATCAATCACAGGTATATTCTAATAAGTGTTAAGGCTGGTAGGCTGCACGGGATTTACATTGACTACATCGGTTGCAACTCCAAAACCTACTTTGTTGTTTCTCTTGTATGTAGAAGTGATCATATACAGCTCTAAAAATGCTGGAATGTTGCAGTTTATGGAGGGACACTGCTGTGGTGGAAGTGCTGCGTTTTTCTTCAGGTGAGTTTAAGCCTCCACACAGAGCCAGGAGGGACAGGACCATTTTCAAACCTGACCTTGTAAGGTAAGCAGTGAGACAAAGCCACTCAAGCCTAGGTCTGAAAATTACGTTTGTGCTACTCAAAGGGTTATTTTGCAGCTTTTTAGTGTGGAAGATACATTAATATTGAACATTTCATGAGACAAAGGTACAGAAGTGGTATTTTGTAATTTTAAACACAATATTTTTTGTCTTTCAACATCTTTCACTTCTTCTTGTGAATGCCTTTGGCTCTAATGAGATATAACAAATGAAATAAACATGAAGAAAAAAGAAAATCACAAGCAAATGGGTAAAATTTGTTTTTACACATAAAAAATGTACAGCAAGTTGATGACTTAGTCGGTTGCTATCAGAAATTCAATGGGTGCACATGAAAAATCTGATCAGCTGTTTGCATGTAAGAGATATGTGAATCTTGCCTTTACTTGACATTTTCTGATTAGGATTTTAGGCATTATTTCTGATGTTTTCTCAGATTGACATCCGTGGTCTACTTTGATAATGAATACCCCAAGAGAGCACAGAGACAAGGCTGGGTCTCAGAAGCTTGGAGCATTTCAATCAAAGATGGTTTGTTAATAATAAAGTAAGAAAAAAAGCCATTTGCTTCTTTTGCAGTGACTGCAGCGCTGACCCTCTCTTGGTCCTGCTAGGCCTGTCTGAGCAACAGCAGAGTTCAGTGGTAATTAAAGCAACAGTGTTGTGAAAAAAGTGTGAATTACTTTTACAAGGAGACTTGGATGTTGCTACCGACTGACAAAGCACAGCAGGAGAACTCTGCTGGATATTAAAGAGCCATGGTAGTCACTATATTGTAAGGTGGCTTTTCAGCACAATGCAAAATTGTGACTTTTCACAAGTTTATACCACAGGAACCATTTGAGTTATCGGCTTAAAATTTAGTATGTTTTATAAGGAATATAGCAGACACCACAAAGGTGTCATGCTTGGTAAAATCTGGTCCTGTTTAAATTACGTAGACCCTATATTCAATTTTTACTTTTCAATTATGACTTCACTGGGTAATTATGGCAATATAACAGCCTGAAGTGTTGTGCAAAATTTCAGAAAGGGCTACGTTTTCCGACATCTCTCAGCAAACCAGTGCAGTGCCAAACAGCCTGAATTTCCATTCTGACGTTTTTAAAACTCAAAAGCACAGCACCCCACATTTTTGGCATCGCACAGAGAATTATACCAGGTATTACACAGCAGCTCTCTACTGTATAAATATCCTTTTAAGACAACATGGTTTTGTGAGGCAACACAAAGGACCAGTTCTGACAAATGCTTCACTATCTCGATGTTTCTTCTGTAGTCACCGGGGAAAAAAATGCCTGTACCAGCAGTTTATTTTCCTGTTAGAATGCAGTGAGAGCAGGGGACAGATGCTGAAGTTAGTTTTGTGCATATTCATACCCAGTAAAGACAGCATGTACAAATACAGCCATTGACACCACTCTGAGAAAATAAGGGTTAGAACTCAGCCTGCTAATCCACAGAATAAAGGGAGGGAATCTTCACCACAATGGGATGGTGCTGTCCCTCAGGGTGTGATAGGACTGGATACAACAGTCAGGACAAGGGGCTCTGAATTAGCTTCCAGTACAGTGTGAGGAAATTACATAACCAGCAGTAAAACTTTCTCATGGCAAGATTTACTTAAGGGCTTGAAATAGCAAATAAGCATTTTTCTAAATATTTATTGAGTACCTATTTTGAACACTCTTGGCCTTACCCTGAGCAGTCCAGCTAATTTGCAATTTACACAAAAATCACAAAGAGGGGATATTTATTTGCCTGAACTTTCCAAGTGAGGCTTGGCACTTTTTGTCCCAGAAGACAAAAGTCCAATGGAATTATGATAATCCATAGTCCCATAAAGAAATATGGTTCTGGCGTTATCCCAGGGGTAGAAGCCTTATTGCCCCACAAAAAACTTCTTCCTTCCCAAATTTTTGAAAGACAGTTTATGTGTGCTCTTCGTTATTCTAAGGAATAAGGCAGAGCCTGAGTGGTGCTTAGGGAAAATGCTGCACACACATTCAGCTCTGCAGTCCTGGGAATACCCCAAGAGAAACCATGAAAATGCAGGAAACAGAGCGGGAGTAAGAGGTACACACACACACACACACAAAAAAAAAACTCTCAAGAAATTTGAGGCTACTTCTCCAGTGTATGTTCAAATGACACCTAGACAAGGAAAAGCAAAAATCTGTCTTAATGTTATCTCCCTGATTTTTCTGGATTTCTAGGCAGGCAACATGTACCCTCTGTTCAACCCTGTCCATGTCTCTCAAATCTTAAGCAGCTCTTAAGGCCTGATGCAAGTCCTCCATTCTAGGAAAAACAGCATGAAGCTTGGTAGAATTCAGAAATACAGTCGAAGACAAACCTCCATCTAAAAACTCAAATGCCCTATTCAGAAAAAAACCCCAGATCTCCAGCATCTGTAAATACAAAAATACCAAACCAAATATTCATGAAACTAATCCCTTTAACCACCACTGACTAGTAGGCTGCCCTGTTCTTACCCCTAAATAATTCTGTCTTCAAAATGAAGACTTGGAGCAACACTTTTTGACTAATTCACCGTTAACAAACCCTTCATATCTGTAAAAATAATACTAAATATGAAAAACGCCTCACTCCCACTAGCATGTCATCTTTTCTCTTACTTTTCATTCAAGGCAAGCTTGATTTTTGCAATGACCCAGCAAGAGATTTGATGATGTGCTTAATAATAAGCATATAGGTGCTCATTTGCTTAAGTGCTTTCCTGGGTGAAGGTCAGAGTGCATTGAGCCTTAAAGGATGAAACCTTTCCCGCTCCCCCCCAACAGAATTAAACTTGTAGGGAAAATTGATTTAGTTGGAGCACAGCTTAATGCTCAGTTTAGGACACCAAGTCAGTCAAACCTCTTTCTTTACCTGTGAAAGCCACAGAACCTGCACTTGCAAATAACATCAAAAGACAACTACTGCCCTTCTACCCTGATGGGTGGGCAGTCTCCAAATTACACATTGGAGCCATTATTCCTCATCATTGCTCATGCTTTTGAGAAGGATGGGTTGTGTAACTAAGGTAGGGGTTGATGTGGTGGTTTATTCCCAACCACAGTCACATGGAGGGGTTAGGGCACCAGGGGCTTAAAATCTTTGTTCTGTCAAAGAAATCTGTGTGTTTACTGATCTTGAGGAAAGTTGCTTGTGCTCAATACCGACCAAAAACAGGCCATGAAGGAAAGGTTCCCTGGATACAGGAATGGCCCATGGAGCAAAGGTTCATTGCAAGACACTGTGAGCAAGAGCTGCCCACCAAAGTTACACCATCAGCCACTTGAAAGCCCAGGACACTGCAGAACCCAACCAGGGAGCAAAGGTAGTGACAGAGACTTGGCTGCTTTTGATCATGTTTTAGATCCTTCCCTCACAAAGTAAGGAAAAATGCAACATGACAAACACATGTGACTTGTCAGTCTTCAGCCCTCTTTGTCAAAGGGAAACAATGCCAAGACAATTAAGTGACAGCCCCGTGCTAAATACACTGAAATAAAAGCAGGCTGTTGCAGCCTCATTCCAGTCACATTCTCCAGCAGTGGGGTTTATCACTCCACAGTACTGTTCAGCTGAGATGTTATTCTTTGCCTGCTTTATGATCAATTTTACGGTTAACCTGAGCTTCTCTAGTCAATCAGATCTTTAGATATTCATAAGCCCAACCATAGGAGGAGTCAGAAACCTTAATTTAATTATTATCCAACAGGCCCATATGAGAGTGGGCATATAAAAGCCAGGATTCATAGTAGTCAACAGTTTTCTTCAGAGAACAGTATTGATACTGCACGACCTCTACAGAATAGAGAAGCAGCAGAAATACCTCTGGTTGCTGTTTATGTGTAGACACACATGGCTCCTGAGATGTTACCAGGCAGCTCATGTACCTCTTAAAGAACTTTCTCCACACTTAACAATTCCAATTTCTCCTCAAGTAGGGAACAAACATTCTTTTTTAATATTTTTTTCCTGTTTCAAAAAGAGTTTATGATAGTGTCCCCTTGTCTCTGAGCACCATAACACTCTGATGCTAAAAACATCAAGTCCCTATACACAAAGAGCTCTGGCAGGGTTCATCGTGGACTCACACAATGGCACACTTAGATTCAAAGCACAGCATTGAAACCTGTTTCTATGCAAGCACAAGATGACCCATACAAAAGCAATTTTTTTTCCTAAGAAGCATGCAGAAACAGGCACTCCTAACATTGAAATCAACTCAAAACATCAGGCAGAAAAGGCTTTCCAAGATAAAATTACTTTACCTTGTAATTCCTTCCAAGGGCAGAGGTGCATAGAACAAATCCCGAGGAGTTCTGAGTATCTCTCGAGCACTACTGTCTCATGTTACTTTTAAGTTCAGTGTTGCCTTTCCCAATCCCTCAGCATCAGCCCCAGAAGTAGGAGAAGGAGGAGAGGCAGGAAAGATGAAACAAGGAAAGTCAAACCAACGCCTTTTGGGTACAGTGCTCATGGACTGAGTAAAGAAGGCTGTGAGAGCCTGCAGCTGTTCCACGCTTGGATTCCCTTTGTCACAGGTAGCTCTGAAAGACACAGGGACAAACTGCCATGGAGAATATGAAACCCTTGCTCTTCTTCCTCAAAACAGTGAATATACCACAAGACTGAAGTATGATCACATGACTGAGAAAGCAATTTGCTAAAATAACACAGCAGATTAGGAATGCATGACCACTGAGGTCTTTCCCCCACCCAACAAGGTGTACAAAACTATGTTCCTAACACACAATTTTTAAATACACATGCTGAGAACACAGGGGCTCTGGGTGGCATTCCATCACTGCTGCTGCACCTTTTAATTAGTGTGTAATGAACACACTTATCAGCGACACCACATCTTTTATCATGTTAAACTGTTGAGACATTCTGCGTTAACCATCAAAGACATAAAATAGCAGCAAACTGATCCTTCGGCAAAGTCAGCCAAGTAAAACCTGTGGCCATTTTACCTGCAATATTCCCCTCTAGTGCAAATATTGATGACTCCTCAGCTTGGGGGACTAACACCAAAAAAAAAAAAAACAAAACAAAAAAACCAACAAAGATGAATACATAAAAAAAGCAAAAATAAATAAGCAGATGTCTCTTTCAGCATCAGATAATTCTGGTGGGTTTTTTTTTCTAAAATGAGCTTTATCTCAACACTAACTTCACAAGCTAACAGTAGGACTCTCAGAAAACCTCAATTTCCCCAAGAAGAGATCAAACCTTTCTATTACATTACAGATAAAACAGTTCAATTCTCCCCATATTCAACTCAAAATATTACTCTATAAAAAGTACATTTTAAAAAAGTACCTATGGATTTTTATAAAATAAAGGTACAAGCATTTAAGTAAATTATAGTCTTCTGGTGCTCACAAACTGCAAGATGTGCAAGCAGATACAGGTGAGTTTAAAAGAGCACACAACTTATTTTTATCATGTCATGTGTCACCTTAGCAGGATGATTTTAACAATTAGACCCGGATGTAAATTAACACATATAATAGTTGTGTTTCCAACCTGGTTTTGAAGTGGGATTAAGGGAGAACAGGCCTTGTGTCTGCAGAACCTCACCTTTCTGCCAGTAAATAAGAGAGAGAGTCTGTTCACCAACAAGGGGACACAGAGGCACAAAATGGGTGTTTCTGTCAGAGGCAAAGTGCTTGGGCCTGCAAGAGAGCAGCAGAATCCCAGTGATCCACAGTCTCAGGAGTTCCGTCATTTCCTGCAAAGACACTGCTGTTGGTCTCACCGCTTGGTTGCCTCAGCTTCTCACCTTATTTGCCTCCTTTGGCCATTTGGGGAGAGAAAGAATGAGCCACAAAGCAGCGGGAAAATGTGGGGTCACCAAGGGAATACAAATTAAATGAAGTTATGTGATGTTAAACTAACAGAATTAAATGCACAGCACTGTCTATGCTGCTATCCTGCTTTGTGTGCATGAGGAGGTGTAGCCTTAATGCACCTGGCTCTGACAGAATATCCCAGGGCACAAGTGCAGAGCTGTGCTTTCCCCCAGAGGAAACACAACCTCTGTGTCCTGCCACAGCTCAGAACAAGAGTCCTGAGCAATATCAGAGGGTGAAACCTCCGAGTGTGGATAGGCATGCAAGCTACACCCATGCAGACTGAGAACAGAGATCACACACACACAAATTAATATTATCTATTAGGACAGCCATCAAATTATAATGCAGAATGAAGACTACTCCTCTACCACTTCAGACAGACAGTTCATTTACTCAGAGAGGTTCTTAGCAACAGCAGCACCACTCCTGAGGGACACGAGCAAGGGATTCCATGGTAGACCAGGGGCTTTACACCCAGCTCCTGAAATCCTCTGTCTGAGCCAAGAGGGCTGCCTCCAGGAGGGGGCACATTACTGAGCACGGAGCACAAGTGTTCAGGGAGAGCTGTGCTTTTAAAGTGGTTCTTTTGTCCTGTCTGCAAGATGAATGCAGTTTGCAGAAACTAAGTTTCTTTAGCCCGGTTTGTACAGGTATGGAGGCTGGTAATATCTGCAGCCAGGCTGTGCAAGGTACAGCTCTTGAAAGTACCTCATACACTGGTGTAAGTGGTAAGTAAAAGCAGAAGAAAATGATGACATTCTTCAAGAAACAGCTTTAGGTCCTTGAAAATGATTATTTCGGTTTGCCTGCAACTGTAAAAATGAGTTTCAGATAATAGCTTTTCTTTTATATAGTAAATGATAAATGAGCATTTAAACATTGACTCATCCACCAACGAAGATATAAAGAACATAAAAAGTCACTGTGCTAACAGGGAGTTTGAGAACTAAAGTCACCTGATTTTTCAACCTGGTGACTACACCATAAGGATGTTCATTTGTCTTTGCTTCCACTCCAGTGTTCCAATAAGTACATATATTTCCACCAAAGACAATCAACCCTTTTAGCTTTGGCCATTTATATTTCTGAGCTAACCCCCACAAGAGCCTTCTGTTCCAAGTTCATGGGTCTTTTATGACCATGGAGACAATCACTACAATATTCTGACCTCAGGATATCTAGAGAGAGCAAAAACACTGAAAAAGCCCTCCACCAGTGCTCCCCCTCACTCAGTTCAGGACTAAGCACCCTGAGAAAAAAATGCAGTGAAAGTGTTATCCACTTTGATTACGAATAGCAGTTCACACAGTCGACTTGGCCTTTGGTCTACATGTGACAGGAATGAGAAGGAAAATCATTACACTGAACCCAGTATTTTCAAAAAGGAGGAGGGAAATCCAAGAAAAAAATATTTAGAGTATGAGAAGGGAGTTTTATGTTTACTAACATGTAAGTTTTCATTTTTCCTAGAAAATACCTCTCCAAAGCTTTGTAAAGGATACTAAGGTGAGGGAAGTCCAACCACAGAGAGTTCACATAATACCAACTATCATTTAACACATCAGTTGAATTTTAACATTTCAAGAGACAATCTGATCACAGTGAGTCACAGGTATAATTCCTTGTCAAGGTTTTATTTCCATTGTCTCCTGCATCATGAAAGGAATCCACAAGTATTAACATTTTACTGTGCTCCATGCACACACACCTTACAGAAGGTTTTTGGAGGCTTTGGGCTGGGCTTGTTTGGAATCCAAAGGAAAATTACTCAGTGCAATAGTACAGAGCCTGCATTTCACATCTCCTGTTCGCTACCTTTCCCACTAACCTACCAGAGCTATGCTTGCCCAAAGTACATGCAGCTCTTGGAAAACAAGTCAAGATCTCTGCTAATTTCAGCAAATACATATTTTCAAGTAAAAGCAGACTTTTAATGTACTTTTGTCAACTCTTTGTTCCCTCCAGTGGATTCCCCCTACTCAGATGCTTGGCAGACAGACAATATTGCTATAAGTTTTGGAAGTACCCTACACATAGCAAACACTATCTTAACAAAAATTATTAAATTAAACTATGCAGGCATTTAAATGTAAAAATTAGTTTATAAAAACGTTTATAAAAACACTGGCATATTTCAAAAGAATCTGTCAGTAAGGAAGTAACAAATTTATTTGGTTGAGGGGTGTGATTTTCCCCTCTCTGTTGACTGATGGATGAAGAATACTGAGCTCATAAATTTGGTGAGACTTGCTTTCTGGCATTAAAAACCTTTGGAAAACAGTTGGCTGCAGCTCTGTGTGAAAGCCACCATGTCCCATAAATGGCTTCCTGCGTTCTGAATGCTGAAATAAAAAACAACCAAAGATGCCAGAGAGCATAAAAATTAACTGGGGTTTCCATTCTCTGGCATCCCAGCAGTCAGAAAGCAATTACTTAATGGGAGTAAAACTATAAACGAGAGCTAGAGTAAGGGTGAGAGGGAACAAACCCACAGTTCAAAGTGGAATATGCTCTTTAACATCCACGCAGACTTTGTCCCTGCAGCTGAACAAGTGAGGTGTGCTTGACAGCAACGCCAAGTTCCAGCTCAGCTTGTCAAACACCTTCTGTTGCAGGACCCAACTTTAAAGGTGCTTATAACTTCAATTTGGATCAAAATGTCCTCAGAACTATGTTTGGTACAGTTTAAGCAAAACCAGTAGTCTTGTTTCTCAGGTGATGTTTAAGAGAAAACACTGATGTTACAAATAAAAGAACTTCCCAAACCCCATCTGCCTTCCACTTCCCAAAAGAGCTACAGCAAAGGGAGAGCTGGGATTGAGCACAGGCAAACACCCATGGAATTCCTGTCAGCTGCATCCCTACCTCACCAACCTTAATGGTGGCTTTTCTTGTCTTCAGAGCACTTAACTATGCACCCTTAGTATTCCTCCAACACAGGGTTTAAGTATAATATCCCATCTGCATGTGGGAATGAACAGCCACCATCCCACCAGGTTTCTGGCCCCAGCCACTCCCACTTTAAAAGACAGACCCTAAGGACTGACATACATAATTCAGATTTTGGATCACAGTAACCTCTCTGAAACCTCCTGTCTCGACTGTCAAAGAAATTGACCTTTCTCAGTTTAAAGGTGCTTTCTCATAGGAATCCTCTCAAAACTTAAAGGTTCTTAACATCCATCCAAGAAAAACAATATCTGAAAGTATTTTGGACTCCACTTGTGGATTTCAGAAAATATTCATTTATCCTTAGCAATGCTGGAGCTGCCCAAGGTCTTCAATCACTATGTCCAAAAAATAAATATGTAGCACATCGTCTCCACAGAAATTCAATAAAATACATACAGTTAATAAACAATTCAATAAATAATAGTCTTTAAGAATTCCCTGACACATAACCCTGCATTTCAAGCCCTTTAAGTGAGACAGCTTCCACATGCGGCCTCCTTTCACATCCTCCACACAACAATCTAAGCCACCAGACCATTTCACTGAGGTTCAGTGTGGGATGTAATTATACCTGAAACCTCCATTTCCAAAATGCTGATCTTTGGAAACTTCTGCTGACTTTGAAAATAAGGCCTAACTGTACAAATAAATGCACCCAAGTCTGACTGCTCCCTTTCCACAGCACAGCAGCTACATGGTTGTATTATACATCTTACCCCAGGCATTATGGAGGAACCACTATTAATAACAACAAGTCACTATGAAGAATTATAAAAAAATAAATTTCAGTAAGACTATGCATAAGACAACTAAACTGTACAAAATTTAACCTGTTTTTTTGTTTCGGGAAGCATAGGGAGAGGAAGCATCTCCATAGAAAGGAGGTTGGAGATACACTGCAGGCACAGCTATGCCTGAGTGACCTCAGCTTTCCTTCTCCAGACATACAGAGCTACTTCCAATTCATCCCATAAATTCCATTTTATATAACTAACAAGGCTGCATTTTAAAAATTTCCTCTTTATCTCAACAAAAGGCTTTCTACCAGTCACAAGTTCAGAGAGACTTTGACAGATCTTGCTTCATTTTCCACTTAGGAAGCTTAAAATAATCCAGCAAGAAAAAGCCCAACAGATAAACAGAGCATTATCAGACAATATAACAGAAATTGTTTAGATCTGGTGTTCTTGTTCCTCTGGTGAAGCAACAGAAGGTTTCCTGGCACTACCCTGAGTTCAGCAAAAATCTACAAGTGTATCTCATTTAGTAACATCGTGGTCTGGCTGTACCAAAACTGCTCCTCAGCAAACCCTTCCTTCTCATGTCACTTCTCCAATAAATATTTGTAACACTTATTTTGGATATTATCAGGTTCACTAAGCAAAACTAGGATTCTTTGTCCTTTATCACAGATCCTTTCTTAGTATGTAACTTCAAAAGAACTGCAGGATGAAGCAAGAAGATTCTGTGAGAGCTTTCAGCTGAAGCTCTCAAACACAAACTACCTTTTCAAAGCTTTTTTCCTGAATAAATTTGATACAGCCAAGCCACTTACAAACTGCTGGGTCATGTCCATCCCTGGAAGAAGCACATTTCCATAAAAAGGAAATGTAATTTTTTCACAGAACATCAATATTAAAACCCACTGCTTGGGTGAAAGGCTGGATGTGCAAAGTCAATGGCACAAATTTGATTGGCTTCTGAGGGAAAGCCACCCCTGGTTCCCCCAGGTGCCACTGAGCTTTGGGCACTCTGAGAGGTGGGGAAATGGCAAAACACTTTGTCCTTCCCTTCAAAACACTGAGGAGCAAAACAGACTATTCCTCTAAAAGCCTGATAAATAAAACTACGTTTTTAAAAGACACATACTGCATTGACATAGTAGCTACAGGTACAAAGCTGAGGTTCCACTGAAAATAAAAAAAATTGTCAGGTCATGGTTTGTTTTTAATAGTTTTTTCAGTTCCTTAAAACAGTTTTAAGCCAACCATAACAGCTAAAACTCAGCAGTCCCACGAGTGAGTACTAGCCATGCTTAATTCACATACAGTGGCCACCAGTGCAATTCAAGTGCAATTTTTCAGGGAAGAATCTTAGAACTGGGTCTTTGCTTCAAAACAAAACACTCCCCACAAATTTACAGGCTGAATTCAACTTGAAAGACCATGATCTGCCAAAATGCTCTGTATCTTCAGGAGAAACTCACAAAATATTAAACATCCATTCAACTGCTTCCTCTGCTGGGATGCAGGATGGAATCCCTGTGGTTGAGTGGAGGTGGATGGACAGAGGAAGGTTTCCCTTCCAAACACACAAGGAGAATGCAATGCTGGAAAAAGACTGCTACAGGAGCAATTTCTAAGCTATATGAAGGTTTAAACATCTCCTGTGCTGTGCTTTAGGACATCTGACTGCCATCTCAAACTAAAAACAAAAACCAGGTCGTGCAGTCTTACATTTTGTTAGAGCTTCTTCTCATTGCATGAGGCAACACGCCAAGCTTAACCACTGAACTCAAGGAGTCTAACACCCAATTACTTCTTTAAGTTACCAAATTCTGGTGTTTCCACGTGGTAATTGTGTTTGGATTGCAGTATTGTAGTGTCTAAGGTGTATTTTAACAACTTTTTAGCAATTCCTGTAACATCATAAATGCTGTTACAAAGACGTCCTTGCACAGGTGTGGACAGGATGGCTCTCAAGGATGGAGTAATTTACACAAGAAGTATGGATAAAATAATGGGAGAAGTTACCCTCAAAGCCTCTGTTCATCTCCAAGAAGGGAAGAGGACAGAAAGCAAAGGTACAAGGAAGAAATCTGCAGGAGGCGCAGAAATTGGAAAGATAAAACAATAAAGGTTTACAAATTCACCTGAACTGCTTTTGGATTACCAAAACCACCATGGAAAATACACAAACATTTGTCACTTTCCTTACACTTCCATGCAAATTCCTTCTGTCCTAGACCTGTCTCCCCGCACATGTTCATTCTTCCATCTGCTCTTTCCTATTCTCTGTCCATTCCCAATCCTGCTGCTCTTCTCACACAGACTTCCCTTAAAGTAGTTCCAAGTAACATCCAACCAGACAAAGTCAGAATATGCAGGAATTTGCAATGTTTTACCTCTTTCCTGCTTTGTTTTAGTTCTTTTAGTCCCATTTCACAAAAATTTAGATATGTTTCCATTCATGTAAATCTGAAAACTCAGGTTTTCTCTTCTGATTTTAAATTGAAAGATTATATATTTTAGTATATATTTGATATATTTATATTCTCCTATGTGATTGCTGCCTAGTCCTGGAACTGCATCTATTTGCAGCTGTAAATATTCCTTCCCTATAGTTACTTAACTTCAATGACAATTTTAGATTTAAATGTATTTACATTACTAAATAAATTGGAATATTAAAAATAGAACTATAGAGTGATAAAATCATTGTAGATACTTTAGATATAATACCAAGATTTTAATTAAAACACAGAATCTTCAATTTGCTCCCAAATAAAACTGTAACCTTTACTTGATTCTAGGAGTGTTGCTGACATATCTTGTTATAGCAGCATGAATAACATATTAATTAACAATTTGAGTAATTAAAATGTTTTTATTATTTAAAGATATTAGAGATGGAGCCAAATGTTTATCACACATTAGCAAGATTTATGGTATCCAGCAATGAAGGAAACTTAAAACTAGAAATTTAGTCTGGCTGGCTACTATAAACTAGGTGTAAGTGTTTTAGCTTGCTTGTTCTATAATGGCATGTACAAACTGAGTTGATCTAAGATAAATCCACTGTTCATGAGGATATTTCTGATTAAATCCTTACAACTAAAGGTAAATGAAGCTCTTACATGTTTACAGGGAATCGACCAGTGTTTACAGCTTCTGTCAAGCACCAAAAGCAATTATCTGTGTGCAGAACTTACCTGTCCAGCTCTGCTTTCCTGTCTCAGAGCAATTAAGAGAATTAGAATACCTCAGCAATCCACACACTGAGTTTTCCTCAAGCACAATGTGGTCAAACCCCCCTTGCTCACACCAACAACGCACACTGTAGCCACTAAAACCAAACTAATTTTATAATTTATATAGAATGAGTGCCCTCAGTGTGTGCCCTCCCCTGGGACGCTGTTCTCAGCGCAAGCTCAGCCCTCAGGCCGGGCCGTCTCCCCTCAGGAGTTGCCGCCATCTTCCACAGCCTTCCCTGTCTCCCTCATGGGATCCTCCTCCTCCCCTGGGGACCCTGACTCCTTCCACCCTCACCTCCCAAACCCTTTTCCTCACCTCTAGAGCCCACTGTCCAAGTACAGAATTCCACGTTTTCTCACACACTGACTTCCAGGAATCCTGGGTTCCGATCTGAGCCAACAACTCAGTGCCCTGCACTGCCTCGTGACCTTGACATTTGGTGCTTATTTAACCTGTTGTTCCCTCTAGCTTTCCTCAAATTTCTTTTTTATTCACTTTCTGTCATCTTTATTTTGACCCTCCTCCTCAGAAGCTGCCTTGTACCAGCTGCCTGTGTGTGCCCGGGTGCCAGCAGGGCTGTGAGGGGAGACAGGAGCTGCTCCGGCTGGTTCTGACCAGTTCCAGCTGGGTCTGGCTGGTTCTGGCCGGTTCCAGCTGCGGGGCTCCCTCGCCTCAGAAGAAGGAAAGGGGCTGGAGAACAGACAAAATGTTGTCCAGCAGGGAAGTGAGGGGAAACACGTGAGGGGAAACATGTGAGGAACCTCCTTGCTAGACCAAAGCAGAGAAGATGGGGTTTGTATCCCCAGATTTCTTCAAGGTTCTTGTCAAAAAATCCTCCTGAACACCTTGACAACTTCCACACGATGCTGCCAGTGCTAAACTTCTGGTGAAAAATATATATGTACATAAATTTATGCCATGCCAAGGAGTATAACAAAATACAGGTGCTGTATATTTCAGCACTCAGGTCCTTGCAAGTGCTGGCCACAATAACAGGGATTTCTTTGAGTATCCACACATATTCTGGCTTAAATTAATTCAGTGGGAACTTTGCTGTTATTCTGCTTTCTCCACCAAATCACACAAAAACGCAGCAACCCTTTCCTACTAATCAGGAACTTTAGTATTAAATCAGGATCTTCAATACAAGCACGCTTCAGACATTTCCTAGCAGACCACAGCGCATAATATAGTATGAGTATTTAAACCACCATCCCAATCTGAGTTGAAAACAAGGTATTGCTCTATCTGTGTAGCACCTTTCATTCCTCCTCAATGGGAAGAGAATGGCTCAACTGCAGATCACAGATCTTAAACAACCGAGTCAAGTTGCAAAAGCCGGTGTTAGCAGGTCAACAGTTTGAACTTCTTTCTCTACACATCTCCACTTGCCATCAGGTCAACACAAATATTTAAGGGCTGAGCGCAGCTGTGAACAAAGTGAGCCAAGCACTGCAGAAGGGGCACGAATCCTTCCCCCTCACACACCACAGCAAAGTCCCCAAATGCTGGCGCTACTGTCCCCCTTCCCTCACAGACAAAATCCACTTGATATGGATCCAACCTGTAGGTCTTGCAACTCCCATGTGTAACTTCAAATTCTTTCAAATTTCCTCTAAAAGGCTGACTGCACCTCTCTGTATTTTTCATAGTACTTCTCAGCAGTAATTTTATTCCTACCAAATCTTGTTTCCTACAGCCTGATGCTTACAGAATACTGTTTTGGAAATAGAGACTACAGACTAGTCAGATACTGGAGGACCACCTGTCACAGAGATTTGTGACTTTGCCCTTTGAGTACTGGTTGAGAAAAAGCCCTATCCACTACATTCCCAGCCTGGCTCCAGCTGCTTGCCCTAACTTAGCAGCATGCCCTAACTCAGCCGCACACTGCATGGACTACACAACAACCAAATAACTCTGGGATTCCC